>NW_027361775.1:29775000-30120000 GCF_039654945.1 Dendrobates tinctorius | reverse complement strand
GGAATATTACGTCATCGCGATCAGCGGCGCCCACGTGGTGAGCGCCGCTGATCGTGGCCGAGTGTCAACTAATTATCATAGCTGACACCCGGCACAATGTGTCAGGGGCGGTCACGGACCGCCCCCGACACGTTAACCCCTTGCACACCGCGATCAAACGCGATCGCGGTGTACCGGGGGTTAAAGGGAAGCATCGGCAGGGAGGGGGCTCCCTCCGTGCTTCCCTGAGCCCCCCACGGCAGCGCAATGTGCAGCGCTGCTGCGGGGGGCTCTTTCCCTACAGGCCCCCGGATCCAAGATGGCGACGGGAGCCTGCAGGGAGCTGACTTCCTCACTGCCTGCAAAGCGCAGGCATGAGGAAGTCTGCAGCAGTGCCTGTGACAGATCGCTGATCTGTCACAGTGATCTGTGATGTGACAGATCAGCGATCTGTCACAGGACAGTGATGTCCCACCTGGGACAAGGTAATAAAGTAAAAAAAAAAAAAAAAAAAAGTGTTAAAAATAATTTAAAAAAAATCGCTAAATAAATTAGTAAAAAAAAAAAAAATATTCCCCAATAAATCCATTTTTTCAAAATAAAAAAAACCAAAAACAATAAAAGTACACATATTTGGTATCGCCGCGTCCGTAATGACCTGCCCTATAAAACTGTCCCATTAGTTAACCCCTTTAGCGAACCCCTTAAAAAATAAAAATAAAAAACGAAGCAAAAAATAATGATTTATTATCATACCACCGAACAAAAAGTGCAATAACGCGCGATCAAAAAGACGCATATAAATATGCATGGTACCGCTGAAAACGTCATCTTGTCCCGCAAAAAACGAGCCGCCATACAGCATCATCCGCAGAAAAATAAAAAAAAGTTATAGCTCGCAGAATAAAGCGATACAAAAATAATTATTTTTTATATAAAATTGTTTTCATTGCAAAAAACCGAGAAAACATAAAAAAACGACCTAAATGAGGTATTTCTGTAACCGTACTGAACCGAAGAATAAAACCGCTTTATCAATTTTACCGCACGCGGAATGGTGTAAACGCACTCCCCCAAAAGAAATTCATGAAACGCTGGTTTTTGTTCATTCTGCGTCCCAAAAATCGGAATAAAAAGCGATCAAAAAATGTCACGTGCCCGAAAATGGTACCAATAAAAACGTCAACTCGTCCCACAAAAAATAAGACCTCACATGACTCGGTGGGTCAAAATACGGAAAAATTATAGCTCACAATATGTGGTGATGCAAAAACTATTTTTACAATAAAAAGCGTCTTTTAGCGTGCGACAGCCGCCAAACATAAAAACCGCCATAAATAGTAAATCAAACCCCCCCCGTTATCACCCCCTTAGTTAGGGAAAAATAATAAAACTAAAAGAAAATGTATTTATTTCCATTTTCCCGCTAGGGTTAGGGTTAGGGTAGGGCTAGGGTTAGGGCTAGGGTTAGGGTTAGGGTTAGGGGTGTGTTGAGGTTAGGGTTGGAGTTATAATTGGGGGTTTCCACTGTTTGGGCACATCAGGTGCTCTCCAAAGGCAACATGGCGTCTGATCTCAATTCCAGCCAATTCTGCGTTGAAAAAGTCAAATGGTGCTCCTTCCCTTCCAAGCTCTGCCATGTGCCCAAACAGTGTTTTACCCCCACATGTAGGATATCAGCCTACTCAGGACAAATTACAAAATAACTTTTGGGGTCCAATTTCTCCTGTTACCCTTAGGAAAATAAAAAATTGGGGGCAAAAATATAATTTTGCGGAAAAAAATGTTTTTTTTATTTTCACGCCCAGGCGTTATAAACTTCTGTGAAGCACTTGGGGGTTCAAAGTGCTCTCCACACATCTAGATAAGCTCCGTGGGGGGTCTAGTTTCCAAAATGGGGTCACTTGTGGGGAGTTTCAATAGTTTAGGTACATCAGGGGCTCTCCAAACGCACATGACACCCGCATACCAATCCATCAAAGTCTGCATTCCAAAACGTCACTACTTCCCTTCCGAGCCCCGACGTGTGCCCATACAGTAGTTTTCTCCCACATATGAGGTATCAGCGTACTCAGGACAAATTGGACAACAACTTTTGGGGTCTAATTTCTCCTGTTACCCTTGGGAAAATAAAAAAAATGGGGACTAAAAGATGATGTTTGTTGAAAAAATACGATATTTTTATTTTCACGCCCGGTCGTTATAAACTTCTGTGAAGCACTGGGGGGTTCAAAGTGCTCACCACACATCTAGATAAGTTCATTAGGGGGTCTAGTTTCCAAAATGGGGTCACTTGTGGGGGGTTTCCACTGTTTAGGTACATCAGGGGCTCTCCAAACGCAACATGACACCCGCAGACCATTCCATCAAAGTCTGCATTCCAAAACGTCACTACTTCCCTTCCGAGCCCCGACGTGTGCCCATACAGTAGTTTTCTCCCACATATGAGGTATCAGCGTACTCAGGACAAATTGGACAACAACATTTGGGGTCCAATTTCTCCTATTACCCTTGGGAAAATAAAAAAATGGGGACTAAAAGATCACGTTTGTGGAAAAAATACGATTTTTTTATTTTCACGCCCGGACGTTATAAACTTCAGTGAAGCACTGGGGGGTTCAAAGTGCTCACCACACATCTAGATAAGTTCCTGGGGGGGTCTAGTTTCCAAAATGGTGTCATTTGTGGGGGGTTTCTACTGTTTTGGTACATCAGGGGCTTTCCTAACGCGACATGGTGTCTGATCTCAATTCCAGCCAATAACGTCAAATGGCGCTGCTTCCCTTCCGAGCTCTGCCATACGCCCAAATAGTGGTTTACACCCACATGTGGGGTATCAGCGTACTCAGGATAAATTGCACAATATCTTTTAGGGTCCTGTTACTTTTGGAAAAATAAGAATTGAGGGTGAAAAGATCATTTTTGTGGAAAAAATATGAATTTTTAATTGTACTGCTGTACGTTATAAACTTCTGTGAAGCCCTTGGGGGTTCAAAGTTCTCACCACACATCTAGATAAGTTCCTTTGGGGGTCTAGATTCCAAAATGGTGTCATTTGTGGGGGGTTTCCACTGTTTTGGTACATCAGGGGTTTTCCAATCGCGACATGGTGTCCGATCTCAATTCTAGCCAAAAACGTCAAATGGCGCTGCTTCCCTTCCGAGCTCTGCTATGCGCCCAAATAGTCATTTACACCCACATATGGGGTATCAGCGTACTCAGGACAAATTGCACAATAACTTTTAGGGTCCTGTTACCCTTGGAAAAATAAAAATTGGGGGTGAAAAGATCATTTTTGTGGAAAAAAATATGATTTTTTAATTGTACCGCTGTACGTTATAAACTTCTGTGAAGCCCTTGTGGGTTCAAAGTTCTCACCACATATCTAGATAAGTTCCTTGGGGTCTAGTTTCCAAAATGGGGTCACTTGGGGGGGTTTCCACTGTTTAGGCACATCAGGGGCTCGCCAAACGTGACATGGCGTCCGATCTGAATTCCAGCCAATTTTGCATTGAAAAAGTCAAACGGCGCTCCTTCCATTCTGAGCTCTGCCATGCGCCGAAACAGTGGTTCCCCCCCCACATATCAGGTATCAGCGTACTCAGGACAAATTGCACAATAACTTTTGCAGTCCAATTTCTCCTGTTACCCTTGGTAAAATAAAGAAAATTGAACCTGAAGTATTTTTTTTGTGAAAAAAAGTTAAATGTTCATTTTTTTTTTAATATTCAAAAAATTCCTGTGACGCACCTAAAGGGTTAATAAACTTCTTGAATGTGGTTTTAAGCACCTTAAGGGGTGCAGTTTTTAGAATGGTGTCACTTTTGGGTATTTTCTATCATATAGACCCCTCAAAGTGGCTTCAAATGTGAAGTGGTCCCTAAAAATAAAATGGTGTTGCAAAAATGAGAAATCGCTGGTCAATTTTTAACCCTTATAACTTCCTAACAAAAAAAAATTTTGGTTCCAAAATTGTGCTGATGTAAAGTAAACATGTGGGAAATGTTATGTATTAAGTTTTTTGTGTGCCGTATCGCTGTAATTTAAGGGCATAAAAATTCAAAGTTGGAAAATTGCGAAATTTTCAAAATTTTCGCCAAATTTCCGTTTTTTTCACGAATAAACGCAAGTTATTTGAATGCAATTTTACCACTAACATGAAGTACAATATGTCACGAGAAAACAATGTCAGAATCACCGGGATCCATGAAAGCGTTCCAGAGTTATGACCTCATAAAGGTACAGTGGTCAGAATTGTAAAAATTGGCCCGGTAGTTAACGTGCAAACCACCCTTGGTAGTGAAGGGGTTAAAATTATATATTATATTTTTTTGCAATTCATGGGGCATAATTTTTATATTACTTTTTGTTTTGCTGATAATCGGGGTTGGGAGGGTGATGTGAAGAGAAATGGGAGATGCGTATTTATTTTTCACATTTTATTTTGTATGACCACAAAGGACAGCTAAAAAAGTATATATTGTGTTCCCCTTTCCTTTGGAATTATTTCTATTTATTTCTACTCGAGAGTAGCTATAAACATTGACCAGACTGGCAGTTATTTTTTTTTTTGTTCTCATTCATTTTGCACTGTGTCCCCATCATAAGTCTTTAAACGACTTTTTGTTGAACACTAGAACTTATTACTATTATTAATTGTTATTGCTGATATACCAGCCCCAGTTACAGGGGAAATTTGGCTTGCTGGCTGGCTTGCTACACCAAGCAGTCACATTATCACTGGGTCTGAATAAGGAAGCAGTGTACAGTAGGTGCTTCCTAATCTATATACACAGGGCTTTTTAAAGCATTGTGTACACAGCGATCAGGAAGGCTAACATGATAATAAATCATCTCTGACTTCTCTGTGGGGAATCTGGCTGGTCACGGCCTACTGCATTCCCCCTGCAATGGCATTTTAGAAGAATGTTTCTAAATAGCACTTATTACCTGTTTACATGGGCCATATGAACATTTTTCATCTAGATCTGTCCATGTAAAATTGTGTTTATTAGCCAAGTAACAAATTATTTTATCCTACCACAATATATATATATATATATATATATATATATATATATATATATATATATATATATATATATATATTCGGCCTGGAATGGCTCTGGTTCTGCACAGATTAAAAAATAAATACCTCCCATCAAGCAGTGGGGTTTGGCAGCTACACTCCCCTGAAAAATGCTAATTTAGCTGGAGTCTGCTCTCATTTTGTCATTCTAAGACCACGTTCACATTCAGTATTTTGGTCAGTATTTTACATCAGTACTTGTAAGCTAAAACCAGAAGAGGAACGTGTGTGTGTAGGGTATGGGGAACCATATTCTCACCTGAGTATTGTGCTGTAATGGCTCTCTGGTTCCTCTGGGATTAGATGGATACTAATTTTCCTACGGAGTGATCGTGAATAGATCATATGTGGCCCAATCCTGCTTTTTTTCATTCTTTGTATCTGCTAACTTTCCTTTTTGAATTATTGGCAAAGTATTAGACATGAACCTGCGTCATGCAGAGACCAGGGGAAAAGGGATTACTCTGCTAAGTAACTGTTGCATGTTTCAGCCTTCTGTTTTACTGCTCCCACTGCACCAAAACTGGAAGAACTAGACAAGACCTGGGTAGGGTAGTGCCAATATGGTATAATAGAGGGGAAGGGACTGCTGTGACCGTTTTCCTTTTTTAATGTGAATTCTTCTTGTGCACTTCAATTCAATTAGTGTCTGGTTATTTTATTGCTGCTGGGACCTTAAAGGGAATCAGTCACCTATTTTTTTGAGTATCCGCTGCCGTCAGCGCCATCAAGGGCTTATGTACAGCATTCTGTAATGCTGTAGATAAGCCCCCGATGTAACCTGAAAGATAAGAAAAATGAGTTATATTATAACTCACCCAGGGGCGGTCCGGTTTTGGTCTGATGGGTGTTGTGGTCCGGTGCCTATCTTCTAATGGTGACGTCCTCTTCTTTGCCGCCTGTCGTGGCTCCTGCACAGGCGCAGTGCTCTGCCCTGTTGAGGACAGAGCGGAGTACTGCAGTGCGCAGGCGCCAGGAAAGGTCTGGCCCATAGCCCTGGACAGCTTATTTACATTTCTCTGGAATAAGACATTGGATTTTAGATATGAAGGTATTATTTTATTCAGTTTTATTCAGCTTCCTATGACCCACTTGCCCATATAGACCGCTTAGGAGAGTTGATCCTACTGACAGATTCCCTTCTTGAGACCATGTGCACATGTTCAGTATTTGGTCAGTATTTTACCGCTGTATCTGTGAGTCAAAATCAGGAAGGGGTAAAAAATACAGAAGGGGTGACGTGTTTCTATTATAATTTCCCTCTGATTGTTCCACCCCTTGTTTTGTGCTTACAAATACTGGGGTAAAAAACACACCAAATACTCAACGCAGGGTCGGACTGGGGTGTCTGGGGCCCACCATAAAGCTATATGCAATTAACTTAGCCGTTACCCCCAATATAGTGGAGCGTCGACTGTAAAACAGAGGCGGCTTCTGCACATCTGCTGTGCGCCACCATAACTGGGATGTACAATTACGGTCGTTTGCATTAAAGGGTTCTTTGATAAAAGCAATTTATCACCGATCCACAGGTTAGGTAGGTGATAACTTATTGATCGGTGGAATCTGACAATTGGAAACTGAACCAATCGGAAGAATGGGGAACTTTTATCCATGATAGGACACTTTTGTCCCCATTTTAAAATGAAGCAGCAGGTGGGATGTCTCACTGCAGCTCCACTCATCCTCTTTAGGGGCTTACAGAAAAAGCCAAGGATAAAACCTGCAAAAGACAAAGTGAGCAAAAACCCTGCTGTAACTAAATAAGTAAAAGCAAAAGTGCATCTAAATAATACAGAGTTTTTAGTAATACTGTTTATGATCAAAAGTAGCATGAAAGCCATCCCACCACGACAAGGTAACTCTGTTCGGGATAGTCCTACACGGTCTATATTAAAAACCTTGCTTTGTGTCAAAGTTGACCTCAATGTGTGAACAAGGGCAGACAAAAGGACTGGGTCCCAAACAGTAGACACCAGTCTGGGGAAGCCTTATATACAATTTCCAGCTCAGAAGAGGGAGGCCACACCCCAGCTTGCACAGATTGCAAAAAATACAAAGAAAAAACACAAAAATTGAGCTTGGTTTGAGATGATACACATGCAGCGTATAAATGCATGTTGACATTGGCCATAAAACATAAAACCTGCAAAAGACAAAGTGAGCAAAAACCCTGCTGTAACTAAATAAGTAAAAGCAAAAGTGCATCTAAATAATACAGAGTTTTTAGTAATACTGTTTTTGATCAAAAGTAGCATGAAAGCCATCCCATCACGACAAGGGAACTCTGTTCAGGATAGTCCTACACTGTCTAATATTAAAAACCTTGCTTTGTGTCAAAGTTGACCTCAATGTGTGAACAAGGGCAGACAAAAGGACTGGGTCCCAAACAGTAGACACCAGTCTGGGGAAGCCTTATATACAATTTCCAGCTCAGGAGAGGGAGGCCACACCCCAGCTTGCACAGCATGCAAAAAATACAAAGAAAAAACACAAAAATTGAGCTTGGTTTGAGATGATACACATGCAGCGTATAAATGCATGTTGACATTGGCCATAAAACATAAAACCTGCAAAAGACAAAGTGAGCAAAAACCCTGCTGTAACTAAATAAGTAAAAGCAAAAGTGCATCTAAATAATACAGAGTTTTTAGTAATACTGTTTTTGATCAAAAGTAGCATGAAAGCCATCCCACCACGACAAGGTAACTCTGTTCGGGATAGTCCTACACTGTCTAATATTAAAAACCTTGCTTTGTGTCAAAGTTGACCTCAATGTGTGATCAAAAACAGTATTACTAAAAACTCTGTATTATTTAGATGCACTTTTGCTTTTACTTATTTAGTTACAGCAGGGTTTTTGCTCACTTTGTCTTTTGCAGGTTTTATGTTTTATGGCCAATGTCAACATGCATTTATACGCTGCATGTGTATCATCTCAAACCAAGCTCAATTTTTGAGAAAAAGCCAAGGGCAGCCCTTTAAGGAATGAATAGATCAGTGGTCGAGTTGTATATGCCGCTCCATACTAATGGGGATAAAAGTTCACATTCTGCAGATTTGTGAAGGTCCCAGCAGTCGGACCCTCACCAATCTATAACTTATCATTTATCCTTTGGCCACGTTCACACGTTTAGTATGTGGTCAGTTTTTTACATCAGTATTTGTAAGGCAAAACCAGGAGTGGAACAATCAGAGGAAAAGTATTATGGACACGTCACCACTTCTGTATTTATCACCCACTCCTGGTTTTGGATTATAAATACTTAGACAAAATACTTACCAAACACTGAATGTGTTAACATGGCCTTAGGATATGTAATTACGGTACTTGTTTTCACTGTAGAAACAATGTAAGTGCATATTTGCTACTGTGTAATAGTCACAGGACAGGGAGGGGTTAAACGTCCAAGTATTTAATCTCTATTGGAAATCAAGAATCTTCTCCTTATTGATATCAGAGCGAACAAGTGACCTCAATACACAACACAATCCCCTGTACCAAGACCAATAATACCACATACAAAGGAACAAATACCGCCACACTATGACCAGACCACATAGTGACCAAATGCATACAGGAGACAAATACTGCTACACCACGACCAGACCACATATTACCACCATATACTGACTGAATAATACCACATACAGGGGATTAATGCAGTCACGTCATAACCAGACCAAATAGTGACCAAATACTACTACATACAAGAAAATATCACCAAATCATAACCAAATCACATATTACTGCCACATAGTGAGAGTACTACAATACTGATCATTAATAAAAACCACAACACTAATAACACTAATATTACCACTGGTGACATACACAGGAGCTCTGTATATATTGTCAGCATAAACCAATAATGTATGTTCCTCATCCTGACCTCCATACAGTAATTGACACCCCTTTATTTAATAAGGTGCCAGATCCTGGGCCCCTTTATTTAATGTCCCCATTCTGGACCCCAATAACCACTTTAATAAGGTTGCCATCCTGGGCCACTTCCAGAAATAATGTCCCCATCCTGGGCCCCATTATTCAATGTCCCCATCCTAGGCCCCCCATGTCCACTTTAATAATGTCCCCTCCCTGGGCCCCTATGTCCGACCCTATGGCCACTACCTTGTCCAATCACGGGGTGGGGATTCATCCACCTTCTTGCGCTCCCTGGCGGCCTCTTGTGGCTTCATATTCGGTAGCAGTAACATTGAAAGGCTGCCGGCCTATCAAAGGTTGCAGGAGTCATTTAACGTAACTGCTATTTGACATTGACGCGTGGCCTGTCACTGAGCAGAGTGCCCTGTCACAGCTGCAGCCGGAATTCATCTTGGTGTGCGTCGTCACCAGGGTCGGCTCCAGGTTTTTGTGGGCCTCGCGTGAAAGAGTATCAGTGAGCCCGTTTAACACATGCCACGATTCCTGATGCACTGATTAAAAAAAAAATACAGGTATAGTACAATATATGGGCACCACATAGTCCTCTATACAGTATTATCGGCACCTCATAGTCTGCCATACAGTATTATGGGCAACTACATAGTCTGCCATACAGTATTATGGAAAGCCACATAGTCCTCCATACAGTATTATGGGCAACCACATAGTCCTCCATACAGTATTATGGGCCCCATATAATGTTCATTCATACAGTATATCACAGGCCACATATAATGCTCATCCATACAGTATATCACGGGCCGCATATAATGCTCCTCCATACAGTACATCATGGGCCCCATGTAATGCTCCTCCATATACCACATGACGGGCCCCATATAATGCTCCTCCATATAGCACGTGATGGGCCCCATGTAATGCTCCTCCATATAGCACATCACAGGCCCTATGTAATGTTCCTCCGTACAGCAGATTCAGGGCCCCATGTAATGCTCCTCCGTATAGCTCATCCAGGGCCCCATGTAACGCTCCTCCTTACAGCACATCACGTGCCCCATGTAATGCTCCTCCATACAGCACATCACGGGCTCCATGTAATGCTCCTCCGTATAGTGCATCATGGGCCCCATGTAATGCTCCATACAGCACATGACGGGTCCCATGTAATGCTCCTCCATATAGCATATCACAGGCCCTATGTAATGCTCCTCCGTACAGCACATCACGGGCCCTATGTAATCCTGCTCCATACAGCACATCACTGGCCCTATGTAATGTTTCTCCATACAGCACATCACAGGCCCCATGTAATGCTCCTCCATACAGCACATCACGGGCCCTATGTAATGCTTCTCCGTACAGCACATCACAGGCCCCATGTAATGTTCCTCCGTACAGCACATTCAGGGCCCCATGTAATGCTCCTCCATACAGCACATCACGGGCCCCATGTAATGCTCCTCCATACAGTATTATGGGCCCCATGTTCCTCCATATAGTATTATGAGCCCCATGCTCCTCCATACAGTATTATGGGCCCCATGTAATGCTCCACCATACAACACATCATGGGCCTCATGTAATGCTGCATACATAAAAAAAAAAATCAAGTACTCACCTCTCCTGTTCCCTCCGCAGGTCCCGTATACTCAACATCTCTCCTGACTCTGCAGTGCTCAGGACAGAGAGGCTGAGTGCGTAGTGATGACGTCAGCGTCCCCTCTGCCCTGGGACATCGCAGAGTCAGAGGGCGCTGAAGGCACTACAGCTGTCGGGAATGAGGAGAGCTGAGTATTAGAGGGGGCACCCGACTCACTGACTCCATAGCGTGTGTCCCACCCCCGTTCGCCCAGGGCCCTCAGCGCTTACTTGGGTTTGCCAGGTGGTGCTGCCGGCCCTGGTCGTGGCGGAATGTCGGGACTTTGTGCCCACGCGCATCTCTGCCTCCTGCAGTTTTAAAGGGCCCGCATCCCTAAAATTTATTAATATGTTTTTCTTCCTCCTTCTCTCTGGGGCCCACCGGGCATTTCACCAGTATCTCGGTGGGCCAGTCCAACCCTGACTTGACGTGTGCACGTGGCCTTGGTGAGGTGCTTATCACAACAAAGAGTATACGTAGGATAGGAGAGAGATTATAAATCCATCACTCTAGGTCTAGATTGGGGTAAGAGGAGGGTGTCTTTAAGTGTGGTTGTGTGTGTCTGTGTGCAAGGGTGTGTGTATAATGTGTACCAATTATTTTCTCAGTATTCTTTCTAGTAACCATTCGAGGTTTCTAGGTCAGGTCTGTAGGTGTAATCCTATCTGCTGTATCTTTGCCATATATCACATTTGGGAAGGCTTCGTACACCGTAAATCAGTGAGATTTCCCTCTGCTGCACTCTCCTTTCGGTGGGCAGCTTTATTAGGTAATGCTCTCAGCTTGTGGACCGGATGTAACCACAGCCCTGGCTCAGTAATGAAGTGCTTTGTGACCACAATGAAAGCTAGCTTTAGTGCTGCTAATGGCAAGTTGCAAGAAGGCTTTGGCTCTGGTTGTGTGGCTTTATTGAATGGCCTGCAAGTATGGAATTTATGGTTCATCTAGGTAATTAGCACCACCGCTCAGTGTTCATGACAGGCACACATTCTTGTTAATGTGTTTAATGCAGGTGTACACATCTTGTTGTCATTTATAACCGTGATATGGGCCAGGTCTATTTTCTGCGGCGCTCGCCTCTGCCATAAGTATGATGGGCTTTTAATGCTCTCAGGAAGATTGCTAATACATAGTGTCATTATGGGATAGATGGAGAGAGAAGGATAATATTCCAGTAACTCGGGCAAAACCTTGACTTGAGCCTGCCGTCAACTACTCTGCATTAAATATTTAAAATGTGTAATCCGTTAAACATGTTAGTAAAAAAATCAGTTACATCTGTTTTTATTTTTATTTTTTTCCTCCTACCCGAGGTTCCTAGGACTTCATCCAGAGTAGATTATGTTTAAAACGGAAAATGTATTCTAGCAGTATCCCTTGTAGGAGCCGCACAACAGCTGGCTCAAAATTACAACTATCATCATCTCTGGCTTATTGGAGAATTTTTTAGCTAATGGAAGTTGTAGTTGTCAGATTAGGGCATTATAAGTCCTCTTTGCTTAAAAAAAAACCAAACTTCAGTTGTCATCTAGAAAATCAACCAAAATTGTCACAGAGGTTGTAAACCTGCTCTCCCGGGCTCGTGAATGGGAAATCTTCATGAATAAAGGAGAAGGTATTTTATCATTGCCCAATGTACTCTGCATGCACTGGACAGCACTGAGTGACACCCATATAAAACTGTATTGGCAGATATAGAAACGCCTGTATACAGTTAGACAATTCTGATACTTAAAGGGGTTGTGAGGTGACCTAAATTTTGTTTAAAACAATGCAGAATGGTGTAAAATAATGAGTGTTAATCGCCAAAATGATTCCATTCTACTCCAATTCTGACTCTCCCTGTGATATTTGACTGTTCAGTTATTGCAGGAAGCACAGAGACTGGCAAAGGACTCTTGGAGTGTTGGATGAGACCAGCAGGTAGACAGTAAATGAGCGTTACTAATTTTTACTATTTCACATCATTCTAACTAGTGATGGGCAGTCCGGCTCTTTTTGGTGATTCAGCTCTTTTGACTCCGCTTACCAAGAGAGCTGGCTCTTTTGGATCCTAAGTACATCCCTATTAACATGACCCGAGTTTGGACTGAACTCCGCCCATCCATGGATCAAACCCTGCCTACTTGCAGTCAGCCAATTAAATCGATGAATGGGCGGAGTTATGTCCTCCAAATACTGGAAATTTACGCCATTCAGAGAATTCCGTGGCTCTCACTGGGGTGCCGCTTCCCATTGTTAACAGTAGAGAGCCGGCTCTTTGTACCGGTTCGTTCACGAATGACCCATCACTAACAAACCATTTATTTAAGTGGTTGAACAACCTTTTTAAGTATATTTAAAAGGAATCTGTCGCTAGAATCAATTCCCCCTCCCCCCCCCCCCAAGACTTCTATCTTCTATATGGGTATGTACAGTAGGTGATAGGAAGTTGAATAATATGATATTTTGATATCTGCGATCCAATGTCTTAGTCTAGAGAGAACCATGTTTTACTTAATGTTAATGAACTGATATGATCTATGGGCTGGATATAAAGCTTCCCAAGAATCTACATCCAGAGCATTCTATTAAATGCAGGGAGGCGCTACCAGTGTGAGATTTGTAATTACTGACAATCCGTTCTCCTGATCTCACTTTAGAGCTGTGTTGTAATTACAACTGACACAGTACAACAGAGCTGATCTTTATCTCATTACAAACACATCTGCAGCTGTACCTTTCCTCTCAGTGCTGTCAGCACTGCTGCAGAGCTGTGACTGCTTACAACTAATACTACTTCAGCTTCCATTTCAAAGGCAGTCAGTGTGGATGGAGAGGAATACAGCAGTGCTGACAGCACTGTGAGTGGATAGCTGCAGATGTGTTTGTAATGAGATGAAGCTCAGCTCTGCAGTACTGTTAGTTGTAATCACAACTCAGCTCTGCATTGCGATCAGGAGAGCAAACTGTCAGTCATGTGTAACATCCCATTTCTGTTAAAATAAGCTTTGTCACGAGGTTATTGCAACAGAGAGGAGCCAGAAGACCTGATTGCTCCTTCTCCTGTACCGAAAAGAAGCACTTCACTTTTTTTTAACGTAAATTTCTTTTGGCAGTACATGGGTTAATTGGCCATGTTGGAAGCTCTGGGAGCTAGGGCTCTCAGCTGTGCATTGTAGGTCCTCCTATCCCCTATATAATCTGGGTCCTGACTGACACACAGTCAGAGCTAGCTTTTGCTGCATGGCTGGGAGGATAGGGAAGGTCCCGGGTCACCCGACAAGAGTTGTGACACTCTGTAGGCAGATTGTCAGGGTGACTTGTATTTTTCCATAAATCTTAACGGGTTAATCCTACTGATAGATTCTCTTTAAGATTTTCTTTTAGGTAATAAAGTGGAATGGTTTCCATTCTAAAGCAAACTTTTCCACAAGTTGCATTTGTGTTTTGTGCACATTAAATAATGTATTGTGTGATATCACTGATTTTTCTAAATTACCCATCAGCATTATCCCCACCATAAATGGGTGTTTGTTTGGTCTAAATATGTGTTATTCTAGTGGAGGAAGGAAGGTACCTTTTTAGTGTCATGTGAATTGCAAGCAATCATAAAATCACATTTTGGAAATGTTGGGGGATAGTTCATGAGACTCCATAGAAATTTTTGGTGGTCCTTGGCTGCATGAGTGCATTAGGCAGAGAGATTTCATAATGTTTTCTCCCCCCTTTACTAATCCTCATGTGCCTATAAGCCACTCATGGCACAGTTACATATCCAGCCTCTATTATATTTTTCGCGAGTGGTCAGAATGAAGCTTGTGGCAAGCATTAATAAATTAAACCCCATCCCCCTCCATCTCCACAGTGTCTGTCAGATTAAAGTACTTATTCCTAGAGGTTACAAAGCACTGTTACCTCAGACTGGACTTGCTGTAATCCTAGTGTTAACCACTTTTCTGTATCAGCAGCCTGAGATTTGTCCAGAGCAGCACCTGCTGTGTATGGGGAACTTTAGGGAAGAGGTGGCTTAGGTATAACAAGCAGCGCCTTCTGTGTATGGGAAGCTCTGGGGAAGGGGCAGCCTATAAGGTATAACAAGCAGCACCTTCTGTGTATGGGAAGCTCTGGGGAAGGTGCAGCCTATAAGGTATAACAAGCAGCGCCTGCTGTGTATGGGAAACTCTGGGGGAGATGCAGCCTAGAAGGTATAGCAAGCAGCACCTTCTGTGTATGGGAAACTCTGGGGGAGGTGCAGCCTAGAAGGTATAGCAAGCTGCACCTTCTGTGTATGGCAAACTCTGGGGAAGGGGCAGCCTAGAAAGTATAACAAACAGCACCTGCTGTGTATGGGGAGCTCTGGGGAAGGGACAGCCTAGAGGTATAGCAAGCAGCACCTTCTGTGTATGGGAAACTCTGGAGAAGGTGCAGCCTAGAAGGTATAACAAACAGCACCTGCTGTGTATGGGGAGCTCTGGGGAAGGGGCAGCCTAGAAGGTATAGCAAACAGCACCTTTTGTGTATGGGAAACTCTGGGGGGAGGTGTAGCCTAGAAGGTATAACAAACAGCACCTGCTGTGGATGGGGAGCTCTGGGGAAGGGGCAGCCTCGAAGATATAACAAGCAGCACCTTCTGTGTATGGGAAAATCTTGGGAAGGTGTAGCCTAGAAGGTATAACAAGCAGCACCTGCTGTGTATTGGGAGCTCTGGGGAAAGTGCAGTCTAGAAGGTATAACAAGTAGCACCTTCTGTGTATGGGAAACTCTGGGGGAGGTGTAGCCTAGAAGGTATAACAAGTAGCACCTTCTGTGTATGGGAAACTCTGGGGGAGGTGTAGCCTAGAAGGTATAACAAGTAGCACCTTCTGTGTATGGGAAACTCCTGGGAAGGTGTAGCCTAGAAGGTATAACAAACAGCACCTGCTGTGAATGGGGAGCTCTGGGGAAGGGGCAGCCTAGAAGGTATAACAAGCAGCACCTGCTGTGTATGGGAAACTCTGGGGGAGGTGTAGCCTAGAAGGTATAACAAGTAGCACCTTCTGTGTATGGGAAACTCTGGGGGAGGTGTAGCCTAGAAGGTATAACAAACAGCACCTGCTGTGAATAGGGAGCTCAGGGGAAGGGGCAGCCTAGAAGGTATAACAAGCAGCACCTGCTGTGTATGGGAAACTCTAGGGAATGTGTAGCCTAGAAGGTATAACAAGCAGCACCTGCTGTGTATTGGGAGCTCTGGGGAAAGTGCAGTCTAGAAGGTATATCAAGTAGCACCTTCTGTGTATGGGAAACTCTGGGGGAGGTGTAGCCTAGAAGGTATAACAAGTAGCACCTTCTGTGTAAGGGAAACTCCTTGGAAGGTGTAGCCTAGAAGGTATAACAAGCAGTACCTGCTGTGTATGGGAAACTCTTGGGAAGGTGTAGCCTAGAAGGTATTACAAGCAGCACCTTCTGTGTATGGGAAGCTCTGGGGAAGAGGTGACCTAGAAGGTATAACAACCTTTTCTAACACAATGATTTTGTTTTCCTGAAGCTTTTCAGCAAATGTATTCCATATCAACCCTAGGGACACAGTCCTCACCCTGGAAACATCTCCCTCTGATCAGCTTTACCAGCTCTCCATCTGGGAATACTATCACTCCATTACAATGGTTAAACTGATGCCTCTAGCGTTTCTGCATGCAGCAATGTATCATCGGTGAGACGTTCACTTTTGTCTATGCATTGATAAAGAGCGCCGGTATCTTCTCTCCCAGACAATTTATTACTTGTTTGAGAAGGTCTATGGCTTATTTCTAAATGCTGCATGCCACAGTATAACTAGCTGTTCAGACTGCAACGTAAAACTGAGCATACATCTCCCCTGCAGTCGCGTGTCATATCAGAGTATTACATAGTGTCGGAGAAGTAGTGAAAAGCAAAACAAGTTTTATATCACTCAAGTTCTCTGACCAGTTTAGCAAAACATTAAAGGGCAATTCCAGTTTTATATTTTTTAGTTATGTTTTATAGACTGAGAAATTATATATTGTCTAGTGTAGATATTATTCAAAATTGTTAACACATCCAATTGGGGAATATATATCTATTAAAGTGTACTTCTTTCATGGGAAACTCATGTAAAAAGGTTTGTAGTAATAATTTTTATTTCTGTAGCTCCAACATATTCTGCAGCACTTTACAGTTCAGAGGGAACTTATTCGGACAATAAAGACAATGTAGAGTAACACATAATTCAACAGATACCAAGAGGGAGTGAGGGTCCTGCTCGCAAGCTTACAATCTATGAGGAAATAGGGGGCACACGAAAGGTGGAAGGTAAAAAATTGCTTGTATTGTACGATATAGCCACAATATACTAAATTGGGTATACACATAACACTGCATGAACCAATCACCAGCCTCGGTGTACAGTACACATATGGAGGGATATTAAGTGCAAGGAGCGTGTGTGAATAGATGCTACGAGGGACCAGCTTTGTAAGAAAATTTTGGAAGGACAAAATGTGAGTAGTTACATAACTGAGGTGATAGGCCAGTCTAAAGTGCATTTTTAGGTCTCGCTTTAAGTGTGGGTATTGGGAATTTATTGAAATTGTCCTGGGTAGTGCATTCCAGAGCATTGATGCAGCACGTCAGAAGTCTTGGAGATGGGGGTGGGAGGTTCAGATTGAGGGTATTAGTCTTAGGTCATTACTGGAACGGAGAACATGAGTGGCATGAAACATATGAGGGAGGAGATGTAGGGTGGTACAGAACTGTGGTTTGTGGGTGAGAGTGATAACTTTATATTGGACTCTGTTGGCAACCAGTTTGTAGGTGATGATCCCATGATAAAAAAAATCCTTCACTTTGGACAATTCTTATTTGCTGGGGTCAGTTTACAAGGACTGACCAGTTGCACTAAATGACCGCTTATCAGTAATTATTATCGATTGGCGGTCATATAGTTGTCTGATAACACATGCAGACCCTAGTAAACAATATGCACTGAATGATCTGTCAGAGATCGCTTAATGCGCATGGTCTGCCACAGTGCCACTTAGTGTGCATGGGCTGCCACAGGAGGATGCGCCACACTGTGCAAAAGATCATAACACTTTATGAACAAGCATTTTGATCATTCATCGACAGCCTGTTTACAATGAAAGATTTTCATGATAATGAACGCTCCATTCACAATAAACTTTCAGGGTAAAAGCCATTTTAGAAGGTGTCCAGTGACCAAAGGAGAACTAAAAATATCTCTTTGTTCGGGCCCCATGTCAGCATGTCCTCATTCTTGTGAAGTTTATTAGTGCTAGTTTGTTTCTATAGCTATGCCAGCCCTCCTTTCTAGCACAGCTGATTCATAGACAATCTGAAGCTCGTGTGCTGTCTAATACAAGCACAAACTTGAAAAATGGTGACGCTAAGCAGTTTTTAGTACACTGGAAATGTATTTTTCACTGATACCCTATTAATTCACATCAGATAAAAGTCCCATAAAAGTTTGATCAGTTGAGTCACAATCCAAGAGCGCGGAGTCCTGTCTGACTTTGGCAGCCTTTTGCTGGTTTCGCCATCACATACTGTATACAATCCAGAACCAGTTTCCAAATTCAAGCAATGTTAGACTATTTGCACACTGTCAGGACTTCATTGGGATCCAGTGTTGAATTTTCTGTGAATTCTTCAGTGGTGTGAAAATATTCAATATGCTTTTCAAGAGAAATCCTCGTCAGAAAGCCATGTGTGTGTTTTTTCGATAAGGTTTTTTAGTTTTGACCCTGTATCTGATTTTGTTTTTCTTTCACACATTTTTGCAACTTTTTGGCATCACTGTAAATTTTATTGTAAATTCTACGAGGAATCCACTTTAAAGAAGTTACATGTCACTTTTTCCACTGTACTGTTTTTTGTTTTTCTTTTAAACTACATCAAGGAAGAAAAACAAGTTATAGAATGGCTATGTTCCCACAAGCTTTGGGTGAGTTTTTGATGTTGCGGATTTACGGCACCCATGAATTACAATAAGTTACTTGCATTTTTTTAAAAATACGCAGTGTAAAAACTCATTGTGAGAACGTAGCCTTATTGAAGTCAATAGAAAGCCTTTAAGATTATTTGAAGATTTTTATGTGGATTCCACATAACCTCACATCATAAGTCCTCTGTATAACCATACCATAACACTAACCATCCAGTGCAAGAACATGGCGGATTTTATGCTTGCCCGTTATCATCCTGAAAAAAATCATCTTAGATTTTTGTCTGTAATGGGAAGATGAGGATCATTTTGTTCTGCCAGTAAATGATCCAGTGCTTTTTTTGTTATATTTACAGATATAATGTCAGCTTTATTGTAGGAATGAGTGGTAGTTTTAAGGCTTGGTTGAAGTCAGCATTGCTCTACAATGTGTCACAGATTCTGCCAAAATCACCAGAAGCCCAGATAGCAACAGAACCCTGACGGAAACATACGGGTCACTTTGGACTTCATCTGACCCAAAACCATAGCCTACCATGGACATGCTAGGATTGAGGCCAGGAGTACAAAGTGACTCTTATCAATCTCATAATAGGGATTGGCTCTGATGTGGTTTTCATTGGAATCCTGATTTTGTGTGACTGATGGTAACCTGATTCAGAGCTGGGGGTAGAGCACTGCATGTGTGCGAGCCTAGCCTAATGTTCGATGACTTCACATATGATATAACCACGTTAGGTTATTCTTGAATTCATTGTGTGAAGTTGCTAATCTTCATGGCCCTTAGTCAGGATGAAGAAAACTTAAGCTGTTTAAATCACATTAGCAGATAACGCCTCAGCCATGCTGTAGGGACTATTCTCCACTCCGAGATGTGTACGTTCACATTGTGAGCCATCACACCTAAATAACTTGGGTCCAATACATGTTATCATGATATGCATTGCATCAAAGGAACCTGTCTGGGGATTCCTGCTTCCCAACTACAGAAATTGGGGACAGACTTCCTCCTTTGCACGCATGCCGTTTCACAGAAAACCTAACCTGAAATAAAAATTTGAATGGGGAGACCAATCATTTTGGTGGCGGGTACCTTCTGGCTTTTTCCAGTCCGGCTCAGATTAGTTGACCGGCCTATTGCTATGTCCTGTCGGTCTTGGAGAAGCAGCCCAGATGACTGTTCTCCGCATTCCCAGTTTCTTTTTAAACTTTTGTTTACTCTGAAATACTGCAGCAAATTAAGCAAAGATTTGCAATTCTGGACTTGAAAAATGCTTCTAGTAAATCATTGCTGATCCATCGCTGGTGGAGACAAGTCTGGTGTGCAAGGTCCATCTCCGTTTAACTGCATTAGAAAGTACTTAGAGGCCACAGTTCCCTTTTTAGTGGAGATTAACGTCCTGGATATAGCGTCCATGTGGTCATTAAATGCTCTTACAAAAAATCTAAACATTTTGAAGAGGTTGTCTGACTGCGGCAAGCCCTGTCCATGTACTGAAAAACGTCCTGAAGACTATGGCAAAATGTACCTAATTTTTGGATGTAAAATATGAGTTGCATGATAACCCAGCCGCATCTTTGCTTCGGAGTAGGTAATGTATGAATGGCTGAATGTCTTTGTGTGCTAGGTAACTGCAGGTTGTATTCCTTAACCCTATTAGAAATTCAATGATTCTCCGCGATGGTGAAACAGGGAAGACAATGTGGCAGGGAGCAGAAGATTTGTCATTTCCAGGAGTTGAACATGAAGGTAAGTTTTTTCAATATGTCATTTTTTATCCCACTAAAGCGGGTCTGTGAGCAGATTGCACTATAGAAAGCTGCATACATTATTAAATGGATCGTTCACGTGCCACAGTTTCTTTCACCTCTGTGCCCTGATGACCTACCGATTCAATCACAGTGATCATAGTGAAAGAGGCAGGGAGAAGTGACCACAGCCGTGCCTCACAGCTTTTGTCACTGCCCTCATCCAGGCTGCGGTGATTAAAAAAAACCAAAAACATTGGAAGTGACTGCAGTGCTGCTTCCTTATGATGTCCAATTCAGCATGGGATTGCAAATGATTCTTTATTTGAAGTAAAACATAGTTTAAAACCATTTCCTTGCCTGTTTATCTCACAGAAAAAAAACAGCTGTGATCCCCTGCTGTCCTGTCTGTATACTCTCTCTCTTGCTTCCTCCCCTTCCCAGGAGCTGTGGTATGATCAGACCATGTCCCTGTACGGTCAGACACAGCCATTACACAGTACACAGCAGGGGCACATTTATAAGATTATCTCAGCACAGGAACATTTTATTTACACACATCCGATTGTGGAACTTATTATTCCACGATCTATTGATTCAAATGAACTTCAGTTCGTTTGAAAACCCCTTTAACTTTTGTATGTATCATTTTTAATTATTCAATAAAATTGTCATTTTATTCTTTGCGTTATTGTTCCTTGCACGCTCCCCTTTATCGGTTTTCTCTATGATTATGAGCAGTAATGCCTGAAACGTAGAATATGGACATGCAGTTTTTTAAAGTGTATCAGTAAAGGATTCTGTTTTTATGGAGTGCTGTATTTTTGAAGAATCCACTATATCAGTAGTTCAGATCATAAGCAATAAGTTCTGTACAAACTAAAGCCAGAGGGGATTACTGGGGATTTCAATTGAGAATCCTGGTGTATGTTTTATGGCCAAAGTGAACATGCATATGCTGCAAGTATACCAACTTTAAGCTCAATTTTTGTGTGTTCTTCTAGTAATTGAGCAATGCAATGTATGAGAGTTACTCAGCTCTCCTGTACATATTATGCATATGAAAACTGTACAAACTGCTCACTGTAGAACATGCACTGTAAGTATTAACGGCTAACGAGCAATTTCATGATTTTCTGACGAGCATGAAATGTGTAGTGTGGCTCGCCTTGTTTACTGGTGTGGTTGTGAATGTTACATATACGATTATAAGGTATCTAGATTTTCTGCCAGCAAAGTTGGGCAATTATCTAGCTACTCAGACAATAGAAAGCTATAGGTTTTTATTTGTTTTTCAGTTTCTGGATGCCATTTTTTGTTTGTGATGTTACATGCTGTACCTGTAAAATGTATTGATCCCTGTTAATTTTTAGGGTGTATTCACACTGCGTTTGTTGGTCCATTGGGTTTACTTTCGAATTTCCCACAGAATGGGATTTGGGTGTATGCGCCGACTTGGCCATAGACTATAATGGTGCTGACAGAGTGAACGTGTGCTCTGCCGTGTATCGTTTTTGGGTGTGTACGCCTACTGGAAACAGACACTCAGGTTACCTTTAAAGCTAAATCTTCCCCATACAATTGAGGTTTGTAAAGCTCTGATCTAGCAGCCTCGGACTATCGACTTGGCCACCGGACCACAGTCCTGTGAATCTCTGCTCAACTCTAAATGCTGCATAAACAAAGAAGCTTACTGCCCAAACGCAAGTCACGATGTCCTTGAGATAATATTATATAGAGATACGGTACCAATTATAGTAATCCATCTATTGTAGATTACATAACTGTGGTATGCTTGGGGTTGTTTTATTTTTTTACATTGTTTGTTTGCTTTTTCCTATAGCTCGGGTGCCCAAGAAAATTTTGAAATGTAAATCTGTGTCCAGAGAGATAAACTTTGCATCTGAAGAAGAGATGGAGAATTTTAGACTAGAGCAGAAAGTCTACTTTAAGGGGCAGTGTTTAGAAGGTATGGTTTCTTAAAAGAAATTAATGCGAAATCTTGTCAAACCTGGAGATTGGCTTTCAGTTGTGGCCAAAAATTTTGAAACCCCTGCAATTCTGTCAGATAATACTCAGTTTCTTCCTGAAAATGATTGCAAACACAAATTCTTTGGTATAATTATCTTCATTTAATTTGTCTTAAATGAAAAAACACAAAAGAGAATGAAGCAAAAAGCAAAACATTGATCATTTCACACAAAACTCCAAAAATGGGCCAGACAAAAGTATTGGCACCCTCAGCCTAATACTTGGTTGCACAACCTTTAACCAAAATAACTGCGACCAACCGCTTCCGGTAACCATCAATGAGTTTCTTACAATGCTCTGCTGGAATTTTAGACCATTCTTCTTTGGCAAACTGCTCCAGGTCCCTGATATTTGAAGGGTGCCTTCTCCAAACTGCCATTTTTAGATCTCTCCACAGGTGTTCTATGGGATTCAGGTCTGGACTCATTGCTGGCCACCTTAGAAGTCTCCAGTGCTTTTTCTCAAACCATTTTCTAGTGCTTTTTGAAGTGTGTTTTAGGTCATTGTCCTGCTGGAAGACCCATGACCTCTGAGGGAGACCCAGTTTCTCACACTGGGCCCTACATTATGCTGCAAAATTTGTTGGTAGTCTTCAGACTTCATAATGCCATGCACACGGTCAAGCAGTCCAGTGCAAGAGGCAGCAAAGCAACCCCAAAACATCAGGGAACCTCCGCCATGTTTGACTGTAGGGACCGTGTTCTTTTCTTTGAATGCTTCTTTTTTTCTCCTGTAAACTCTATGTTGATGCCTTTGCCCAAAAAGCTCTACTTTTGTCTCATCTGACCTGAGAACATTCTTCCAAAACGTTTTAGGCTTTTCAGGTAAGTTTTGGCAAACTCCAGCCTGGCTTTTTTATGTCTCAGGGTAAGAAGTGGGGTCTTCCTGGGTCTCCTACCATACAGTCCCTTTTCATTCAGATGCCGACGGATAGTACGAGTTGACACGGTTACTCCCTCGAACTGCAGGGCAGCTTGAACTTGTTTGGATGTTAGTCGAGGTTCTTTATCCAACATCCGCACAATCTTGCGTTGAAATCTCTTGTCAATTTTTCTTTTCCGTCCACATCCAAGGAGGTTAGCCACAGTGCCATGGGCTTTAAACTTCTTGATGACACTGCGCACGGTAGACACAGGAACATTCAGGTCTTTGGAGATGGACTTGCAGCCTTGAGATTGCTCATGCTTCCTCACAATTTGGTTTCTCAAGTCCTCAGACAGTTCTTTGGTCTTCTTTCTTTTCTCCATGCTCAATGTGGTACACACAAGGACACAGGACAGAGGATGAGTCAACTTTAATCCATGTTAACTGGCTGCAAGTGTGATTTAGTTATTGCCAACACCTGTTAGGTGCCACAGGTAAGTTACAGGTGCTGTTAATTACATAAATTAGAGAAGCATCACATGATTTTTCGAACAGTGCCAATACTTTTGTCCACCCTCTTTTATATGTTTGGTGTGGAATTATATCCAATTTGGCTTTAGGACAATTCTTTTTGTTTTTTTCATTTAAGACAAATTAAATGAAGATAATAATACCAAAGAATTTGTGTTTGCAATCATTTTCAGGAAGAAACTGAGTATTATCTGACAGAATTGCAGGGGTGACAATACTTTTGGCCACAACTGTAAAAAGTATATTACTTGCCATCCGAGTTGTCTCTTTAAAAACAAGAGCGGGATATAGTGCCTTTTCATTAGTTTTCTAAATCCAACGCACTGGTTGATCTTTGTTTTATGCACTGGTTACACAGCTCATCCCTGGTAGTAGAGTATACCTGTAACATTTTCAGTAAAAATATAAATATTTTATGTTCACTTTCAGCGATAAAATATGTAGGTCCATCTAAAATCTTCTGGTCCTATTGATGTCTTATGAAAGGTATTTTACTAGCAAACTGATTCCCAAGACCGTGTCCATCAACCCCATCAGTAATCAGCAGCCGCTGGACAGGAGCCTTGAAAGCCGTCTTTTCCGTGAGGCATCGACAGCTCTAGATTTGATATGCCGGCCTGGTGGGATGTCACATGTGCTTTATGCAGCAATGATGACGTCGCGTCAGGTCAACTAATCAAAAGAGAAACTGCAGATGCCGTCCTGTATTCGGCGGTTCACGGGGCTCCCGTCCAGCGGCCACAGATAACGGATGTGGTCTATGGATCTGGTCCTGTAAATTGATTCTCACCAACTCTATAGGTCACTGCCGTGACTCTTATTCTTCTCCGTTGCGTTTCTATCTGCATTCGTTTTTTTCTCTGGGATGATACCACAGATATTGTTGCATGAACGTCCCACACAAACAGAACATTTAGTTTAGCCTTTAAATATTTCATTATGTGTTACTTATTTTTATTGTCTTGTCTTTCAGAATGGTCTTTTGAGTTCGGTTTCGTAATGCCCAATTCTGTGAACACCTGGCAGTCCATGATAGAAGCAGCACCGGAGTCTCAAATGATGCCCGCTAATGTTTTAACGTAAGACCTTGGCCAGTATGCTGACATGGTGGGAATTGGATTGGGAACCTATATCTTGCTAGCATTTAGGCAACTCTCACACACACAGTTTTTCTGGTCATCACAAGCCTCTGTTTGAAGCCTAGATGACTGGATTAATGTATTCCAGCCACGTGAAAATATTTGGGGTTGAATGAAGTTTGTGGTTCAAAATGTTAAGGTGCACAATTGAAAATCCAATATAGACTGAATGTGTCGCCCAACATCAATTCCCAGAGAAGTCTCTCAAAAAAAACTTCTGTGGAACTTTTCTGCAACCTTCTGTTGTGTGACTATTTAAGAGCTGAAATTTTGCCACAAAAAAAAGTGTTGCAGTCACAAGTGATGACTGCTAGTGATGAGCGAGTATACTCGTTGCTCGGGTGTCCTCCGAGTATTTTGGAGTGGTCGGAGATTTAGTTTTCGTCGTCTCATCTGCATGATTTGCGGCTGCTGGATAGGCTGAATACATTTGTGGAATACCTGTTTGTTAGGGAATTCCCACATGTATTCAGCCTGTCTACAAGTCGCAAATCATGCAGATAAGACAACGAAAACTAAATCTCCGAGCACGCCAAAATACTCGGAGGTCACCCGAACATGCTCTGGGAAAACCGAGCAACGAGTATACTCGCTCATCACTAATGACTGCGAATTGCATTGAAGTCTACTGCAGATAAATTGTGTCCAGTGATAGAAAATCCAACAAGTCTAGAAACTGTATTGTAAATGCAGGTTGTAATGCAACACCGTAGGAAATCATTAAATACAATGTCGCATTGCAAAACTGCGATTTCATTGTATGTTTTATACATTTATAGACTTGGTTTACTAGCAGGAGTGGGTCCCCTTGAGGCAGCTGAAGAGGCAGCAATGAATATATTCGTGGAACTTATAGACCATGGAGAGAAATGTCTTACAGCAAAGCTACTTAAAGGGAATCTATCACCAGGTGTTTGCCATGTAATCTGAGAGCAGCATGATGCAGGGGCTGAGAGCCTAATTCAAATGATGTCACTTAAAAAATTGTGTGTTGCTGTTAATCAATAAAGTCAGTGTTTTATCAGCAGTTTAGCATCATAGGACTAGACATCTCATGTCTCCTCGTCCTTCTGCTCTGTGTATCCTCACCCCCATTGCTGATAAGCCGCTTTCTGCCTCTGCACACTGCAGACAGAAAGCTGTCAATCAGTGTGGTGGGCAGAGCTTAGCATTCTGAGCACTGTGAAATGTACAGCAGAGAAAGCAGTGATTGTATCAAAATGACAACATACAGACCAGCAAATGACACATGACTGGAATCAGGGTCTCAGCCCCTACATCATTACAGCTGCTGACGGATTCCTATAAAACCTTTACCTATTCTAATAGAGTACTGTTGTAAAAGTTGGGATTTTTACAAGTGTGTTGCAGTATTAGTTTAACAGTTTTTCTTTTTCCTTTACAGTGGCAACGTAATCATAGAAACCAAGTTCTTCGATGCTGAACTTCTTGTCAGTACCTCTAGAGTCAGGCTCTTCTACGTTTGAAAACGAAGGAGTTACAGGATTTTTTTTACCCTCCGTTCTATTTCTAATTTACATTTTATTCTCTTCTGGGGAAGAAAAAAAACATTTGTCGAGTGCTAAGGACTTGAATGCATTACGGGACTGTGCCGTGTTTCAGTACAGAGGGCACACCATGCAGCACGTTGCACATGACCCTGTCCTCACGTGGCGCAGAATCTGTTATACAGTTATTGTCACTGTCCGCTGCATCTTCCGGTACAACACTATTTAGTTTGTTCACAACAGACTCCTAACCCTCATGCTGTGTTTTCTCTACTTTTTGTCTAAGTTTACTGTTATCTGTTAAAATTATTTCTTCTCAGCAAGCAAATAGTTAGGCAGCGATTCAGGCACATGGAAATTCAGGGGTAGGTAACATATAGATGTATTATTTTCACCTCTAATCAGATTGCGGATTTCGATGGGAACGTCACCCCTCCCTTTGAAATTGGTGACATTTACAGTGAAATTTAGAAAGCTGCAGATATAAAATTCCACTCCACAATAATTGTTTGTGTGGAATAAGTCCATAGCACGTGGATAAGACTTTTAAACAATTAATCCACATATCCAATACAGTACCAGTAAAGTGCTCCGCAGCATGTTGATGTCACCTGCTTATTTTATTGTGGATTTTTTCCCATATACATGAATGGGGTTGCTTAAATCCACAGTAAAAACACAATACTGCAGTGTGTGCAGGTGTGACTACAGTTACCGCTTACAGCACTGTGAGTGGCGGGTTTAAGCACGCCCTGCACGTTTGACTGACAGCCAGCTCTGTACTGAAGTACTACAGAGCCTGCTGTCAGTCACGGCATAGTGAGCGATGACTGTAGCCGCAGTGGCACGCCTGCCTAACTGAAAGCCGGTAGCTCACAGGAGGAAAAAAGTACATTTTTTTTTCCTGGTGCCGTACTTTTAGTACTGCGGCCGTGCACCTTCATAACATTATTAACCTGAGATTAACCCAACATATGCAGGTTAATAGCATTATTTGACATGTCAGGTTCCCTTTTTAAATAATAAAAAATGCCACTCGCTCGCAGGAATGCCTGCCGTTGTAGACTTCCTTGCAGATACTTGTGAATTTACTGAATTGGAAGTAAAACTCACAATGTGTGAACATACCTACAATCAGCTACATTTCTGACCTGTGGAAACATAGCCTTAACGCTTTCTTGATTTTTACCATTGATGCAATATAATCTGAGACACTGTGGAGCATGTAGCTGAAAAAGTGACTACTGCGGAACTCGAAATGTTTCTAGAGCATTGACTTCCCCTACACCTGCACATGGTCTTACGGCTGCATGCACACATCCGTGAGTGTTCCCACCCGAGTGAAAGGGATCCTTCTTTTTTATCTCGGGTGTCGAGCCTGTTTCATATCACGCTTTTGTAACTTTTGAAAACTGCACTTTTTTTTTAAACTAATCTGTCGTAAAACTGATATGAACTGTAAAAAAAAAAAAAGGCAGATAGAAACAAAAACGGACACAAACGTCCTTCAAACTATCCACCATACATTTTTTCCTATTCTTGTTCCTAACGTTTACATACACCTTTTTAAAGTACAAACGGATATGACAAGTACACCAAAAACTGTGGGGTCTAACAGGCCTAATCCTTGTTGCATTTTTTTTTTCTCTCATCCTTTTTTTCTTTTTTCTCTGAGTAGACTCAACTATCTTAATATATTAACTCTTAGCAATGGATCAATTAAAATAGGATAAAACTTGGGTGGAACTTAGGATTACAAAGTATGCCTTCTGTGTTTTCATTCATTTTAGACAGATCCCCATTGACTTTTACCCACTAAATGGATGAGAATGCACTAACTCGCATAGATCTCACACTTGGATCCGTGATTTTAACTGACGTGTTAATACATCCATTCTATTCTATAGGACCAAGTGCTGTCCAAATAAAGAAATAAAAAAATCTGATCTCACTAGGACATGTCACATAGATGTGTAAATGCAGCCTAAGGGTATGTGCACACACTGCAGATTCACCTGCGGGTTTTTTCCTGCGGAACCGCAGGTAAAACCGCAGGTAAAGTGACCTGCGATTTTGCTGCGGTTTGGCCTGCGGTTTGACACCTGGACAATGGAATAGGTGGCAAACCGCAGCAGAATCCGCAGAAACAATTGACATGCTGCGGGAAAAAAACCTGCAGCTTTTCCGCAGGTAAAAAACCGCAGCGTGAGCACTGCGGTTTTTAAAACCCATAGGCTAACATGGTAAAGTACCATGTCTGCGGAAATGCTGCAGTTCTGCAGGGCCAAAACCGCAGCAAAACCGCAGCGTGTGCACATGGCCTAAGTCATCATGGTCTGGAAACAGTCCCTAATGCAGTGTTTATGGCCACTGATTGTAGCAATATGCATCAATATTATCTGGTTTAATCTTGGGCAATGTCTCAGATATTTACAGCTATATACAACATTGTTCATCATTACCCTTCCATTATTTTCCATTCTAAAAATATTACCCTTCACATTACAGTGTGCCATTTGTAATTGATCTTACTTTGATCTTTTGGTGGTTTTTCATTATTTTGTCAGAGAAAACTTTAGTTTACCCTAGTAGGCCCTGTGTCCGTACCATATATATATTGTACTCCCCGCTGAATTGTGTATTGTGCTTTAGATACCAAATTAGTCAACTAAGTTAAGATATAATGCTAGCAAATTCAATTTGCAATTAAAAGTAGACATTTTATAAGGGTTGTCCAGTATTTTGGGGCACTGAAGTAATTAAGCCGAATAACCCAGCAGTGGACGACCCCTCTAAGTTATTCTAGTTTTATTTATTTTAGATACATGCCCATCTTACCAGATATAAATGTCTATTAAACGCATAGGTCACGTAGGGGTTTATAAAGTTAAATGGTTTATCTAGGACGTTGCTTATTTTTTGCTTTGGAGCTAAGATCTTACAAGCCGTTAGTTGCTAACTACCTGACTGCTCTGTCCAGCGTCCATCTCTGCCAGCTCAGAGTGGTCACAGACTACTCCTGCCGGCAATTCTGCAGCTTCTGGTGGACGTCACATCATCACAGCAGCCCTTCCTCTTTCGGTTTGCTCTGTCGTGACTTCTCCGAGCCTGCAGAAATTGTCGTTGGGCAGGTAGTTAGGAACTATCTGCTGGTAAGTGTTTAGCCCCATTACCATAAATAAGCAACGTCCCAGATAACCTCTTTAATTATAACAAAGGCTGTTTAGACAAAGCTTTGTAGAACCCGTCCTAATTTAACAAGAGATTCTAATTTAGTTGGGCAAATTTTCAGCATTAAAATGGAGCTACTAGGGTCATTTACCATAAAAGCGCCTTAATTCTTTCAGTTTTGATCCCTCGAATACAAATTTCCAATGAGTTATGTAAAACAAAGGAAACAATTAAAAAAAGTTTGCATATTATTGGTCTGTACAGGAAAAATTGCCCAAACTACGTCCCTTAATTCCTGCTCTGCATTATTTTTCTAAAGCTGTACCTGTTAGACTTCCATTTGTGCCCGTCCACTGAATGTACTCTGCGCAAAACATTGATGCCGTGATTAAACCTAGGGTTTTGTACTCCAGTATTAGATTGTGGTGCAGGAATATGACATTCCTAATGCATTAAGAGTTAATGAATTAGGCCCTATTATTTATCAGAGGTATGCTCCCTGCCAGAAGTGGAGTAAGATTTCTGCCATAAGGAACGCCAACACTTTTAATGAATTTGTGGGTGTTGTAATGCCTCATTTGGCTCTTCCCAAGCTCTCCCCATTTTGGTAGAGCTGCCCAAAACTGACATAAAAATTTCAAAAGTGGTAAAAAAAATTTCAACCTCATGTTGCGAAATAGTTGAGCTACATTTGAAGGTGTTTTATGCCACAATTTCAGAGTCTTTCAGGTTGTTCTTTTATGTATAAATGCAGGAATAATCCATTAATATGGAGCAAAGATCTGAATGCAGCTCTTTGGAAGAGCAGAAGTCTGAGAGGTACCAGTTTAGGCAATAGCTGAAGTGCAGCCATTTTGTTGATTCCTATAGTGACATAATAAATTGCCCCGGTATGTTACTTGACCTTTGTACATCCATTTTACTAATTATGGAAATGGTCCGAGTTTCACTTTAAATTTGCATCCATTTGTTTAAAACACTGTGCACATTCCATTATGCGTGGATTGAAAATGGCAGTGTTTTTGGCTTATTTTGTGTTTTATAATAAACTTGTATAGGGTGGAATGGGCAGGAGCGTCTGCCCACCCAGGCATGGAAAAGTTAGCTTGTGATGTGGAGCAAATTTCCATTTTCTGGAGGCGTTATAAATGATGCTTTCTGGAGAGCATTAGTCAGTCACAATACCTTAGAGTACTAATTTATGGTCTGTGGAAATAAAATGACACAGTCTTTCTAAACAGGTGTTTTTTTCTAAAGTCCTGGGAAGCTTCATATTATTCAGGAGCCATACATCTGTAAAAGTCTGATTTTTTTTCTTTTTTTTTTTTTTCAACATACTTGGTCAATGTATCATTTTCCTGCTGCACTGTTTTAGCATCCAGGTCTTTCCATTGATCGTTGGACCAAACGTGGACACTCTATAAGGCATAATGCTGTCTAACCTTTATAAAGCGAGCAATGCTTTGTACACCTTGTGAACAGCTATAGAGCAAAATCACTAATATGCTTTGGTGGCTTTTCAGTAGATTAAAGGGAACCTGCCACCATGAACATGCCGTCCAATTTGCAGGCACCATGTTATAGAGCAGAAGGAGCGGAGCAAACTGATACATAGTTTTGTAAGTAAAGATTCAGTAAAACTTGTCTTTCCACCTTTTAAACCTCTGCTCTGGGATCTTTGGTCCAGTGGGTGGTCCTATCAGTGATTGACAGCTATCTCTTTATGCACATTTATACAATGGAAGCTTTAAGTCCCTGATGGACCACCCATTTGACCAAAAATCCTAGAAAGAGCAGAGGAAAAGCAAAATTATATGTCAATCTACTCGGCTCCCCCTCCTCTATAACATGGTGCCTGGAAATTGGATGGCATTTTCATGGTGACATGTTACCTTTAATGAATTTCTCATTTTAATAGTTGAACCTAAAAAGGATTAGTATATCTATATAGTAGGATAAAGGGATTTAATAAAGTTATCTGTTGGAGAAGTCTCTGTAAGCAACGTAAATCAGTTCTATTGTGCGTCATCATTACCGTATTTTGATTTGTGGTATACAGGTGGTTGTAGTCTGTCGCCCACTAGCCATTGCTGAAACACAAAAAATATACACACATTTATCAATATTATTGCAGGGCTAATTAATGGCTCTATACAAAAACTGTCTTCATAAGCAATATATGTGACATATTTATTAAAATGTCTATCAGCTCATGATAAATCCCTTTATTAATCATGACTTACAGGCTACTCTATGCTCGCACTGATCTTTCGCTTTACTTTTCAAAACTGAATTTCTGACTATAGTTTTTACTAAATATCTTGCATGGCTATGAATAATGAATCACTTCCCACTACAAAGACAAAATTCAAGGGTCTAGAGCTAAATTATATACTGTGTGTGTGTGTGTGTATATGTGTGTGTATATATATATATATATATATATATATATATATATACACAAACACGCAGGAGTGGAAATAGTTATTTGATTCACTGCTGATTTTGCAAGTTATCTGACATACAAAGAATAGAGGTCTGTAATTTTTGTTTGTAGGTACACTTCAACTGTGAGAGACAAAATTTAAAAAAAAAATCAACAAAATCATTGTATGATTTTTACAAAATTAATTTGCATTTTATTGCATGAAATAAGTTGTTGATACAATTGAAAAACAGAGCTTAATATTTGGTACAGAGACCTTTGTTTGCAATTGCAGATGGCAGCCGTTTCCTGTATTTCTTGACCAAGTTTGCACACACTGCAGCAGGGATTTTGGCCCACTCCTCCATACAGATCTTCTCCAGATCTTTCAGGTTTCGGGGCTGTTGCTGGGCAAAATTGAGTTTCAGCTCTGTCCAACGATTTTCTAATGGGTTCAGGACTGGAGACTGACTAGGCCACTCCAGGCCCTTGAAATGCTTCTAACGGAGCCACTCCTTAGTTGTCCTGGCTGTATGTTTCAGGTCATTATCATGCTGGAAGATCCAGCCACGACTCCTCTTCAATGCTCTTACTGAGGGAAGTGGGTTGGTGGCCAAAATCTTACAATACATGACCCCAAACATACTCTCTTCAATATGGTGCAGTCGTCCTGTCCCCTTTGCAGAAAAGCACCCCCAAAGTATGATGTTTCCACCAACCTACTTCACAGTTGGAATGGTGTTCTTGTGGTTGTACTCCTTCCTCCAAACATGACGAGTGGAGTTGATACCAAAAAGTTCTATTTTCCTATCGACACAATGGCACCCACTGAGAGAGGGGATCCGCCCACCATCAGGACAGGAACCTACAGGTTTTGTAAAGGGGGGCGGTCCCCCTCGCCTCATCCGTTGGGTTCCTGTACTGATGAGAACCTGCTGGAAGCAAGCAAGCTTACCGGGGTCCAAATCCTTCACGGTAAATGGCACGGTGAAGAACCTCATAAAGAGGGAGTGGGATAGGCAGGACAGCCGGGGGTTCCTGCCATCCTCCTCAAAACGCAAATACCCATTTGATGATGATCTGCTTACGGAATGGGTTAAAGTGCCCAAGGTTGATGCGGCAGTGGCCTCCTCGTCAAAAAGGTCAGCACTACCCTTTGAGGACGGAGGTCTTCTAAAGGATCCGTCTGATAGAAAAGCAGAGATGTTGCTGAAGCGTCGACCGGGGCATTCGAACCAGCCATTGTGAGTACCTGTACCGCCAGATCCATGATGGTCTGGCTGGACCAACTGGAGGATCAGATACGACCTAGGATGCCTAGGGACAAGCTGCTGTACTCACAGATCCGTGGAGGGGCAGCTAACCTAGAGGATGCTTCATCGGATTCATTACGATTAGCCTCTAGGTCTTCTGGTCTGTCAAATGCTGCCCGCCGAGCACTCTGGTTAAAGAGCTGAAAGGGGCATGCACACGCTAAAGCAAAATTATGTGCCATTCCATGTCGGGGTGAGTACTTGTTTGGCCCTGTGCTTGATGAAATCCTCACAAATGCAAGTGACAGGAAAAAAGGGTTCCCTAAACTGTTTACCCCAACTTTCATTAACACCTTTAGAAGTTGTCATCCTTCCAGAGGAAATATAGAGACCGAGATTGGGAACCGGCGGAACTGAAGCAAAAGGGTGCCTACTTCGGTGGGGCCTCATCTTCCAGACATAGGCGCAAGTATCGCTAGCCCTGATCTTCCGGTGAGCGGTAGATTGAAGTATTTTTATAATCAATGGGTCCGTATGACATCCAGCGCCTGGATCCTCGGTATAATATCATCCGGGTTGAAATTGGAGTTTCGGAGTATGCTTCCGGACTCCTTCCTGTTAACAACTTTTTCAGGAAATCCCCCAACCAGCAGCGGGCCCTGGAAATAGAGATTCTGCAGTTGATGGAGAAACGGGGCCTAGTTGAGGTCCCTAAGGACCAGGCAGGGAAGGGGTTTTATTCTCCTCTATTCCTGATTTCCAAGCCTGATGGTTCTTTCAGAACAGTTATTAATTAACGGAATCTAAATTCGTTCCTACAGCGTCATACCTTTAAAATGGAATCCATCAAGTCAGCAACCAAACTTATGAAAACTTATGAAAAAAGCCACAATATGGCCGAAACGTATTTTTTCACTGGCAGAATAAATCTTTGACATGATTTTTCACCTGGATGGGATGCTGCTCTCTTTTTATTGGACATTTGTGTTCACTTGGGTTTGTGAACTTGGAGCTTGCATCCTTAATACTCCTGCTGTGCTGTCGGCTGTCTTTTGCTGCAATCAAACTTATGTCTCCTAGGTGTTTTATGATGGTCCTGGACCTCAAAGAGGTCATCTGCCAATATACTGAGACCACCAGAAATATCTGAGTGGCGATACAGCTGGGCTATCAGGTTAGACATATTCAGTTCGCCGCTATGCCATTTGGTTTGTCCTTAGCACCACATGTGTTTACTAAGATGATTGCAGAAGTGATGGCCCATTTAAGGGACCAAGATATCTTGGTCATTCCATACTTAGATGATTTCCTTAGGTCAGCCGTCCATTGTAGTACCAAGCTGAACCATATAATATCCCTGCAGGGTCGGGGTTGGTTAGTCAATCTGGAGAAATAAAGACTAGTTCCCTCAACTTGTCAAAGATTCCTTAGCATCCTCCCGGATTCAGTGGCCCAACAGTGTTTTCTTCCAGAGGACAAAAAGTTAGGCATCATCTGCAAAGTCGGAAAAATAATAGACAATCCAGTTCTGTCTTTAAGAGATGCAATGTCCCTGCTGGGTTCTTTGACGTTTTGTATGCCGGCTGTACAGTGGGCCCAGTTTCACACCAGGACGCTGCAGAAAGGAGGCTGCGGCGTCACCTCGGAAGGAAATTGCGTGGGTCGGTCGCCACTGTCAGCAGTCTATCCTGGTGGCTAGACCCGCTACATCTGCCCAAAGTGGGTCCGTGGGGGATAAGACCCGACAGTATAGTCACAACAGATGCCAGTCCCTCAGGGTGGGGAGCTCACGTGGGAGACAGACTAGCCCAGGGGAAGTGGATGACCAGGGAGGCACAGGGCTCATCCAACCTGAAAGAACAGGGCAGTGAACAATGCGCTTATCGAGTTTCTAGCAACTCTGTGGGAATCCCATGTACGGATACACACTGACAACACTACAGTGGTAGCCTACTTGAATCATCAGGGGGGACAAGGTGACAATCACTGATGTCGACCGCATGCGATATACTCACCTTGGCCGAAAATCACACCCTTTCCCTGTTGGTACTTCACATCAGAGGGGAACAAAACGCTCAGGCGGACTATTTCAGTTGACACTCCTTACGCCAGGGGGAATGGTCACTAGACCGACAGGTTTTCAGGCAGATCGTACGCTTATGGGGCCTTCCGGTCATAGACCTTTTTGCCACGAGAAGCAGCAGGCAGGTGAGGAGGTTTGCGTCACTGCACGTGTCCGATCGGCCAGAGATAGTGGACTCACGTCAGGTCCAGTGGGATTATACTCTGGCCTATGCATTTCCTCTGATGTGTCTAATCCCGCTGGTCCTCAGGAATATCAGGGAGGAGGTGTGAGAGTGATTCTAATTGCTCCCTTTTGGCCCAAGAGGCCTTGGTTTTCCTCTCTATGGGGGCTTCTCTCTCAAGACCCATTCCGTCATCCATGGATGGAGTCTCCACTTGACGGTGTGGAATTTGAGAGGGATCTGCTGAGGCGTAGAGGGTTTTCAGAAGCTCTAGTCACCACCCTATTGAGTTGGAAAGTGGTCATCACAAATATTTATCATAAGACCAGGAGGAAGTTATTTGTTGTTTCACTTAGCTCCCCTGTTGGACCAGGTTCCAATTTCAGCGATTCTGGAATTCTTGGAGAAGGGCTGAGAGTTGGGGTTATCTGTCAATACCCTTAGAGTACAGATGTCGGCGCTGGGGGCACTGTACAACTGTAATGTAGCAGGTCGGTCAATAGGTTCATAAAAGCCTTTTGAACAAAGTGACCCAGTATGTACTGCTAGGTTGCCTCCATGGGATTTAAACCTTGTGGTAGACGCATTGACAGGTCCCCCTTTCGAACCATTAGATTCGGCTTCGGTCCTGATGGTTTACCAGGATAAGATAGTCTTGAAACCAGACTCGGTCTATTTACCAAAGGTTGCTTCTAAGGGTACCGTTACACTTAGCGATGCACCAGCAATCCCGACAGCGATATGGATCGCTGGTGCATCGCTAAGTAGTCTCTAGTGAGCTGCCACACAGGCAGTTCTCACCAGCGACATCGCAGGGGTCGGGGGTCGCTACTTACGTGTCAGACGCGGCGATCCAGACGTCCTCCGCCCGCCTCCACGCATCGCTCGTAGGCGCCACAGGAAGCCCAGCAGGAAGCGCCCGATGAGAAATGATCCAGGATGTTCTCGCGCGATCAGCGATGAGCAGCGGGGGAGCCGGTCGGAGGTAAGTATCACACAGCGATATCGCTAGCAATATCGCTATAACGTCACAAAATCGGTGATGTTACAGCGATATTGCTAGCGATATCGCTATGTGTAACGGGGGCTTAAGTTTCATAGAGCCAAGAGATCTATTTTCCACACTAAACGTTAAAAGAGCTGTACTAGAGTACTTAGAAAGGACTCTGGCTTGAAGGCAGAGTAGGGCACTATTTATCTTAAAGGGTCGAGGAAAGTCACAAAAAACACTCGCCCTGTGGATAAGAGATGTGATATGCCTAGCTTATTCAGCCAAAGGGGAATCTCCACCAGAGGAAGTGAGAGCTCACTTAGCGCGAGCCATGCATCCTCCTGGGCTGAAAAGGCGGACATCTCCATTGATTTGATAGGCGGCAACGTGGTCTTCACCTTTTATTGAAACTACCGTCTTGATCTGTCATCCACCTCCAGTCTAGACTTCGGGCAATCAGTACTTAGTGCTGTGGTCCCTCATAGGTGACAGTCTCTGAAAGTCTCTCAGTGGGTGCTGTTGTGGCAATAGGAAAACCGGATATTACGTACCGGTAAGAGGATTTTACGGAGCCCACGACAGCACCCGCACATTTCACCCCCGTAGTTGCTCACTTGGTTTCCTACACTCTGAGGGAAAGTGTGTTCAATTTTCACTCTATAGAGGTGAAGGCAGTTTGTAGTGTAAATAAGATAATTATTGTGTACTAATCTGATGGGCAGTTCCACTCATACTCTGAAACACAACCTGTAGGTTCCTGTCCTGATGGTGGGTGGATCCCCTCTCTAAGTGAGTCCTGTCGTGGACTCCGTAAAATCTTATTATCGGTGCATAATATCCAGTTTTGGTCTCATCTGACCACATGACCTTCTCCCATGTCTCTTCTGGATCATCCAGATGGTCATTGGTGAACTTCAAACGGGTCTGGACATCTGCGGGCTTGAGCAGGGGGACCTTGCATGCCCTGCTGGATTTTAATCTCATTAAGCTGTTTGCCTATTATCCTGTAACCCATCCCAGCCTTGTGCAGGAGTACAATTTTGTCCCTGGTGTCCTTAGACAGCTCTTTGGTTTTGTCCATGGTGGAAAGGTTAGAGTGTGATTGTGTGGACAGGTGTCTTTTATAAAGGTAACAAGTTCAAACAGGTGCAATTAATACAGGTAATGAGTGCAGAGTAGGAGGGCTTCTTAAAGAAAAATTAACAGGTCTGTGTGAACTAGAGTTCTTGCTGATTTGGAGGTAAGCAAATACTTGTTTCATTCAATAAAATGCAAATTAATTATGTAAAAATCATACAATGTGATTTTCTTTATTTTCTTAAGATACTTTCTCACAGTTGAAGAGTACCTGTGATAATTAAAACCTATCCATTCCTTGTAGGAGGGAAAACTGTACATAAAGCAGACCTATCACCAAATTTTATGTTGAACTGTTTTGTTTGTTTTTATTGTTTATTTTTTATCTGGATGTGTTTTTCGAGTCCAGGATGGATGATCACAGAACTTAAGCACTTGTTAAAAAGCAATAAATAAATGTATATTAAACGGAAAGAGCGGGGAATAGCTAAAGAAGAATATAATGCTGTTTGCAGGGAATGAAGGGCAAGCATTAGAGCTAAAGCCAGTAATGAAGGGAGATCTAAACCCTTAAAAAAAGAATTGTGGGGGTATGTCAAAAGCAAAAGAAAAGTCAAAGATGTTATAGCATTTTTACAGGATGAAAAGGGTGAAGTGGTCAAAAATGATGTTGAGAAGGCCAAGCGTTTAAATTCCTATATATTTTTTTTTTTATCTGTGATCTTAATGGTGCCATCGAAGGAATAAAAGAATCCACACCATCAATAAACAGAGAGCTGGTGAGGGAACACTTAGCTAATTTAAATGAATTTAAATCTACTGGTCCAGATGAATTACATCCTTGGGTAATGAAAGAGTTAGCAGACCAAATTGTAGAACCACTAGCCAGAATCTTTGAAAAATCTTGGAGAACAGTAGAAGTCCCAGAAGATTGGAAAAGGTCAAATATTGTCCCTATCTTCAAAAAAGGAAAGAAGATATAGCCAGGAAATTTCAGGCCAGTGAGCTTAACTTCTATACCAGGAACAAATTAATTACCTGTATGTAAGTACAGTACTTGGACAACAATACAGTAATTAATCAGAGCCAGCATTATCAAACAAGTTAAGCCAGACTAATCTAATTTCTCTCTGTGATGGAACCACTGTATGGGTGGATCAGGGAAATGCTGTAGATATAGTATATTTTAACTTCAGCAAAGCATTTGATAAAGTATCTCTTACTATCCTTATTGAAAAATGACCAAGTATGTGATTGACAAGGCTACGGTTAGGTGGATTCATAACTGGATCAGTGATCGTACTCAGAGTGGTTCTGGCTCAGTGATCGTGCTCAAAAGAGTGGTAATGGTTGGACATTCAATTGGAATAGTGTTTCAAGTGGGGTACCACAATGCTCTGTCCTGGCCCCAGTTTTCAACATTTTTCTAAATGATCTACAGTAGGGAAAAGTATTTAGTCAGTCACCACTTGTGCAAATTCTCCCACTTAAAAAGATGAGAGAGGCCGGTAATTGACATCATAGGTAGACCACAAATATGAGAGACAAAATGAGAAAACAAATCCAGAAAATCATACTTTGCACTGACAAGAGCTAATAGCTCGAAACACCGTGTCTGCAAATTGAGATTGTGATTTGGCTTTTATCCTAAGTCATATTACAAGACTCGTTAAAGGGTTGATTGTGACTTGTAGGATCGCTACTACCAATAGGTGGCGATATAGAGTTCAAGTCCTCTTTTTCTCTGAAGAGGCTATTTGCATATTATTTTCCCTGAGGAGCATTGCATGGCGAATAAGCCTCCTTACCTTGACAAGCCAGAGCTGGCATGTCACTCTCCACAAAAAGGAAGGCTAAGAGGAGACTTAATAGTTGTCTAAAAATGTCTGAAGGGCTGTCACAGTTGGAGAGGGATCATCCATTCTCATTTTCACATGGAAACCCGAGAATCAATGGAATGAAACTGAAAGGGAAAAGATACAGATTAGAGATTTGAATAAACTTTTTGACAGGGTGATCAATGAGTGGAACAGGCTGCCATGAGAGTTGGTGAGTTCTCATTCAATGGAAGTCTTCAGAGGCTGGCAAGACATCTGTCTGAGATGGTTTAGTGGATGCTGCACTGCATTGAGCAGGGGGTTGGACACGACCCTTTAGGTACCTTCTAACTTTAACATTCTATAATCTAGCCTTTCCTTTCCGGAGATATTGGCAATAAAAATATTTGGCTCTTAAAGATTTAACATCCACTTGGGCTTAAAAAAAATTATCAGATATTTTTCACTGGGAGTGTGCAGTTCTTCTCCCTGTATGAGTTGCCCAATCATAAGCATGTAGTAGCACTCAAAGGAAAGAATATACCACCATCATAGTTTATAACTGTTTTTTCAGTGCGTCAGACATAATGACACCACTCTTATCTCTTGATTTAACTTCTTGCCTGATTGCAAAGTGCAGCTAAGTTTATCTGTGTCACTATACTCTTCTATCAGCCCTGCTGTAATGCATCTCTCCCCACACTGTCCGGAAATGAGTTACACTTCTGTCTTTTGTGCTCACAGCATCTTGTAATCCCATTGCAGTGAGATCAGAGCTGAGTGTCATGACATCTCCCACAGGAGTAACTGCAGAGGGGTTCCAAGTTGCCCTTAGCACAACAGACAGAAGTGGGACTCATCTCTGACAGTACTAAGAGAGGAGAGATGATAGAAGGATTTGTAATGTGACACAGCTAAACTCAGTTCTGGTGTCTCTTCCCCCACAGAGACCTTATCTGAAAGGTGTTATTCATCTGTGCTCTAATCTCCCAGCACTTTCTAATCATACAGGAGGTTAAGGGGGTTTTACACTAAGCGATATCGCTAGCAATATCGCTAAAACGTCACTGGTTTTGTGACGTTATAGCGATATTGCTAGCGATATCGCTATGTGTGATACTTACCAGCGACCGGCTCCCCCGCTGTCCATCGCTGATCGCGCGAGAATGTCCGGCTCCATTTCTCGTCGGGCGCTTCCTGCTGTGACGACGAGCGACGCTGGACGCGGGCGGGAGGACGCAGGATCGCTGTGTGTGAATGGTAAGTATCGTGCGCTGCGTCGCTGCTGCATCGCTGTGAGATCTTTCTGTATGAAAGCTCACTAGCGATCATTTAGCGATGCACCAGCGATCCTGACCGGGTCGGATCGCTGGTTGGATCGCTGGTGCATCGCTAAATGTAAAAGGGCCTTTAGACCAGGAGATCAGGGCTGTATTATATTGCATCTCACATACTGATTAACTTAAGCTATGATGGGGTTGTGTTCTTTTTTGCTATCTTGCTGCCTGATTATGATTGGTCAGCATCATAAAGGAAGAAAACGTACACACACTCCAGTGAGAACCGTGCAATAACACCCACTTAAATACTTTTTTTTTTTAACTTGTTAGGTGACATGCTTTACTGATATTTTTTGCAACAGAGAGTTGAAATTAGAAAAAAAAGAAAACATTTTATTCTCCTCTGCAGCCAACATACACATTTTTGTAAAGGGTCTTTTTTAAGAGTTTTTTTTTTTTTTTTTAATGTCTAAAATCGCCTACTTTGCATTATATAATCATAGCCTTAAATGATAAATTTCTGGTTGCCTGCAGTATGAGACACTTACTGCATATGAATTTATTAGGCAAATTGATGCAAAGTAAATTCCCATGCCGACTTCTAGTGAGTTTATCATGTAATAGTTGGAGACCTTTGCTCTGAAATTGCCCTACAGTTAATTTGCAAATTTAAAAAAGTCTTAAAAATAAATTCCATCCATTTTTTTGTTTAATGAAATGTACACCTAGCAGATTATTTATTCTGTTGCTCTTGAAGATCCAACAGCGTACTGGTCACTACAATGTACTAAGGACTACAACATATTGCGCACTACAACAACAGTTTGCAATTTTCACTCAGCAACATCCAATGCTGCTTGTTTCTGGAAAACACCCATAGAGTCAAAATCATCACTACACCTGTAAAAAAATTTCTTCCAAAGGGGTATAGTTTCCAAAATGGAGTCAATTTAGGAGGCATTCTAGCACTTAGGGGCTCTTTATATGGGGTGCACAAACTATTCTAGGAAAATATGCGCTACAGTATGTAAATAGCACTCCGTCCCTCCCGAGTCTTGCTGTGTGACTAAGCAGTACTATACAGCCACACATGGGGTATTTCCACAGTCAGCAGAGATTTGTGGGGGAAAAAATTGTGCCATTTTTACTCACTTCCCGGTGTAAAAATTTAAATTCTGGGGCTAAAACCAAATTTATGTGGTAAAAGTGTAATTATTTTTCTTCACTGCCCAATGGTATAAAATGTTGTGACACACCTGTGCTGTCAATATGATCACTGAACCCATAGATGAATTCATGAAGAAGTGTACTTTGTAAACTACCATCACTTTGTGAAGGATTCTGCTGTCCTGGGACCTCAGGGACTCTCGCAGTGGGTCATGGCACCCGTAAGCCACAACAGTAAAATCTGCACTATAATATGGCACGCCTTCCCTTCACAGCTTTGAACAGTGCCTCAAAAGTATTTCCCAATTACAACAAACTGAGGTCCAATTTTTCCTATTAGTCCTTAGAAAAATTAAAAACTTTGAGCTAAAACAACAAATAATTACATATTAGTGGTAAAAATGTAATTATTCTTTCACAGCCCAATGGTATACAATTCTGTGAGGCACTTGTATCAATATGATCAGTGCACCCCTATATGAATTCATTTGGAGTGTAGTTTGCAAAATGAGGTCACTTATGGGGGAAGTTTCTGCTGTTCTGGCACCTCAAACAAACTATTCCAGCAAAATCTGAACTCCAATATGGCACTACTTCCCATCTAAGCTTTGCACTCTGCCTCAAAAGTAGTTTTTGACCACATATGGTGTATCTGTGTACTCATCCATTTGCACAAGAAATATTGGGGTGAATTTTCTCCTGCTATCCTTGTGAAAATGAAAAAAATTGGGGCTAAAACAACTTTTTTGTTGTAAAATTCTGTGAAGCACCAGGGGCTTCAAGGTGCTTACCACACGTCTAGATAAATTCCTTGAAGGGTCTAGTTAGGTCACTTGTGGGGTCCACTATTTAGGCACATCAGGGGCTTCATACATGACCCTCGCAGACTATTCCGTCAAAGTCTGTGTACTAAAATGTCACTCCTTCCTTTATGTACCGTGCGCCCAAATGGTAATTTTCCTTCACAACTGGAGCAAATTCGGAGAAGAGCTACTAGGATAGTAAGCAGACTGCAAAGTATGTCTTATGAGGAATGGATAAAGGTTCAGGGACTGTTTAATTTGCAAAAAAAAGGCTAATCAGCAAAAAGAGAAAAAATTATAAAACATAACTTTTAATATTGTATAAAAGCTACCAAAGGATAAAGTGCAATTAAAATGAACCACTAAATCAGTTGCCACAGACTATACAGTGGAGTGTCTGTTTGTATTAGCACCCCAGATCACCCAAAGTACATACATGTGGCTAATTCCATGTCTAAAAGTAACATAACCTGGACAGACCAATACAACTAGATAAAAGACAATGTGAATAACAACCACAGTCTTATCATGAATGGTTACTTGACCAGAGGCATATATAGCCCCTATCATACTTAACTAGAACAGAAAAATAACTCATTCATGTCTAGAGAGGGGACATCAAAAACCAGAACAGTGGTCCATAAATGTGCTCAATAAAGGAAGGATCTCACCCATATGTCTGGAAGATGCCAATAATCAGATGTCCATCGGAGTTGAGACGAGTCTGGAAGCAGGGAATTACCCTAATCAAACCCTGTAGGGGCTAACAAACCTGACACCCATAACTCCCGCCCTAACAAGGGCAGTCCACATCTGACCCTCACAAAAATAGCCCTGCAATGTCCCTATGCAACCCGATGCGTTTCGTCATTTACTGACTCTTCAGGGGATCTAACTACAAGTGCTGGACTTAACACATAGAAACCAGGCTCCCTCCTAGGTGACAATGGAGTGAGACAGCTTGTAACAATGGGCTAAATATAGCCTGTTAATCAGAACACACCCACCTGAAATTCACTCAAACATCCGCCACAGGAAATGACTGAACCATAAAACGCCACCTGTGATAACTGACATTAAACGCCATGAATGCTACACCTGCTCCACTCATGGCGTGTATACTATCACAGACGCCACGGTCCCAGCTGCCACACTTCCGGTCCGTACGCCACATCCAAAACCAAAATGGCCACGGTGACTTCCGGTCATGCGCAGTTCCATGAACACCACACTCAGCCGCCACACTTCCGGTCCGCCCATTATGCCCGGAACTAAGATGGCCACTGGACTTCCGGTCATGCGCAATAACATGGACATGAGACCGTTTTATAAATATCAGAGACCGTAACACTCCAGGCGTCAGTAAAAACCCATGCCTGCATATATAACGCGGTCAGACATAATCCGTTCCTGCTATTATGCATATGTATCCATCATAATTACATACGGTAATGAATATGAGTAGGATCGTAACTCCGTATTCATCCGTTATGCGCAAACCTGCTGAACCAATAACAGTACGGCAGAATGGAGGGTGAAAAGTAGAGCAAATTGAAGTGGGAGGATTAAACCCTCGAACATAGAATATTTCGGTAGCCAAGCAAAAAGATTGAATAGGTATTTCACAGTATATACAAAGAAGATAAAATCACACAATTCACACATATATGTACATCCTAGATATAGCAACTATAGTTAAGTTGATCATTAAGCCCCCTAGGGGTCATAGTGTCTAAGCAAAAAATCCATTTTGTCTCCTTTTGTAGAACAATACGATCCCAATTACGCCTCTAAGTGATTTTTTAACTCTTTCAATGCCCAAAAACCGAATGGAGTTAATATTTCCACCCTGGCATTGATGAATATGACGCGAAATGGGGGTATCTCTTTTATGGGTGATGTCCCCAATGTGTTCCCTGTTGTGAGTTCATTTTCCCCTTCATTACTGAGGCCCGAGGAACTCCCTCTTCTGGTAAAGAAAGGTAGTGAGCCTGATTATCAAACACCTGAGGCTGATGATGATGACTGGCTGAGTGGAGTTACTGACTGGATATAAGGCTGCCGACGCCCTTCTGCCCTGCGGGTGATTTCTCTGTAGGATCCTTGGAGACCAGTCTGAATTCCTGCTCCTCTAAAGCTAAGTTTGCTGCTCGGCCTTTTGCTTTGGTGCTTTGACTTTGTTTTGTTTTTCTGGATTTCTGCCATTCCCTGCTGGGGTGTGCTGAATTCCTTTAGCTCTGTCTTCTGAAAATACCTGAGTGCTGATTTAGTTTTTGAAGCCTAGCTGCTTCAGGGCCTTTTTCATATCAGCTTGTTGGCTTATGTCTTTGATAGGGTTTTGGCAGATTGCAGACAGCAGCCTTCCTGTCCTTTCCTATCTAGGTAGTTTTGGGCCCCGTCTTTGCTCAGTCTATCTTTCTGTCTGTGTTAGTGTTTTCATCTTGCTTCACCGTCATTATATGTTGGGGGCTGCCTATTGCTTTGGGGTCTGCTCTGGGGCAGTTTAGATTTCCCCTTTCTTTCTTTAGGCTTATTTAATTCTCCGGCTGTGATCGAGGGGTCTAGGGCATCGTAGGAACCCCCCACGGCTACTGCTAGTTGTGTTGATAGGTTCAGGGGTCTGCAGTCTGATAGTTGCCAACTTCTCTGGTTTTCTGGACTTAGCTTGTATTTCTGCTTTTGCCTCCTACGGTGACTCATTCATAACAGAATCACCCGCCATACCGCAGATCCTAGGGTACTCAATAGCAGGAAAGAATTGTAAAAAGAAAAAAAAAGTGTGTATATTTTTTCCTCTATATCTCTGAGGCCGTAGGGGGAATTTTTTTTCTCAATGGAGATAAAGCAATTGTCTGATCGTGTGGAGCAGCTCGCTGTGGAAGTGCGGGGAATTTCCGCCTACCTTGCTCATTCACATGCTGCTGAACCAAAGATTCCTACACCTGATGTATTTTTTGGGATCGGTCTAAATTTTTGAATTTCAAAAATAATTGTAAATTATTTTTTGCCTTGAAGCCTAACTCGTCAGGGAGCTCCGCGCAGCAGGTTAAAATTGTCATCTCTTTGCTGCGTGGCGATCCCCAGGATTGGGCGTTTTCTTTGAAACCAGATGATCCTATTCTGACTAATGTGAACGCATTTTTTCAGGCCTTGGGGTTGTTGTATGACGAACCTAATGCCATTGATCAGGCTGAAAGGACCCTGCTGGCATTGAACCAGGGTCGTGATTCTGCAGAATTGTACTGTCAAAAATACTTACTACCTGGAATGATAATGCCTTGGCTGCTCTCTTTTGGAAGGTGTTGTCAGAAGCCGTAAAAGATACTATGGTGGGATTTCCTGTTCCCTCTGGTCTTGACGATTCTATGTCATTAGCCATTCAGGTTGATCGGCGTTTGCGCGATCGCAAAGCTGCACGAGAGGTGTTGCCACCTGTTGAACAAATGTCTGAACCTATGCAATGTGATAGAGTTTTTTCCAGAGAGCAGCGTCAGGAGTTCAGAAGGCGTAATAAGTTGTGTTTTTTCTGTGGAGATGCCTCGCATATTATTTCTGTCTGTCCTAAACGAGAGAAACGCTTTGCACACACGTTTTCTGTTGGGGGTGTTCAACCTAAGTTTCTTCTGGCTATTACTCTGATCTGCTCCCTGTCCACATTTTCCGCCAAGGCTTTTGTGGATTCGGGAACAGCCCTAAACCTAATGGACTTGGATTTTGCTAAACGTTGTGGATTTCCGATGACACCTCTGCAGACGCCTATCCCTTTGAGGGGGATTGATGCTACTCCTTTGGCTAAAAATAAACCTCAGTTTTGGACCCAGGTGGTAATGCGGGTCGCCCCAGACCATCAAGATAATTGCAGATTTTTGGTGTTGCATAATCTGCATGATACTATTGTTCTGGGGTTTCCCTGGTTACAAATTCATAATCCAGTTTTGGATTGGAAATCTGTGTCTGTGGTGAGTTGGGGTTGTCGGTGTGCCTTTAGTGAGGCTCCGGTGTTTTCCACCTCTCCTCAGTCGCATGATGTTCCTGATTATTTGGCGGACTTTTATGATGTATTTAGTGAGAATGAGTCTGCGTCTTTGCCTCCTCATAGGAGTTATGACTGTGCAATTGAACTGAGCCCAGGGTGTAAATTTCCCAAGGGTCGGCTCTTCAATTTATCTGTACCCGAGCACGAGGCTATGCGATCCTATATTAAGGAGGCGTTGGAGAAGGGTCATATTAGACCATCCTCGTCACCCTTAGGTGCCGTTTTTTTTTTTGTAGCCAAAAAGGATGGATCATTAAAACCTTGTATTGATTATCGTGCCCTCAACAAAATTACTGTTAAATTTCAGTATCCGTTACCCCTGATTTCTGATCTATTCTCCAGAGTTAAAGGTGCTTGCTGGTTTACCAAGCTTGACCTCAGGGGGGCGTATAATCTTATTCGCATTAAGCATGGGGATGAATGGAAGACGGCGTTTAATACTCCGGAGGGACATTTTGAGTACCTGGTGATGCCTTTTGGGCTCACTAATGCCCCTTCTGTCTTCCAGTGCTTCATGAACGATATTTTCCGAGACTTTGTCGATAAATTTTTGATTATCTATCTGGATGATATTTTGATCTTCTCCAAGGATTGGGATTCTCATGTGGAACATATTCGGACTGTGTTCCGGATCTTGAGGGAGAATTCCCTGTATGTCAAAGGATCTAAATGCCTTTTTGGAGTACAGAGGATTTCTTTTTTGGGATTTATTTTGTCCCCGTCAACTATTAAAATGGACCCGGCCAAGGTACAGGCCATTTACGATTGGGTTCAGCCCACTTCTTTGAAGGCCCTCCAGAAGTTTTTGGGTTTTGCTAATTTTTATCGGAAATTTATAGCAAAATTTTCTAGTATTGCCAAGCCATTGACTGATTTGACTAAGAAAGGTGCTGATGTGTTAAATTGGTCTCCGGAGGCTGTTTCTTCCTTTCAGGAGCTAAAGCGAAGATTCACCTCCGCCCCGGTTTTGCGGCAACCTGATGTCTCACTTCCATTCCAGGTAGAGGTGGATGCTTCTGAGATTGGTGCAGGAGCTGTTTTGTCCCAAAAGGATCCTGTAACATCTAAAATGAATCCCTGTGCTTTCTTTTCCCGAAAGTTCTCTCCATCTGAACGTAACTATGATGTGGGGAATAGGGAACTGTTGGCCATGAAATGGGCATTTGAGGAGTGGAGACATTGGTTGGAGGGAGCTAAGCATCAAGTCGTGGTCCTCACTGACCACAAGAATTTGATTTACCTAGAGTCGGCTAAGCGCTTGAACCCTAGACAGGCTAGGTGGGCCTTGTTTTTTACACGTTTTGATTTTGTGGTTTCTTTTCTTCCTGGAACGAAGAATGTCAAGGCAGACGCCCTCTCTAGGAGCTTCTTTGCTGATTCTCCTGTGGTGACCAAGCCTGCTACCATCTTAGGCGAAGGGGTAGTTCTTTCTGCCATCTCGCCCGATTTGAGACGTACTCTGGAAGAGTTCCAGGAGGACAAACCTGAGAGTTGTCCCAGTGGAAAGTTGTATGTTCCTGACCAGTGGAAGAAGAGAGTGATGTCTGAAGTTCATTGCTCTGCTTTGGCTGGTCATCCAGGTATTTTTGGTACTAGAGATCTGGTGAGTCGGTTTTTTTGGTGGCCCTCCTTGTCTCGTGATGTCAGGAATTTTGTGCAGTCCTGTGGGACGTGCTCCCGGTCTAAATCGTGTTCTCGCTCTAGTGGGTTGTTCATGCCTTTGCCTGTCCCCAAGAGGCCATGGACCCATATTTCAATGGATTTCATCTCTGATATGCCTGTCTCTCAAAGGATGACTGTTATTTGGGTGATTTGTGATAGGTTCTCTAAGATGGTTCATCTTGTACCACTCCCTAAGTTGCCATCTTCCTCTGAGTTGGTGCCCCTGTTTTTACAACAGGTGGTTCGTTTGCACGGGATTCCTGATAACATTGTGTCTGACAGAGGAGTCCAGTTTGTGTCTAGATTTTGGAGAACTTTCTGTTCCAGGCTGGGAATTCAGTTGTCCTTCTCCTCTGCTTTTCACCCTCAGACCAATGGGCAGACAGAGAGAACAAACCAGACCTTGGAGTCATATTTGAGATGTTTTATTTCTGCTGATCAGTATGATTGGGTTTCATTTTTGCCCTTGGCCGAATTTGCTTTAAATAATAGAACTAGTTCTGCCACTTTGATGTCACCTTTTTTTTGTAACTTTGGATTTCATCCTCAATTTTCTTCAGGGCAGGTGGAGCCCTCTGCCTGCCCAGGGGTTGACACTGTGGTGGAGAGAATGCACCAGATCTGGGACCAAGTGGTGGATAAGTTATCTCTCTCCCAGGAAAAGGCCCAGCGGTTTTCCAACCGACATAGGACCATTGGTCCCCAGTTTAAGGTTGGTGATATGGTGTGGTTATCATCAAAAAATATTGCTATGAAGGTGGCTTCTCCTAAGTTTAAGCCTAGATTTATTGGACCTTACAAGATTGTGGAGATTATTAATCCGGTCTCTTTTCGTTTGGCTCTTCCTGTCACATTTAAAATCCATAATGTGTTCCATAAATCTTTGTTGAAGAGGTTTGTTGAACCTGTTGTTCCGGGGGTGGCACCTCCAGACCCTGTATTGGTTGAAGGTAACATGGAATATGAGGTAGAGAAAGTACTGGATTCCCGTCTGGCTAGACGGAGACTCCAGTATTTGGATAAGTGGAAGGGTTATGGTCAGGAGGATAATTCCTGGGTCCCTGCCTCTGATATTCATGCCAAAAGATTGGTGCGTGCCTTTCATCGGGTTCACACTGATCACCCTGGTGGCGTAGTTGAGGGTTCGGTGACCCCTCCTCAAGGGGGAGGTACTGTTGTGAGTTCATTTTCCCCTTCATTACTGAGGCCCGAGGAACTCCCTCTTCTGGTAAAGAAAGGTAGTGAGCCTGATTATCAAACACCTGAGGCTGATGATGATGACTGGCTGAGTGGAGTTACTGACTGGATATAAGGCTGCCGACGCCCTTCTGCCCTGCGGGTGATTTCTCTGTGGGATCCTTGGAGACCAGTCTGATTTCCTGCTCCTCTAAAGCTAAGTGTGCTGCTCGGCCTTTTGGTTTGGTGCTTTGACTTTGTTTTGCTTTGTTTTTTCTGGATTTCTGCCATTCCCTGCTGGGGTGTGCTGAATTCCTTTAGCTCTGTCTTCTGAAAATACCTGAGTGCTGATTTAGTTTTTGAAGCCTAGCTGCTTCAGGGCCTTTTTCATATCAGCTTGTTGGCTTATGTCTTTGATAGGGTTTTGGCAGATTGCAGACAGCAGCCTTCCTGTCCTTTCCTATCTAGGTAGTTTTGGGCCCCGTCTTTGCTCAGTCTATCTTTCTGTCTGTGTTAGTGTTTTCATCTTGCTTCACCGTCATTATATGTTGGGGGCTGCCTATTGCTTTGGGGTCTGCTCTGGGGCAGTTTAGATTTCCCCTTTCTTTCTTTAGGCTTATTTAATTCTCTGGCTGTGATCGAGGGGTCTAGGGCATCGTAGGAACCCCCCACGGCTACTGCTAGTTGTGTTGATAGGTTCAGGGGTCTGCAATCTGATAGTTGCCAACTTCTCTGGTTTTCTGGACTTAGCTTGTATTTCTGCTTTTGCCTCCTACGGTGACTCATTCATAACAGTTCCCCCACCCTACGTTTGAACTCCCTGATAGTTTTACCCACATATTACTTACCACACAAACAGGTGGCTTTATATATGTCTCCTTTGCTGCTACAGTTAATAAACTCTCTGATTTCAAATTGCTGTCCTGTGACATTACTAACAAAGTCACTGCCAGAAACAATGTGGGGACAAACAACACAATGACCACATCTATAACAGCCTTTAACATTCGTAGACAGCCAGGTAGTATTAGTGGGTCTGGAAAAATGACTATTGACCAGACGGTCTTTCAATGAACGGCCTTTTCTATATGTAATTAAGAGAGGAAGGAGTCGTGGTAATCGTGGTCCCTCTGATAGAACTGATACTAATACAGGAGCACATTTTTTAGATCAAAGTTATCCCCTGAGGAATCGCCAAAATCAGGTTCGGAAATAGCGATCATTCCCGAGGATAACTCCTCTACTAGTATCATACCTCTTAATCGTGTTTCTAACCAAGTGTCTAAAACTGTGACTCCTAATGATATACAGGTGGTAAATCTGTCCTCCAAGGCTTTTAGTCGGGAGGAATTATATGTCTTGAAAAAAGGTCTGTCCCCAGTACAGATTTTGATCTGTTTCGATCTGTGAAAGATTTAAACTTGTTTTACCGCAAGTTACGCTGGAGGAAGTTTTTTCTTCAGCAGGATAATCGTACTTGTGTTGATATGGGGATTCCGTTGGAGTTACTGTCGGATGTACACCTATTAAATAGTATTGGGGATATTAATCCCAATGACATTGGAAGGGGTCCTTTTACAGACCTAAAAAATAAAAGCATCAAAATGCCTCCTCCTACTGGAGACATCTCTGCAATTGATATTTTTGAGAACTTAGTCACGCAAGACTTGAAATCCTTAAATGGAAAAAAGATGTTTTCCAGGTACTATTGTACCAAGGCAGAGATCAGAGTTATAAATAGGCTTGAACAGGATGACCACATTGTCATTAAACCCTCAGATAAGGGTGGCAATGTGGTCATCCTTGATGCTGTGCAGTATTCCAAAATGTGTGAAACATTGCTTGAAGATAGAGTGAGCTATGAAATTCTGGCTCATAATCCCACCTCTGAATATCTGATGGAGCTCAGAGATATTCTGGACCAAGGTTTATCTCTGAAGGTCATTGATAAATCTGAATTTGATTTCTTAATGCCAAAGGATACAACGATGGCTACTTTTTACTGCTTACCAAAATTACACAAGGGCCTATCGCCTTTAAAAGGCAGGCCCATAGTATCGGGTATTGGCAGTGTAAGCCATAATACTGACATTTATTTAGATCGTGTCCTAAAACCTTTTGTTGCTTCCTTGCAGTCTTTTGTACAGGATACCCCCGATCTTCTTCGGAGAATCGAGGGACTGTGTATTGACTCTGAGGTTAATTTGGCTAGTATTGATGTCGAGGCCTTGTACACCTCCATACCTCATGACAAGGGGTTGGAAGCCATCATGTATTTTTTAAATACTAGAGGTTGTCAATATCGGACCCATAGTGAATTTGTTATTAAATTACTTCGATTTTGCCTTACCAGGAATTTTTTCATATTTGACCGGAAGATCTACCACCAGCTCAGGGGCACCGCCATGGGGAGCCCGTGTGCGCCGGCGTATACAAACCTGTTCCTGGGCTGGTGGGAGGAGACTATGACCTTTAGGAGTGGCCTTGAGGCCATGGGTTACATTGAACTATGGGTTCGATATATAGACGACATCCTTATATTATGGAGGGGCTCCACTGATAGTTTTTTGGAATTCTTTAGTCTATTGAACCACAATGATTGCGGTCTTTTCTTTACTTCAGTGTTTGATTCGTGTTCTTTATCTTTTCTTGACATTTTGATTGAGAGGGGTAGTGATGGCATTATCTCTACATGTACTTACAGGAAACCTACTGCTACAAATGCTCTCTTGAAGTGGGACAGTAGTCACCCGGTGCATCTTAAACGTGGTGTACCTAAGGGTCAATATCTAAGAATTCGCAGAAACTGTTCCACAGAAGAATCTTTTGAGAGGCAGGCGAAGGAACTGAGAGATAGATTTTTGAATAGAGGTTACCCACTTGATGTTTTGAAACGAGCATATAAAAATGCGAAGGGTAAAAATAGACTAGAACTCCTTAAGTCTAGACCATTGACTGAGAATAAAGGCGAAATGAGATTAATCACTACTTTTGACGACGGGTCCGAGGAGGTACGGGCCATCCTTGCTAAGCATTGGCCTATCCTGCTGATGGATAAAGATATTGGAAGAGAATTGTCTACATGACCCTTAATTACATATAGAAAAGGCCGTTCATTGAAAGACCGTCTGGTCAATAGTCATTTTTCCAGACCCACTAATACTACCTGGCTGTCTACGAATGTTAAAGGCTGTTATAGATGTGGTCATTGTGTTGTTTGTCCCCACATTGTTTCTGGCACTGACTTTGTTAGTAATGTCACTGGACAGCAATTTGAAATCAGAGAGTTTATTAACTGTAGCAGCAAAGGAGTCATATATAAAGCCACCTGTTTGTGTGGTAAGGAATATGTGAGTAAAACTATCAGGGAGTTCAAACGTAGGGTGGGGGAACACATTGGGGACATCACCCATAAAAGAGATACCCCCATTTCGCGTCATATTCATCAATGCCAGGGTGGAAATATTAACTCCATTCGGTTTTTGGGCATTGAAAGAGTTAAAAAACCACTTAGAGGCGGTAATTGGGATCGTATTGTTCTACAAAAGGAGACAAAATGGATTTTTTGCTTAGACACTATGACCCCTAGGGAGCTTAATGATCAACTTAACTATAGTTGCTATATCTAGGATGTACATATATGTGTGAATTGTGTGATTTTATCTTCTTTGCATATATTGTGAAATACCCATTCAATCTTTTTGCTTGGCTACCGAAATATTCTATGTTCGAGGGTTTAATCCTCCCACTTCAATTTGCTCTACTTTTCACCCTCCATTCTGCCGTACTGTTATTGGTTCAGCAGGTTTGCGCATAACGGATGAATACGGAGTTACGATCCTACTCATATTCATTACCGTATGTAATTATGATGGATACATATGCATAATAGCAGGAACGGATTATGTCTGACCGCGTTATATATGCAGGCGTGGGTTTTTACTGACGCCTGGAGTGTTACTGTCTCTGATATTTATAAAGCGGTCTCATGTCCATGTAATTGCGCATGACCGGAAGTCCAGCGGCCATCTTAGTTCCGGGCATAATGGGCGGACCGGAAGTGTGGCGGCTGAGTGTGGTGTTCATGGAACTGCGCATGACAGGAAGTCACCGTGGCCATTTTGGTTTTGGATGTGGCGTACGGACCGGAAGTGTGGCAGCTGGGACCGTGGCGTCTGTGATAGTATACACGCCATGAGTGGAGTAGTTGCTCATGTAACCGCGCATGTCTCACTCCATTGTCACCTAGGGGGGAGCCTGGTTTCTATGTGTTAAGTCCAGCACTTGCAGTTAGATCCCCTGAAGAGTCAGTAAATGACGAAACGCGTCGGGTTGCATAGGGACATTGCAGGGCTATTTTTGTGAGGGTCAGATGTGGACTGCCCTTGTTAGGGCGGGAGTTATGGGTGTCAGGTTTGTTAGCCCCTACAGGGTTTGATTAGGGTAATTCCCTGCTTCCTGACTCGTCTCAACTCCGATGGACATCTGATTATTGGCATCTTCCAGACATATGGGTGAGATCCTTCCTTTATTGAGCACATTTATGGACCACTGTTCTGGTTTTTGATGTCCCCTCTCTAGACATGAATGAGTTATTTTTCTGTTCTAGTTAAGTATGATAGGGCTATATATGCCTCTGGTCAAGTAACCATTCATGATAAGACTGTGGTTGTTATTCACATTGTCTTTTATCTAGTTGTATTGGTCTGTCCAGGTTATGTTACTTTTAGACATGGAATTAGCCACATGTATGTACTTTGGGTGATCTGGGGTGCTAATACAAACAGACACTCCACTGTATAGTCTGTGGCAACTGATTTAGTGGTTCATTTTAATTGCACTTTATCCTTTGGTAGCTTTTATACAATATTAAAAGTTATGTTTTATAATTTTTTCTCTTTTTGCTGATTTGCCATTTATGTTATGAGAAATTGTGGATTTGTATTCCACTAGGTGCTGTATTTAAAAAAAAAAAAAAGGCTAAGAGGAGACTTAATGGCTGTCTACAAATATCTGAAGGCATATCACAGTTTCGAGGAAACATCCTTTATTCTCATTTGCATATGGAAACACGAGAAGCAATGGAATGAAACTGAAAGGGAGAAGATACAGATTAGATATTAGAAAATAACTTTTTGTGACAGTGAGGGTGATCAATTAATGAAATAGACTGCTATGAGAGGTGGTGAGTTCTCCTTCAGTGGAAGTCTTCAACAGAGGCTGGAAAGTCCTCTGAGATGGTTTAGTGAATTCTGCATTGAGCAGGAAGTTGGACACTGACCCTTGAGTTCCCTTCCAGCTATATCATTCTATGATTCTATGAGGTATTTGCGTACTCAGGAGAAATTGCACAGCAAATTTTGGGTTCCATTTTCTCCTGTTACCCTTGTGAAAATAAAAAAGGGACTCAGGCTAGTTTCACACTAGCGTTTAAACGACGCGCACACGGCGCCGCTAAGCCACGCCCCCTGCCGGCTCCCTGCCCGCCCCTTCCTGTTATCGCCTCCTCCGAGCGCAGAGGGCTGCATGCGTTATGCGCACCCTATCTTTAGCATAGGGTGCGCAGGCCGTGCGCAACTATGAATATAGCGTGCGCTGCGCATTTTTGGAGGTGCGCCGTGCGCGCCGAACGCAGCATGTTGCATTTTAGTGCGCACGGCGCACATTCAAAAATGCGCAGCGCACGCTATATTCATAGTTGCACACGGCCTGCGCACCCTATGCTAAAGATAGGGTGCGCATAACGCATGCAGCCCTCTGCGCTCGGAGGAGGCGATAACAGGAAGGGGCGGGCAGGGAGCTGGCAGGGGGCGTGGCTTAGCGGCGCCGTGCGCGCGTCGTTTAAACGCTAGTGTGAAACTAGCCTTAAATGATATTTTTGTGAAAAAAATTGAATTTTTCATTTTCACCGCTAAACGTTATTAAGTTCTGTGAAGCACCTGGGGGCTCAAGGTGCTCACCACACATCTAGATACATTCCTTGAGGGGTCTAGTTTCCAAAATAGGGTCACTTTTATGGGGTGTGACGAATAAGGGGGGATTTAATGGCAGCTTATAATCCTTCAGTATGTGTAGCTGTAACAAGACCCTTTCTCAGTAGGTGGTACAGCCCCATGAGCTAGTATCAAGGCTCATACAGGATGAAAACCTGTGGAGTCCACGCAGAGAGACTGCTTCAGTCGAACTTCCTCCAGTCAGGTAGGATTTCATAAGGGGATTTAAGTAGAATATGGAGTTATCACATGTCCTAGCCACACACCAGTTACATTTCTGAGATCTTTGGAAAAGGCTGAACGCATTCCAAGGCCTCTGTCTGTTCTAGCATGCCAGGGTGGGGAGATATGCAGAACGGCTAGTAGAAGCCAGGTACCAAAGCCATGTGTGGTCTCCAAGCCTAATGGTGGCCCAGCCGGATCTGATGGCAGCAGAACCGCTGTCCTATGACCTTCCGTTAGGAAGCTATGATCTTTCTTAGGATTTTGGAGTTTTAGCTGTTAACACCCAGGGGAGGGGGATAAGGCCCATCCCAGGGGTGTAAAAGGGTGTGACCAACCAAGAGGGTAAAGGCTTATGCAAGGTCATGTGCTCTCTCTTTGCCATGCGGTTCACTTCTGAAGGGGGGCCACGTTGAGTAACTTTCTGGGAGGAACTGGAACCAGCTGGCAGCCCATGCCACCATACGGGCCAGCACACATGGTCGAACAGTAAACTCGTAATTGACATGATTCATCTGCATTTATCTTTTGTACTTCACCTGTATTTGCATATCTGATCTTTGTATATCTATAACAATTATGTATATAGTACATTGCCTAATGTGCCCTTAAGGCGATTAAATTCTAGTATTAAATAATACTAATAAATAATTTAACCTTGAACTGCTCTTTTATCTCGATCCACGAATCCACGCATCCATGTTCTCTGTTTTAACTTCACATGCTACCAGGGATGGTTTCTGGCCCAATGTAATTTGTAATTCCGGTTACTAACCAGGCTTATATCTAACTAGATGGAGGCCCGATGCTATCGCATCGGGGGGCGGTAATGTCACAATGAGGGTAGGCTTTGCAGCAGTGAGAATCTCTCCCCCATGTGCTCACCCACCTATCCACTCTCTCTTTCCCCATGTGCTGACTTCTCCCATCTGTGCTCTCCTCTTTGACCTGTCTACCCCATGTGCTATCCCCCTTGTCTGCTGTCTCTCTCCTTCCTGTACTGTATTCTGCCCTCATGTGCTGTCCTGTTTGAGCTGTCTCCCCCTGTACTCTGTCTCTCTCACCCCTGTGTCTGACCGTGTACAGAACATACCACAGCACTTGGGCAGGGGAGGAAGCAAAAGACAATACTGACACTACAGCAGGAGATCGCAGAGGATACATTTTGTGAGGTTAAATATTGTTTAAAAACAGTCACTGAAATATTTTACCTCACAAAATGAATCCTCTGATCCCCTGCTGCAATGTCAGTATTGTCTTTTCCTTCCTTCCCTGCACAGGAGATGTGGTAAGCTCCGTACATGGTCAAACACAGACAATTTTTAAAATGGACTTTCGTTCGTGGAAAAACCCTTTTAATGTGACCGGCTTCCTCTGCCTGTAGACACGTCGCGCATCTGCCGCGAGGATCAGCTGAATGATTCAGTGCACCTGTGCAGAATTTGCTCAGGCGCAGTGCGACGGTGTTCCACTGGTGGTACCGCGCAAGAGGCTGCGTGTGAGTGTGTCGTGTGTACGGCAAATAGAGTGTGTGTGGTGCGACGGTGTTCCGCCGGTGGTACCGCGCAATAGGTTGGTACCAGCAGCAATTTCCATATTGAGACATCCATCACTTGGGTGTCCTAATATGGCAGTCCGTGAACTTCCTCCGCTTGGAATTCTCGGATACGGTGACATCTGGACAGAACAGGTAATGAAAACATTTCAAGGCACTTATATATATAGATGAGGCTAAATAGCAATAGAGTCATAAGGCACATAGTTATGAACATCCACACATTTAGGCTGGAGTGAGACTACTGTATTTCTCGTGCGAGAATCGCATAGTAAAACTCGCACTGGCTGTCGGTTCTCCTGACCTGAGCTTGACAGCTGCATAGTAGTCCATCATGCTGTCATGCTCAGGTCAGGAGAGGTGCTGGCCAGTCCGTGCAGTGCAATGCGATTATCGCAGGAGAAATACGGCAGTGTGACTCCAGCCTTATAGTCATATCCCATATATGGATGTTTATGTAAATTGACACTCCAAATAATTACATGACACACAATCAAGAACAAGAGTATTACTGGCAAGTTATAAATTACTCTATATGTAATTTTATGGTTTATATTTAATAAAAAGACAAACATGAAGAACAGGATGACAGAGAACCAAAAAATTCCCAGTAGAAAAGTAATAGTATCCAACAATAGTGTGTTCTACCATAAAAAAGCAGGAATACCAAATCTATGAATGGTAGAACACAGGTCAATGGAGTGTGATACAGAGATAATTGCAGGGCTGTGGAGAGGTAAGCCAAACCTCCAACTCCTCAATTTCTCTAACTCCGATTCCCTCATACACTGCTCATGTTTAAGTTACATATTTACTTTAGTAAAATGGTAACATCAGGCTTTTAATCACCATCATGATACAATAATCAAGCTATTTAAATAGAACATAAAATATAATTTATTGGAATACAATTTTAGAACACAAAAAAAACTTTAATACATTGTAAATATGCAATAAACAATGCAGTAATTGTGGAAAAAAATGTTGTAAACAAAAACGTACTTAATAACATTTGTGCAGTCTGAGTTTGTTCTGAGAAATAGTATCACCTCTATCAGATTAAGGCAAGAGAACAACCTATGTACACTAACTTGGGTAGGTGGCAAAGTAACCACATGGGAAACAACGCTAACAATTTCAGGGTATAAAGGAATCACCCCATGCACAGATATGATGAATGGTTGAACTCTGCTACTTGTTTGAGAGCAAGTGAAAAATTTTGCTGAAATATGGTCAATCTGTTTTCTATCGGAGTGCAATCTTTTTCCTTGCGGCAACGCTTTGCCTGCTCCATGTTGTCCAAATACTTTTCAAAATTAAACTCCTCATTTGATGAGGCTGAAGATATGGTAGTTGTAGCACTGGCAAGACCCAAATCCTCTTGGTGGTCCTGTAGTCTACTCATCTTAACTGCTACTTCAGAGCTTCTTTTCCATTAGTAAGCTGTTGATCATCCAGCAATATATGACTTGGGTTCACATGAACAGCTGCCAGAAGAATTTTATTTTCTAATATCAGTGTCTCGCTCCATTTCATTGAAGCAGCAATGCAATCTTTAATTACACCTCCTCTTTGGGACAAGCAAAACAGCAAGTTCTTCCACTCCTTTATGAAAATACCAGGAGTTAAATCTTCAGCTTCTAATTTTTTAGTAACTTTAAATGGGTGATGAAGCAATTCCTTCAATTCAGCCATCAGTGTACACGAACCTTTATTTAGTGTTACCTGACGGTTGGCCATGTCTACAAAAACAGGTTTCATCTCAAGCAATCGCTCAATTATTAAATAGGTGCTGCCCCACTTAGGGTGGTTTCACATTAGCGCTTTTTAAGCGCACGCACGGCCAGGGGTAGCTCCGCCCCTGAGCCGGCTCTCTGCCCGGCGTGCCCGCCCCTTGCTTGTAGCGCCGCCTCCTAGCGCACAGCGGCGCCTGCGATCGGCGCACCCTATCTTTAGCATAGGGTGCGCAGATCGTGCGCAGGCCGTGCGCTAGTTGCGCTTTGACCTGCGCTGCGCACTTTTGACGGTGCGCCATGCGCGCCAAAATCCGAAAAGTTTGATTTTGGCGCGCACGGCGCACCGTCAAAAGTGCGCAGCGCAGGTCAAAGCGCAACTAGCGCACGGCCTGCGCACGATCTGCACACCCTATGCTAAATTTAGGGTGCGCCGATCGCAGGTGCCGCTGTGCGCTAGGAGGCGGCGCTACAAGCAAGGGGCGGGCACGCCGGGCAGAGAGCCGGCTCGGGGGCGGAGCTACCCCCGGCCGTGCGTGCGCTTAAAAAGCGCTAATGTGAAACCACCCTTAGTGGTTCAATTTTAGGGGTTATGGCGGCAATAACCAATTTTCTCACTTTGCCAGAGTTCCAGCATGTTCCTCTTGCAGACTACCTTCTAACTGCTGTTCTCCTTCATTATTCTTATTCATCAGTTTAGTTGTACTTATCATGTTTGAAGTATTGTCAGTTACAAAAGCAAGAACCTGTTGTTTTTTTAGTTCATAATCTTGCAGAACTTTTTCCGCTAAGGCCTGGAGAAACTGGCTGGTGTGATAAGCTTTAGCATCTTTTACTGCTGGTGCCTTGGTAACAATTTTCTTGTTGTAACAAGCAAACTGAACATTGAAAAATAGTTCACTCTATAACGTGTGCATGCATCCATTTTAAGAAATATAAAACGTCTCTTGAGAGTCTTTTTAAAATATTCATTTTGATTAAGGGCTCCTTCAACCACTAATTTTCTAATACTTTCTCTTTCCAGAGAAACGTCAAGTTTGCCGGCCATTTCTCCATTAACAGCTGTAAAAGCTGGTCATGCAAGTTCACAACAAGTTCTATGAGCTGTCTTTTAACCCCTTTGAGATGGAGCCTGTGTTCACCTTCATGACCGGGCCAATTTTTACAATTCTGACCACTGTTACTTTATGAGGTCATAACTCTGGAACGCTTCAACGGATCCTGGTGATTCTGACAATGTTTTCTCATGACATATTGTACTTTATGATAGTGGTAAAATTTCATTGATATGACTTGCATTTTTATATGTGAAAAAAATGGAAATATGGTGAAAATTTCACAATTTTCAAACTTTTAATTTTTATGCCCTTAAACTAGAGAGTCATATCACACAAAATAGTTAATAAATAACATTTCCCACATGTCTACTTTACATCAGTACAATTATGGAAACATTTTTTTTGTTAGGAAGTTATAAAGGTTAAAAGTTGACCAGCAATTTCTTATTTTTACAACAAAATTTGCAAAACCATTTTTTTTGTAGGGACCACCTCAAACTTGAAGTGACTTTGAGGGGCCTATATGACAGAAAATACCCCAAAATGACACCAATGTAAAAAGTGCACCCTTCAAAGTACTCAAAACCACATTCAAGAAGTTTATTAACCCTTCAGGTACTTCACAGGAATTTTTGGAATGTGGAAGAAAACAATAAACATTTACTTTTCTTTCACAAAAATTTATTCGGTCGTCCATGACAGCACCACCTGAGAGAGGGGATCCGCCCTTTAGCAACAGGAAACCTACAGATACAAAAGGGTGGCACCTCTCCCACGCATCAGTTGGTTTCCTGTTCCTAGAGGACAGGACTCTCTACAGATCGTCCGTCAGAATCATCATGGAATACCCAGGCCGGCTGACCGACCCAGGTAGCGAGGGGGTCTCCTACCTCGGTCAGTGCGGGGTCCCTGGAAGCGCCATGGTGGGGCCGGGTAGGTCACCACGGCAGTGGACGAAGCAGGTGGAGCAAGGGTCCGGTGGATGCCGTCTCCAGAGCCAGCACCTGGTAGGTATGCCCCGGTGCGCTTCCCCAGGCCCGGTCCTCCGGGTCAGTGCTGTCTCCTGGCCGGGCTCATGGCGGCGGGCGCGGGGGGTGCTGGCACTCCGGGCGGGCCTGCGCGGCTCCTTCGCGCGCGCTCCCGCAGGGCTCTGTGAGCGGCGGAAGTGACGCGGCGGAAGGGGCGGAGCGATGGCGCTGATACCGGAAGTCGGGTGCCGGCGGCCTCCGGCGCGCGCCGCGGGTGCATGCCGGTCCGGGGGTCGCGCGGCGACCCGGCGAAGGCGAGGGGGGCCGGAGCATGGGGGAGGGAACGCAAATGCCGGGGGGTGGTGCTAGGACAGTATGCCTGCTAACCCAGACAGGAGGCCATATAAGGCAGATAGGGACGCCGCTGGGGTGCTTCTGAAGGCCCCAGCAATGGAGACGTCGGAAGCCCCCTTAGTCCAGCAGGACGAGACGCAGGAACACCCGCAGAAACAGGCGAGTGGCCAGCAGAAGAGACAGAAACGAACCAGCGACCAGAGCCGCAAAAGTTCCTCCAGAAAGGACCCCCCTGCCTCCCTCCGTGATCCGGTACCTGCCTCATCTGCATGGGTAAGAGATCTCCGTGAATGTACCCTGATGCAGTGTTCCTTTATGCTTTTTTTCAGGGGAAGAAGGTTACGGGAAAACAGAAACACAGGGAATATGCCCTCTGTAGTTCCCCCCTTCCAGATGGCCACCCTAAAAAATTATGCCAGCCATGCATACGGCAGACGGTAGGAGTTATTAAGGACAGGGAGTCCAGGGGTAGATTGTCAGGCCCTTATACTCTCCCCCGTTTATGCAGGTAGCGGAAGAGACACCTGACTTCACTTCAAACCTGAGAGACATGATCAGGGCAGAAATGAAAGCTTTACCTCAAAGAGAACCTTCTAGGAGAAGAGAGGCTAGTGGTTCAGGCTCGGAGGCCTCAGTCGCCCCTGGGAAGGGGGACAATTCCTCGGACTCCTCGGCCTCCTCGTCGTCTTCCTCGGATGAAGACTCTAGCCGGTTCTGCTTCCCCTTAGACCAGATGGACAAATTAGTGAAAGCTATACGGTCCACCATGGGGGTAGCGGACAAAAAACAGGAACTCTCAGCACAGGACATTATGTTCGGGGGGTTGGACCCCAAAAAACGTAAAGCCTTTCCATTAAACGAAAAGGTTCAGAGCCTAATTGATAGAGAATGGAAGAGACCGGAAAAAAGGGGCTCCATGCCACCAGCCTTTAAGCGGAGATACCCCTTCGAGGACCCGGTAGTAAATAGATGGGATAAAGCCCCGAAACTAGATGCTGCAGTAGCCAAAGCATCTAAAAAATCCGCCATACCATTTGACGATATGGCCTCCCTGAAAGATCCGTTAGATAAGAAAGCGGATTCTTTCCTTAAAGGGACATGGGAGATGTCAGCAGGCGCGTTAAGACCAGCGGTAGCTGCCACCTGTACAGCCAGATCCATGATGGTCTGGCTAGATCAGCTAGATTCCGAACTAAGAGATGGAGCATCAAGATCATCTATTCGGAAAAATTTACCCATCATTCAGAATGCCGCAGCGTTTTTAGCTGATGCTTCTGCAGACTCTGCAAGAATGGCGGCAAAAGCCGCAGGTCTGTCTAATGCAGCGCGAAGAGCGCTCTGGTTAAAATGCTGGCCAGGAGATATTCAAACCCGGTCCCGTCTCTGTTCCATTCCCTGCGAAGGGGAGTACCTATTCGGTCCCGTCTTGGACGAATTGTTGGAGAAAGCTGGAGATGACAAAAAGAAATTTCCCAGTCTCCCGAACCCCTCGTACAGACGTCCCTTCGCCAGGAAAGGGGTTTTCCGGAGAAGGCCGTCCAGAGATCAGGGCAGATGGGATGATAAAAAAAGGAAAGGTACAGGATTCATGTTTGGGGGAGGGCGCCAGGAAGGTCCAGCTCGGGATACGAAAAAGCCGCCCCAATGACTAGTTGCCCCGGTAGGAGGGAGACTAGCTGCCTTCTACCCATCCTGGTCTCTGATCTCCAATAGCAGCTGGATATTGGGGATAATAGCCGTGGGACTACGACTAGAGTTTTCTAGGGTTCCCCTTGATCAATTTAAAATCACCCCTCTCAGGTCATCTGCGGCAGAACAAGCTGCCCTGGAAGCCGAGGTTCATATCCTGTGCGCTAAGAAAGTCCTGATAGAGGTTCCGGAGGAAGAATGGGGGAAGGGATTCTACTCCCCTCTGTTCCTGGTCCGCAAACCGGACAGCTCCTTTAGGACAATAATTAACCTTAAAGCCCTCAACAAATTTTTGGTCATACGTCCCTTTAAGATGGAAACGATTAAATCTGCAATAAAATTGCTGTTCAAAAATTGCTTCATGGTGGTGTTAGATTTAAAAGACGCATACTACCATATACCCATCCATGCAGGCCATCAGCGGTTCCTCAGAGTGGCGGTTCATTTGGATGGGTCAATTCGACATTTCCAATATGCGGCCCTCCCTTTTGGAGTGGCAGTCGCTCCCCGAGTGTTTACTAAGGTGATAGCGGAGGTCATGGCCCATCTACGTGAATCAAACATTCTGGTGATCCCCTACCTGGACGATTTTCTCATTGTAGGTAAAACGGCAAACCATTGTTTACAACAGCTACAAAAGGCAATGTCTGCCCTAGAACGGTTAGGATGGTTGCTGAACGTCAAAAAGTCCCGGTTGCAGCCAATGAAAGTCCAACAATTTTTGGGCCTAACCCTGGATTCTGAAAAACAGGAATGCCGTCTGCCTCCGGACAAGCTCGTTCGCCTCCATTATCAGATCCTGAACGCCTCCAATAACCCCACCATGTCCCTCAGAAAAGCCATGTCCCTTCTAGGCTCTCTCTCGGCCTGTATCCCGGCAGTCCAGTGGGCCCAGTTTCATGCAAGGAAACTACAGAGCGAGGTCTTATTACATCAAAAAGTCCTTGGAGGTTACTTGGAGGGTCAGCTAACCTTATCCCGTAACACAAGGGAGTCCCTAGAGTGGTGGTTACACAAGGATAACTTATTAAAAGGGGTGCCCTGGGAGTATAACGTAACCCGCATAGTCACCACGGATGCTAGTCCTTACGGTTGGGGAGCTCATATGGGTGAAATTTTAGTCCAGGACCGATGGCAACATCATCAGTTAGGAATGTCATCTAACCTAAAAGAATTAACGGCAGTAGAACAGGCGGCTAAAAAGCTCCTTGTGTATCTACAGGGCCATCATGTACGAGTGTTCTCCGACAATCAGGTCACCGTGGCATACATCAATCACCAAGGCGGGACTCGTTCCAGACCCCTGATGTTGGTAGCAGAACGGTTGTTCCATCTAGCAGAACAATACTTCCTATCTTTAACAGCATTGCATATAAAAGGAAAAGACAACATCACGGCAGACTTTTTAAGCCGCAATCGGCTAAAGCAAGGGGAATGGTCTTTAAACACCTCCATATTCAAACTGATTGTTCAAAAGTGGGGATATCCAGAGGTAGACCTATTCGCCACCAGAGACAACACTCAATTGGAACAATTCTGCTCCCTGAATCCCAGAGAAAATCCTCTGGCGGTAGATGCCTTCCTGATAAACTGGGACTTCAAACTAGCCTACGCCTTCCCTCCCCTATCTCTTCTACCCCTAGTGATGAGGAAAATCAGGAAAGACAGAGCAAGGGTGATAGTTATCGCTCCGTTTTGGCCCAGGAGAGCATGGTTCTCATGCCTCAGGACCATGTCGGTGTCCGATCCTTGGGTTCTGCCGGACATCCCGGATCTCCTGTCCCAGGGCCCAGTCTTCCATCCTCAGGTGGCTGGCCTTCATCTGACGGCGTGGAGTTTGAACGGTCATTATTAGAAGAAAAGGGTTTCTCCACAGACCTAATTAACACCCTTCTTAAAAGTAGGAAAATCATTACCACAAAAATTTATGTCAGGATTTGGAAAAAATTCCTTCAAAACTCAGAAGTAATCGCTGGGGATTCAGCACCTATAATGCAGATATTAGAGTTCCTACAAAAAGGTCTAGACATGGGACTCTCTACCAGTACCCTTAAAGTACAAGTGTCAGCCTTGGGGGCTCTGTTTAGCTGCAACATTGCTGGTAATTATTGGATAAGCAGATTCATTAAGGCAGCAGGTAGATCCAGGCCAATAATGAAGGATAGGTTTATGCCGTGGGACTTGAACCTAGTCCTCACTGCTATGACAGAGACTCCATTCGAACCTATCTCGTCGGCTTCCCTAAAAATCCTGTCCCTCAAGGTAGGCTTCCTGGTAGCTCTGACATCAGCTCGCAGAATAAGCGATATTCAGGCCTTATCTAGGTGTCCTCCTTATTTACAGTTTAAAGAGGATAGGGTAATACTCAGACCTGATCCAGCGTACTTGCCAAAGGTAGTTTCTAGTTTCCATAGGACGCAGGAGATAGTTCTGCCATCCTTCCTCCCTAATCCAACTAATGAGAAGGAAAGGAAACTACACACCCTGGATGTCAGGAGAGGCCTCATAGAATATCTGTCAGTCACTGATCCCTGGAAGAAAGATAATGCCCTATTTATCTCTCATCAAGGCCCCAGAAAAGGTTGTAGAGCATCAAAAAAATACACTAGCCAGATGGATTAGAGAGGCGATTGCAATAGCATACACATCAAAGGGCAGGTCGCCACCCGGAAAGCTGAGGGCGCATTCCACCAGGGCAATGGCAACCTCCTGGGCCGAAAGATCAGAAGTCTCCATCGACCAGATATGTAAGGCGGCTACTTGGTCCTCTCCGAGCACCTTTTATAGTCATTATAGGCTAGACCTAGGTGCTTCCACAGACCTCTCTTTTGGTATAAGGGTGCTGCAGGCTGTAGTCCCTCCCTAAAACTGATATTACTCTCTGTAAATCTCTCAGGTGGTGCTGTCATGGACGACCGAATAAAGTCTTAGTTACTCACCGGTTAACGGTATTTTTCGGAGTCCATGACAGCACCCGTATATTCCCTCCCTTTAGTTTAATTGGGGTGTGCACGTCTTTTTTCTTGTATATACCCACTGGTGATAAAAGTTATAATTGTAAAGAATACTGTACATAAATCATGCATTAACCTTGGAAGTCCTCTTGTGCTCTGTAATCCAACTGATGCGTGGGAGAGGTGCCACCCTTTTGTATCTGTAGGTTTCCTGTTCCTAAAGGGCGGATCCCCTCTCTCAGGTGGTGCTGTCATGGACTCCGAAAAATACCGTTAACCGGTGAGTAACTAAGACTTAGAATCATAGAATCATAGAATCGTAGAGTTGGAAGGGACCTCCTGGGCCATCTGGTCCAACCCCCTGCTCAAAGCAGGATTCGCTAAATCATCCCAGTCAGATGTCTGTCCAGCCTCTGTTTGAAGACTTCCATTGAAGGAGAACTCACCACTTCTCGTGGCAGCCTGTTCCACTCATTGATCACTCTAACTGTCAAAAAGTTTTTTCTAATATCTAATCTGTGTCTCCTCCCATTCAGTTTCATCCCATTGCTTCTAGTCTTTCCTTGTGCAAATGAGAATAAAGTTGATCCTTCTACAATGTGACAGCCCTTTAGATATTTGTAGACAGCTATTAAGTCTCCTCTCTGTCTTCTCTTTTGCAAACTAAACATTCCCAAATCCTGCAACCTTTCCTCATAAGACAGGGTTTGCAGACCGGTCACCATTCTGGTCGCTCTTTTCTGAACTTGCTCCAGTTTGTTGATGTCTTTTTTAAAATGTGGTGCCCAAAACTGGACACAATATTCCAGATGAGGTCTGACCAAAGAGGAGTAGAGGGAAATAATGACTTCACGTGATCTAGACTGTATGCTTCTGTTAATACATCCTAGAATTGCATTTGCCTTTTTTGCTGCTGCATCACACTGTTGACTCATATTCAGTCTGTGATCTATTAGTATACCCAAGTCTTTTTCACATGTGCTGTCACTTAGCCCTATTCCTCCCATTCTATATATGCTTTTTCCATTTTTATTGCCCAGATGTAGTACTTTGCATTTCTCCCTGTTAAAAACCATTCTGTTAGTTGCTGCCCACTTCTCCAGTTTATTTAAATCTTTTTGAATCCTCTCTCTCTCTTCTCTAGTATTAGCTATCCCTCCTAGCTTTGTGTCATCAGTAAATTTAATCAGTTTACCCTCAATTCCTTCATCTAAATCGTTGATAAAGATGTTGAACAATACAGGGCCCAGGACAGAGCCCTGTGGTACCCCACTTGAGACATTCTTCCAACTGGATGTGCAGCCATTTACGACCACTCTTTGGGTCAGATCACTAAGCCAGTTATGAATCCACCTAACAGTTGCCTTGTCCATTCCATACTTAATCATTTTTTCAATAAGGATTGTATGAGAGACTTTGTCAAATGCTTTGCTGAAGTCAAGATATACTATATCTACAGCATTTCCTTGATCCACCCAATCAGTGATACCGTCATAGAAGGAAATTAAGTTAGTCTGACATGACTTATTAGTTACAAACCCATGCTGACTCTGTTTAATCACTTCATTCTTATCCAGGTATTGACATACATGTTGTTTAATAATTTGTTCAAAGATCTTTCCTGGTATAGAAGTCAGACTCACCGGCCTATAGTTACCTGGGTCCACCTTCTTCCCCTTTTTGAAGATAGGAACAACATTTGCTCTTCTCCAGTCTTCTGGCACTTCTCCTGTTCTCCAAGAATTTTCAAAGATTATAGAGAGGGGTTCAAAAATTTCTTCTGCTATCTCCTTCAGTACTCTGGGGTGTAATTCATCTGGACCTGGAGACTTGAATTCATTTAGGCTAGCTAAGTGTTTCCTCACTATCTTTCTGTTTATAGATATCCTGGATTCTTCTATTCCCTTAATAGGACAGTGAATAACAGTTGATGTTACATTTCCTTTCTGAGAGAAAACAGATGCAAAATAGGAATTTAAATTTTCAGCCTTCTCAACATCCTGTCTTACCATTTCATCATTTTCATCCTGTAAAAATCCTATAGCATCTTTGACTTTTCTTTTACTTTTGACATATCCCCAAAATCCTTTATTATTGCTTTTGACATCTCTTGCAAGCCTCAATTCATTTTCAGCTTTAGCTAATCTGATTTGTGCCCTGCAGACAGCATTATATTCTTCTTTAGATATGCCTCCCTCTTTCCATTTTATAAACATTTTTTTCTTCCTTTTTAGCATGTGCTTAAGTTCTGTGTTCATCCATCCTGGTTTCCTTAACTGCTTCCTATTCTTCCCTCTTTTCGGAATTGTTAACAACTGTGCTTTGAGAATTTCATTTTTCAAGATTTCCCATCCTTCCTGGACATTTTTGTCTTTAAGGATATCCAGCCATTGGATCCCTCCAATTCTCTTTCTGAATCCCTTAAAATCTGCCTTTCTGAAATCTAACCTTGACGTCTGAGTCTTCACAGGTCTTCCGCCTCTAGTTATCCAAAATTCTAAAATAGCATGGTCGCTACCTCCTAGGGTCCCAGCCACTTTTACCTCCTCAACCATTTCCTCCCTGTTTATAAGGATTAGATCCAAGGTAGCAGTTCCCCTTGTTTTCTCCCTTACCTTTTGGAAGATAAAGTTGTCAGCAAGAGAGGATAAGAATTTCCTTGACCTGTTAGTTTTGCCTGAGAGAGATTCCCAACAAATGTCTGGATAGTTGAAATCTCCCATGACAACTATGTCATATTTTTTGGAGAACTTGGCCATTTGATGCATAAAGAGTTCATCCATAGCTTCAGCTTGCACAGGCGGCCTGTAGTAAATGCCTACAATGGTGTCCTTTCCATTGTTCTGTCCTTGTATTCTTACCCAAACAGTTTCCACAGAACTCCCAGTCTCTGAAGCTTCAATCTCTGTGCAGATATACGCGTTTCTAACATACAATGCGACAACCCCTCCTCGTTTATCAAGTCTGTTTCTTGCAAATAAGTTGTATCCTTCTAGTCTTGTATTCCAATCATGTGTATTGTCCCACCAAGTTTCAGTGATTCCAATGACATCATATTTCTTTTCCTGTGTTAGTAGTTCCAATTCTCCTTGTTTGTTGCCCATGCTTTGTGCATTAGTATAGAAACATTTTAGTTTGTGATTGGTTTCTCTTTCTCCAATATTTTTATTAATTAGATTCTTTCGTCTTTGTTCTTCCTTTCCACTTCTAATAGCAGAGTTCTCAATAGCATTTGTCAGGTGTATGGCTTTTTCTGGTCTTTTGCTTCCCTTCCCATGTTGTTCTAGTTTAAAGCTCTCCTTACAAGTGTAGCAAGGCGACTTCCAAATACATGCTTACCAGTCTTTGTAAGGTGCACCCCATCTCTAGCAAGTAGTCCATCGTATAAGTAGTTCACTCCGTGATCCAGAAATCCAAATCGTTGCTGACGGCACCATCGACGTAGCCAGTTGTTCACCTGCAGAATCTTATTCCACCTCCTTGTTCCATGGCCATCCACTGGGAGGATGGAAGAGAAGACCACCTGCGCTCCCAGTTCTTTCACTTTCTTGCCTAAGTCTTCAAAGTCTCTGCAGATGGTTTCCAGGTCGTTTCTTGCAGTGTCATTTGTCCCCACATGTAGTAGCAGGAATGGGTAGTCATCTGTAGGTCTGAAGAGTCCTGATATCCTGTCAGACACATCTTTAATTTTTGCACCTGGAAGACAGCACATTTCTCTTGTAGTTATATCCGGTCTGCAGATAGCGGCCTCTGTTCCTCTCAGCAGGGAATCCCCCATGACCACCACTCTCCGTTTCTTCTTCACAACATTTTTCTTTCTCCATCCAGGAGGACTCTGAAGGCGTACAAGGTTGCTGCTTGTTGGCAAAGTCTTATCCTGATGTATTTCTTCATTGTTTTCCTGCGTGAGAGCCTGGTACTGGTTTCTGAGCAGTATGGGTGCTGACTGCCTCCTGATCCTCCTGCTTCTCTGGGTCACATGTCTCCATTCCTCTGTTTCTTCAGGTGCACTTCGAATTTCTTCTCTTTCTGTAACATGAAGAGATAATTCTGCTCTGTCCAAGAACTCTTCACCTTCCTTAATGATCTTCAACGTAGCTAACCTCTCTTCGAGATTTTGCAACTTTTCCTCCAACAGGGACACAAGCTTGCATTTGTGGCATGTGAAGTTTGGCTTTTCCACTGGTAAGTCTGTGAACATGTAGCAAGAAATGCAGCTCACCAAATGGCTCCTGGCCTCTTCCATCTTGAGATTTCTTAAAAACGATGAAAGATGAGCCCAAATTCGCGCGCCTATCGGCGCGCGGTTTTTCCGATTTCCTCTTTTCAGCTGCAACGGCCAAAACCCAGTGATCGTTGAGCTCGTGGAGACTCTTCACTTATCCCAGAAGGCACTGGGAATATGCAAATGATCTCCTCAAGACTCTTCCCCTGGTTTTCCGATTTCCTCTTTTCAGCTGCAACGGCCAAAACCCAGTGATCGTTGAGCTCGTGGAGACTCTTCACTTATCCCAGAAGGCACTGGGAATATGCAAATGATCTCCTCAAGACTCTTCCCCTGGTTTTCCGATTTCCTCTTTTCAGCTGCAACGGCCAAAACCCAGTGATCGTTGAGCTCGCGGAGACTCTTCACTTATCCCAGAAGGCACTGGGAATATGCAAATGATCTCCTCAAGACTCTTCCCCTGGTTTTCCGATTTCCTCTTTTCAGCTGCAACGGCCAAAACCCAGTGATCGTTGAGCTCGCGGAGACTCTTCACTTATCCCAGAAGGCACTGGGAATATGCAAATGATCTCCTCAAGACTCTTCCCCTGGTTTTCCGATTTCCTCTTTTCAGCTGCAACGGCCAAAACCCAGTGATCGTTGAGCTCGCGGAGACTCTTCACTTATCCCAGAAGGCACTGGGAATATGCAAATGATCTCCTCAAGACTCTTCCCCTGGTTTTCCGATTTCCTCTTTTCAGCTGCAACGGCCAAAACCCAGTGATCGTTGAGCTCGCGGAGACTCTTCACTTATCCCAGAAGGCACTGGGAATATGCAAATGATCTCCTCAAGACTCTTCCCCTGGTTTTCCGATTTCCTCTTTTCAGCTGCAACGGCCAAAACCCAGTGATCGTTGAGCTCGCGGAGACTCTTCACTTATCCCAGAAGGCACTGGGAATATGCAAATGATCTCCTCAAGACTCTTCCCCTGGTTTTCCGATTTCCTCTTTTCAGCTGCAACGGCCAAAACCCAGTGATCGTTGAGCTCGCGGAGACTCTTCACTTATCCCAGAAGGCACTGGGAATATGCAAATGATCTCCTCAAGACTCTTCCCCTGGTTTTCCGATTTCCTCTTTTCAGCTGCAACGGCCAAAACCCAGTGATCGTTGAGCTCGCGGAGACTCTTCACTTATCCCAGAAGGCACTGGGAATATGCAAATGATCTCCTCAAGACTCTTCCCCTGGTTTTCCGATTTCCTCTTTTCAGCTGCAACGGCCAAAACCCAGTGATCGTTGAGCTCGCGGAGACTCTTCACTTATCCCAGAAGGCACTGGGAATATGCAAATGATCTCCTCAAGACTCTTCCCCTGGTTTTTCCTTTAGACCTATTTTTTTTTCTTTCACAAGGGTATCAGGAGAAAATGGACAATACATTTTGTTGTGCAATTTCTCCTGAGCATGCTGATACCCCATATATGGGGGAAAGCTACTGCTTGGGCACACGGCAGGGCTCGGAAGGAGCACCATTTCACTTTTTGAATGTAAAATATGCTGGAATAATTAGTGGTTGCCATGTCGCGTTTGGAGAGCCCTTAATATGCATAAACAGTGGAAACACCCAACAAGTGACACTATTTTGGAAACTAGACCCCTTAGGAAACTTATCTAGATGTGTATTGAGCACCTTGAACCCACAGGTGCTTCACAGAACTTTATAACGTAAAAAAAAAAAAATCACATATTTCCAAAATAAATCTTTTTACCTCTAAATTTTGCATTTAAATAAGGGTAACAGAAGAAATTGCTCCATGCAATTCATTGTGCAATTTCTCCTGAGTACGCTGATACCCAATATGTGGAGGAAAACAACTGTTTGGTGCACGGCAGGGCTTGGAAGGGAAGGCGCTCCATTTGACTTTTGGAATGCAAAATTTGATGGAATAGTGAACGCCATGTCGCATTTGAAGAGCCTCTGATGTGCCTAAACAGTGGAAATCCCCAACAAGTGACACCATTTTGGAAACTAGACCCATTTGGGACCTCATCTAGATGTTTATTGAGCACCTTGAACCCCCAGGTGCTTCACAGAAGTTTAGAACGTTAAGTTTTGAAAATAAAAAAATATTTTCCTACAAAGATCATTTTAGCTGCAAATTTTGTATTTTCACAAGGGCAAAAGGAGAAAATGAACCCCAAAGTTTGTTGTGCGATTTCTCCTGACTTCACCGATACACCATATGTGGTCGAAAACTACTTTTGAGGCACAGTGCAAAGCTCAGAAGGGAAGTAGCGCCATATTACAGTGCTGATTTTGCTGCACTTATTTGAGAGTGCCATGTTACATTGACAGACCCCCTGAGGTGCCAGAACAGCAGAACCCACATAAGTGACCCCATTTTGCCAACTAAACCTCTCAATGAATTCATGTAGGGGTGCAGTGATTATATTGTCACAAACTTTTATACCATTGGGCAGTGAAGAAAAAATAATTTACATTGTTACCACCAAAACTGTATGTTAGTCCCAAGTTTTACATTTTCACACAGGGAAATGGGTAAACATGGCACCAGAAATGTGTCCCACAATTTCTGCTAAATGTAGAAATACCCCATATGTGGCTGTACAGAACTACTTAGCCTTAGGGCAGGGCCAAATGGCCGTATAACTCATGCAAGAATCGCATCGCACTGCACAGAATGCCGTATAACTCGTGCGAGAATTGCATCGCACTGCACGGACTGACCCGACACCTCTCCTGACCTGAGAAAGACAGCATGATGGGTTACTATGCAGCTGTCAAGCTCAGGTCAGGAGAGCAGACAGCCAGGACGAGGTTTACGATGCGATTCTCCCACGAGTTATATGGCCTTCTGACCCTGCCCTTACAGAGAGACTCGGGAGGGACAGAGCGCTATTTGCCTCCTGGAGCGCAGATTTTCCTAGACTAGTTTGAGGATTCCATATAAAGAGCCCCTAAGTGCTAGAAAAGCAGAATCCACCCTCAAGTGACTCCAGTTTGGAAATTATAACCTTTGGGAATTTATCTACAGCTGTAGTGACAATTTTGACTCCATGGGTGTTTTCCAGAAACAGGCAGCAGTGGATATTGTTGAATGAAAATTGCAAACTGCCGTTGCAGTCACCAGTATATTATGCCCAGCTCATACTTCTGGATACACGCACCTATAAATTAGGTGTGTTCTCATCACTATAGAAATGCCAAACATGTGGGTGCTATATGTGGTTTAGGCACACTGAGGCTCAGAAGGGATGGGGGCATTTGGATGTGGGAGCGGAGAATTTGCTGAATTTCTTTTGGCGGGTGAGGAGCCATTTCACTTTTCCAGAGCCTTTGTGCTACCAGTAACGTGGAAGCCCCCTATATTTCTGTTAACAGATCTGAGTGGGGACTTGCTTTTTTTTGTGGATTGAGCGGAAGCTTTTATTGGGAACATTTTACATAACGTTTGGGATCACAGTTATCCGGCGCCAGGGTCGTATTTAGAGTTTATGCTGCCCTAGGCACTTTTAGTGCTGCCTCCCCCCATTGGCGAGTATGGCGGTGACTTAAGCTACTTTCACATCAGCGATTTTTGCCATTCGCGGCAGTTCCGGCAGTTTTTCCGTATCTGCCGCATAGCGAATCACTTACAGCAACACTGTGTTCGGTCTCAATCATTCCGTATGGGATTTGCGGACATGTGCGGCACTTATGGTTTTGCCACGATGCAGCAAATGTGTTACTGCTAGCAGTGCTTTTTTGTCTCATCGCAAGTGCAAAACAGCAAGTGCCACACATGTCCCTGTCGGGATCCCTCAGATTACTCTTTCATCTGAAGGACCGATGTTCTTAGGTGTGAAGCATCATATGTCTCTAATTAAATCAGCTCCGTCGAGAAGAACTACACAGACACCAGCTGTATAAAACCACTCGGGATGCCTCTCAAGACGCCTCTGGCTTATCAGTTAGGCTTCCGTCTTTTATAGTAAAGAATTTAAACATTTTACAGACATGCGCAGTACAAATGATTTTACAACTTGTTTTAGACAAAGAAAGTCATTTAGGCGAAAAAGCAGAGGTATTTGACCTTGGTTCACAAGGGAGATGTCTGAGACATCTCCTCGAAGAACAGATAAGGTTTTAAACAAGAGAATGCAACATAGACAGAACTCAATTTAACTCCTTCAGTTCCTATCATTCCCCCCTTTGACATCTTCATTTTCCACAATCTGGAACACTGGATCCTGCAACAACAGCGGATAGTGGCTCGTTCACCAGGTACTATCCCAGGCCGACGGGTTGCCCAAGGGAGACAGGTCTTCTACCTTCTCCATCCCCCAGATACTGAAGCCACGTCCATCATTGCAAGAGTACGCTCCTTCATGCCAGAAATGAGATGTCAATCTAGGACTCAAAGGAATAATAGTTAAATTCTTGTTGTTTACAGTCAAACTTCCTTATCTATTTCTACATCTTTTCTTGCATACAGAGATACACCAAAAAACAAGTTTCAATAGCACATATATTACGAAGATACAGACAACAATGATTTTGGACAGCAACGGTGGTGTTCAATATATCCAATATATCCCATATTTGGTCATCTAAGTAATCTGTAGCCCTGACTAATTTATCCCACATTTGAGTAATCATAGGATAAATAAAAATAGAACTGACAATTTTATTGGTCACACTCATCTGCACTATATGTGGTCTCCCAGAGGGACGAGGTGTATTGTCAGCAGCTCTTTTGTACAACGTGTGTTTAGGTATGCTCTGAGTATTCAACTGGTCATTCGGAATAACAAAGGTAGCTGGAGTCAAACGACCCAGAGTACAAGCACCTTTTACCCCTACTGGCAACCATTTATATGCATTGTCTCCACATACCCAGAACATGTCACTAGGTAGGTCCCATAGGGCTGAATGTTGTAATACCAGTCTATGAACTAAATCTATGAACGCAGATACATTCTGAAGCATACACCAATTTTGAAGTTGTCCTAAAGGGCTACACTACCCTACATCGGGATTTCCACAGGTGGGAGTTCCTTTCTCATATCCAGATGACTCGTTGCAAGGTATATTACCTGAAATATTAAAACAAGTTTCATTATTGCCCTGGGGAAATAAATTGGAATACTCCCAGGACGTGTTATGCAACCTTCTTTCTAGCAGTATTGGTTTGAAGGCATCAGTAGAGTGGGAAGTTACATTAAAACTAACTTGTAGGCCATACATTGGAATTTGCCCCAGGTAGGTTAATCGAGTTCTATTCCTGGGTACCCAAGCCCCCCCTTTATATGCCAGATATTGAAGGTATGTATTACTTCCTGAAAGATTACCCTGCCACCAAGGGTATCCTACCCATCCCACAATAGGTATACCAACAGTTGTGTTCCATAACTTCACATTATTTGTGGCATTATTAGCAAGTGTATCAGAACAACTGGTCCAGGCAAATAATTCCTCGGGTGGCACAGGAATAACAAGGAACGGAATACTAGTGGCTGATACTGGTGAATGTGTGCAGATCCAGCAAATGATTTGACCAATCATTCAGTAATTTTTCATGATGTTGTATAAACTTATTATTCAAGGACATTGGAGAATTTAGATTGTCCCACGCAGCTACCATTATTACAGATAATGCAACAAAACCAAACCAAAACATTATGCACTCTTATGCTTTGTTAACTCCTGTGGCTAGTTTGCAATGCGATGCGTGGATCCAGGTTGGTCTTCCTTCCAACTTAACAGAAGTAGGTGTTGTTAGGAGTACTTGGTAAGGTCCTTGATATCGGGGTTCAAGGGTCTTTCTGGAGTGTTTCTTGACATATACGTAATCACCAGGTTGTAGACAATGAGTTCCTTCCACACTATCTGGATCTGGAGTGGAAGAGAAAACTAGAGAATGCATTTGAGTTAAATGCTTTTGCAACTGGATTACATAACTTGTCAAATTATCCACATTGAGTGTTAAGACCTGTGGGTAGTACAACCCTGTGTTCGGTGGTCTTCCAAACAGTATCTCGAAGGGTGACAGTTTAGCTTTCCCCGTGGGTGTGTACCTTACTGAGAATAATGCTAATGGGAGACACTCTGGCCATGGTTTATGGGTTTGTTCCATAGTTTTCTGTATTTTCAATTTTAGTGTCCCGTTCATTCTCTCTACCTTCCCTGAACTCTGTGGGTGGTAGGGTGTATGAAATGCTTGTTCTACACCTATCATTTGCATTACATTTTGCATTACCTCAGCAGTAAAGTGTGTACCTCTGTCTGATTCAATTGTTTCAGGGACACCGAATCGTGGTATTAGTTCCATCACCAGTTTCTTTGCAGTGGCTCGAGCTGTAGCCGTTTTCACCGGGTAGGCCTCTGGCCAACCAGAGAAGAGATCTACATATACTAGGATATTTGCATACACTCCTACCTTGGTAGCTGTATGTCGTCAATCTGCCGTCTCTGAAACGGGTAGAGAGGCCTAGGTGTCGCTTTCTTAGGGACTTTTACTGTTTTACCTGGGTTGTGCTGTGCACAGATGAGGCATGATTGTACAAGTTTCGCGGCTGCGCAACTGAAGCCAGGAGCGATCCAGAAGGCATCTACCATGGCACACATGTGACTTTTTGAGGTGTGATTGGGGCCATGTGCTGCTTGCGCCATGATTGGGAACAGGGACTTTGGTGGGCACATTTTATCCTTATTCTCCCATACTCCATTTGAGTTCAGCTCAGCTCCCAGTCTCCCTCGGTGTACCTTCTCTGTTTGGGCAGCCTTTTGCTGGAGGGATTTCAGGACATCTAGACCCAATGTGGCTGGAATACGCTGACTCCCCGCCACCGTCCACTGCTCTCTCTAGGCCGCCTTGTGCTATTTTAGCAGCCTCGTTCGCCCTTCTATTGCCCTCTACCTCCACGGAGTCACCTTTGTGTGTGCTTTTACCTTGACAATGCCAACCTGGACTGGTAACATCAATGCCTCCATCAATTGTTTCACCAGCTCTGCATTTTTAATGGGCTTCGAATCTGTGAAAATATTAGCGACTTTACCTGCAGCGGCTCTACACGCCTCAGTGAGTGCCTTCAACTCTGCCTCCTGCGCCGACATGTGAGGAGAGAGTGGTTCCGCTCGGATTACCTCATGTGAGGATACTACTGCATATCCAGTGTAGAATCGTCCATCCTGGTGGTATCTGGAGCCATCTACAAAAAAGAAACTCAAAGTCTGCATTAGGAACAGGTTTTTCATGAACGTGTGCAAACCCAACTGTCTCCTGACTCATCAGTTCTATGCAGACATGTTCATGCGTCATGTCAAAATATCCTTCCTCACTTGCCAATACGGTCACCAATTCCCCCTTTTCTGAATCCACAGGCAGGAGGGTGGCTGGATTCAGAACGTTACATCTTTTGAGGAGTGACATACTCAGGAATTAGTAGAGCACACTCAAGTCGGAGCTGTCTGGCCATAGACAGATGTTTTGGTTGAACTTGTAGGAGTATGGCATGGATCGTCAGTGTCATCTCACATGCCTTTCCTATTACGTCTCCACTTTTTTCCTTGTGCTCCAGCATACATGACAGGTCGTTTTATTGTCCTTGTTTGCTCAATTTCTTTAGCTACCTTAAGGAGGTCTTTCGGATCTACATGTCTCCATTCAGGTCTGGCTGTCTGTACTGCGTCTCGTAAGTCTTTGTTCATACCATCAATGAATGCATTCACCAGTATTCTAACATCAAGTGGGTTTATGCAAATGTACCCCATGTCTGCCCATTTCAGCTGTAACCGTCCAAGGTATATCTCTACTCTCTCTCCTCTTTGCTGTGTCACATTAGTCAGGAGTACAGACTGCTCTGATTGTTCCACTGCAGCCCATTGTCTTAGTGACTCACAGTACGTCTCCCCAGATCGTGCAGATTTATCATCCATGCCCCAAGCCTGATTCTTTGTCACATCTGTGTGTCTTAATTATATGATCTAGTGCGTCACCTGCCTTTAAACTCATCAACCTCTCTAGGTCTGCCCAGGTACACTTATATGTCTGCTGTACTTCCTTTATGTGTCTGTAAAACGGGAATGGTTGGTCTTCAGGGGCAGGCAGCTGCTTCAGCAAAGCTAGCTGATCAGAGGGGCTCCAGGGATAATACACCTGTATCTTTCTTATTCTAGTCACACTTCTAGGTCCTGCTGGGGTTGGCCGTCTGATGTCTACTGTCAGCTTACTCCTCAAGGGCCAATGTCCCACTACCCACTATCCACACTATTATGTCAGCTTCTTATGATCTTGTCTGGATAGGATTTAGTGCAATTCTCTTAGGTCAGTAGCACAGGTCACACAAGTAGCTATTCAGTCTGGGTTTGTCTGAGTCTGACCACAGTGTTTACAGGTCCATCTGTTTTGTCTGGGTCTCTGGTTACACTTTGTCAATCAAACATTCATAATACACCTTCCACACTGCTGCACATTCTCAAGCATCATTTATTCACTTGCTATTTTCTTCCCTTGTCTGTGCCTTTTTGTACATCCAAACATTCACACTCTGGTATTTTTGCCTTTTTCAATATTTGTCCCACTTGTTTTACTGCTTCCTTCCTTCTCTGTCTCTTGTAATTTGACACAATTTGCTATACAAATCAATCACACAACTAGAAACAGGTTCAAACACATTAATGACCAAGCAATCACTTACAATTCCCTTCTAAATTAGGCACCAAATCTTACTTTTAACTTCCAATCTTCAATTAAGTACTGTTGCTTTAAAATGCACAAATCTTTCAGCGTGTACCTTACGGATAGAATTACAGAGAATTTTGAGCACAGCTCACACTCAGCAGAGATAAGAGCGAAGGGAGAAGAAAAACTACGCAGCGGTATCATTCCCCCCTCCCATCAGAATGCAGCGTCGTCCTTCACAGAATTCTGTAGTTCTTTAGACTTATCAAAATCAATTTCTACAAAGAAACTCAAAATCACGGGATTTCACTGTAAGGGCAGATAACTGTATAATGAGATTAACCATGTCTTGCCCTTTTTCTGGCCAAATGCATTCAGGAAACTTTACAATGTAATGCCACATATAACACGAACTATATCATTACTCAATTCATTCAGTCTCAGATGTAGATTTGAAATATCTATAACGCATCTGTCCGGGATTCCACCACAACTAGAAAGGTCACAAATCTCTTGACACAAAAATGATGTGTGATGATTCATTCATACGTGCTCATTCACTGATTTTTTTTTTTTTTTTTTTTTATACTCAATTACTCATCTCTCATCTTATTCAGAGGTTCTCATAGACATATATACAAGGATTCACACAGCCTGCCTATCTTGCACTTTGGATTTGATTAATACTTTTTCCAGGTTCTTTGCTGCACTACTTCCATATCTATCCTCAATTATATCACATAACCGATTTCCTTCTTCAGGTATCTTTCCCTGACTGTTCCCCATCTTATCTTTTATTCTTATCCTGTCTCTCTTGTTGTCTTCCTGTTAGTCCCCTGCCTTAGGTGGTGTATTGGGTAAGCTCAAGACTAGGCTCTACTATACCTCGTTACCTTCTTCCTAAGGTGCTAACAGGCTAAATGGAGTGTCTGTTCCTCGGTGTACTACATGTTTCATGTACTTATATGCTATGTAGCATCCGAACAGAAATACTCCCACAACACACAGGATTGTAAATAAAGTGTCCATCTACTGGGGTTCTTCAGTCATATCCTGTCACAGGCTCATTTCACGGTCCTGTGCTCATTCGGTCACACTCTTATCTGTCACAAGGTTTATTCGTAAAGGGTGTTGATTTAAGCTTAGGCGGTGACCTCCCCGAAAGGACGCTGTCACATGACCCAGTTAGGCAATATCACCACTCTTTGAACGAATACCTACTGTGCAGCTTATTTTTCTACTTTTCACAACCTTTCAAATCAAAGTAGCCATTCAACAACCTCCTCTATTCCTAGTGCGGAACCGTCTATTGTGAAAAACTTGTCCGTCCGGGCTGCGCAGTATGAACTGTTCACCCAGCCTTATATTCCGTAATGTCAGACCTCTCCCATTTTGATTTGCATCAGCTCTTTTTCTAAAAATAGCTGTGCACACACAGAACCTACAGTAACCTCTCATTCGAGCAGAAATTACATATGCGTGTCACACCCGATTTCCTCAGAGTTCTTATATGGACCTGATTTTACGGCCCCCTCCTCTACTAGATTCCCCTTTATACGGACCTTAGTTATAATGATAGATTATGAAGAGCAGAGAAGAGAAAAATTGATCTCTTACCTGGCCAGGTGTTTAGGTCTGCTGTTCACAATTTCATCAGTAACTGGAGTGGTCTGTAGATCGGGTAGTCTTGGAGAGGTGCCTATATCAGGTCCCTGTTCGGGCGCCAGGAAACTGTCGGGATCCCTCAGATTACTCTTTCATCTGAAGGACCGATGTTCTTAGGTGTGAAGCATCATATGTCTCTAATTAAATCAGCTCCGTCGAGAAGAACTACACAGACACCAGCTGTATAAAACCACTCGGGATGCCTCTCAAGACGCCTCTGGCTTATCAGTTAGGCTTCCGTCTTTTATAGTAAAGAATTTAAACATTTTACAGACATGCGCAGTACAAATGATTTTACAACTTGTTTTAGACAAAGAAAGTCATTTAGGCGAAAAAGCAGAGGTATTTGACCTTGGTTCACAAGGGAGATGTCTGAGACATCTCCTCGAAGAACAGATAAGGTTTTAAACAAGAGAATGCAACATAGACAGAACTCAATTTAACTCCTTCAGTTCCTATCATCCCCAAGTAGCCATCACTACCTGTCCCTGCACCTTGCTAGCTCATCTCTAACCTTCCCTCTCTGACCTAAAACTACGCTATAGAGTAAGTTCACACAGGGCATTTTTTCTGCAGCAAAACCTGATTTCTTGGCAGGAAAGAAGCTGCAGGTTTAAGTGCGTTTTTCGTCGCGTTTTTGGTGCGTTTTTTTCAATGGCCCCTTACCAGCCTGAAAATATCAGCCCCCAGCTGACTGTTTTAGCAAGGCTGGTTGTCAAAAATGGGGGGGGACCCCATGCCGTTTAATTATTTATTTAAATAATTAAAAACACAGCGTGGGGACCCCTCTATTCTTGATAACCAACCTTGCTGAGCTGATAGCTGAGGGTTGCAGCCCCCAGCTGTGAATTTTGTCTGGCTGGATATGCAAAATAGGGGGAGACCCACGCCATTTTTTTTTAATTTATTTACAGCGCAGGAGCCGCAGATGAATACTCCCATCCGCCGATTCTGCTCTTACTGTAATTAGCGGCTGCAGGTGTTGGATGATGGGATCAGTAGTCCCATCATCTGACACCAGTGATAAGAGGTAAGCTTCATACCTTCAATCACAGCTGAGCGTTCCTGCTGTCTTTAGACAGCGTGGGAACCGTGGCTCTCTGACCGGGGAGGATTTCCCCGCTGATCAGAAGAGGTGTTTGCCCCTCTGTCATGCATATGAAAGCACAGCAAACACCCTATTGTATTGACCCGAACCCCATTCATTCAAGTGAATGGGGTTCAGGTCCGCTCTGCTGGGTGACCGGCTGAATGGAATCATCATTCAGCCTGCCATCTAGATGTAGCAGAGCCGAGTGTGAGGTCACATCCGGCTGTCCTTGACTTTTCTGCAGCAAATACGCTGCAAAAAAGTCAACCTGCGTATTTGCAGCATTTTTTCACCATCCATTCAAGTAAATGGGTGAAAAACGCTGCAGAAAACGCTGAAAGAAGTGACATGCTCTATGTCTAAAAAATGCTGCAAAGCACAAAATCCTGATCACAAAAAAAATTGTGTGTATGAGATTTCTGAAATATCATAGGCTTTGCTGGTAATGGAAAAAGCAGCTGGGAAATAGCAAAAAATGCAGCAAAAAACGCTGCAAAAATGCCCTATGTGAACATACTCTTACGCTTTACAAAAACAACTTATTAACTTAAATATTCCTATAATAATGAGGGCTCCAGGTACAAGGACACTGATCATTCCTCGCCCCTCACATGTCACTACTTTAGTGTTCCTGGCCGCACAGGCTGCTGAGGTGCAGGCCATACAGATGGCGCCCCCCACTGGGAGCTTCCGCAGGCACAGTGCTCTTCATTAGGGAATCCCAGGTTAATTATCATGTAAAAATGAAAAACACAAACACCAGCACTTGACCCCGCGGCCGAGCGCATCACGGCCCCTATGTTATGTCACAGGCCGATGAATCTCAGTGTATCGCAGAGGGGTGATGCATGCTGGGAGTGGCGGGGAGGAGGGAGATGCACGCTGGGGGTGGTGGGAGACACGCTGGGGGTGGCGGGGAGGAGGGAGACACGCTGGGGGTGGTGGGGAGGAGGGAGACGCACGCTGGGAGAGGCGGGGAGGAGGGAGACGCACGCTGGGAGAGGCGGGGAGGAGGGAGACGCACGCTGGGAGAGGCGGGGAGGAGGGATACGCACGCTGGGAGTGATGGGGAGGAGGGAGACGCACGCTGGGAGTGGCGGTGAGGAGGGAGACGCACGCTGGGAGTGGCGGGGAGGAGGGAGACGCACGCTGGGAGTGGCAGGAGACACGCTGGGGGTAGAGGGGAGGAGGGAGACGCACGCTGGGGGTGGCGAGGAGGAGGGAGATGCATGCTGGGGGTGGCGGGGAGGAGGGTGACGCATGCTGGGGGTGGCAGGGAGAAGGGAGACGCACGCTGGGAGTGGCAGGGAGGAGGGGGATGCACACTGGGGGTGGAGGGGAGGAGGGAGACGCACGCTGGGATTGGCAGGGAGAAGGGAGATGCACGCTGGGGGTGGAGGGAAACGCATGCTGGGAGTGGTGGGGAGGAGGGGGATGCACACTGGGGGTGGAGGGGAGGAGGGAGACGCATGCTGGGGGTGGAGGGGAAGAGGGAGAAGTACGCTGGGGGTGGCAGGAGACGCATGCTGAAAGTGGCGGGGAGGAGGTGGACTCATACTGGGGGTGGCAGGGAGGAGGGAGACGCATGCTGGGGGTGGCGGGGAGGAGAGAGAGACGCACGCTGGGGGTGGCGGAGAAAGGGGCGACATGCATAGTACATGTACAGTACGGTACAAGGGCTATGTGCAGCTGCGGCTCCTGCACATTGTGTCCGCACTGATTACACCGCCCTCTGCACACTGTATATTGGCACAGTGCATACATGACACACAGGCCGTGGGGGGGTACATTGTGGCCACTCACCGCCGCAGCTTCTTTCCTCTCCATGACCGCGCCTCTCCTGCCGCCGGCGCACTGTGCTCTGTTCTCCCGCCGCTCACAGCCGCCCGTTACTATTGACGCGTCGGCGTCCCAACTCTCGACGGCCTGAGCGGGAGGAGAGGAGGGATGAGGAAGCAGTGCCATCTGCCAGAGAGAAGCCCTATCAATTCAGCAATGGAGCGCGACACCTGCCGGGAACTCACTGCACTTTGCTGCAGTGATGATAACGCCATGCACCCTCTAGCAAACTTTCATGGAACTACAAATGAGGTGAATGGGCGGCCGACCCGGGAAAGAGGAAGGGAAGAAAAAATAAAACCTTGCGCAGGTGCCACCCCCTTGCTTCCCGCAGCCCTAGGCACGTGCCCTCAAGTGCCTAATGGCAAATACGACCCTGTCCGGCGCTCTACGCTGACCATTTACTTTGGGGTTTCCATCTAAATCTCTAAGTGAAGTGATTCAGATGAAACCCCCAATGGATCCATTCACTATAGTGAGGCAGCAGCGTTACTCTGGACTCTGTCTGGCCTCTGTTCCGCAGTGTCCTTTTCAGAAGTGCACAATGCTAAAAGATGGACACCGCCAGATCACAGGTCAGACGGTGTCCACACTGCCTCCACTGACTCCAGCACCTACATCCAGCACAGACACCTTAGAACAGCAGAGCACCCTTTATGGCAGCTGCTTTGGTTTATGAAGGGTGCTGGGTGGTGGGTGGAGCTTAGAAACACTAGAGGGGAAAGCTGACAAGAAGTTAGGTCAGACTCCCCTACGAGGGAAGGAGGGAAAGGACGTAGATGCAGTAGCCTCCTGTAAGCTGGAGCTGCTTGCAAGGAAAGAGAAAGAAGGTTGGATCAGTTGTTCAGAAGGAATATAGATAAGAACGGAATGTGAGGAGGAGAGAGACTGGGGACTAGGGCTAGTGCAGAGCCCTTTCCTAAGTTTAATGCGCCAAGGCCGGGCACCGGTATCCGAGGCTGTGTGTGATACTAATGATCCTACAGCAGAAACCTGGAGGACTAGAAGTTGTGACCACTTTATTCCTACCTAAGACTCGAAGACTCAGCAGCAACGTGTGTGAGCCGGGACATGATTGTATGGAGTCCCCGAAGCAAGCTACAGCTGCCCGTCATACGAGTGGAGGTATAAGTAACATCAAGAAGGAGGAACTTGAGTGTAATTCAGAACTACAAGTACTTCAGATTAGCGCTAGAAAGGAGACGTTCAGAATAGGCACATGAAAGGGAGTGCTGGAAGGGTTAATCCCATCTGCCTGGGAGTTGGCTGAGTCCCTGACCTGGAGGCAGTGGCACTGAAGCGGCTACCTGTCTGTGCAAGAAATGGGAATAAAAGCATTGGAACTGCACTCAGCTGTGTCATTGCCTTCTTCCTGCGCCAACCTACTCAGCACTGCCACATCTCTGTGCCTAACACTACACCATCTTCCTCAACACCTACTACTACTGCCCTGGGACTACAGCTCTACCTGTGGAGAGCTATTCCACCTCTGCTGCCCTATACCATCTGTCCCAGAGGATCTGCACCACAGCGTCGGCTTAACATCTTCATGGCCGAGCACCACAGGTGGCGCCACGAATTATCTACCTATAAACATTATTCAGCTTCATTCCACCTATCTTACATGGACGCCCAGGGCCACGGACCGGGTCACTGCCACTGCGACACATCCCTTTAAGACACCTGTGGTGCCCCTGAGGCTCAGTCGCCACAGAGGTACTGCACCTTCTCCTAAGGTGTAGTGCCCCACCACCTAGGTAAGTTGGGAACTCCTTTCCACAATCCAACACCTGCACCCACACACAGGATAGTTCAGCAATGGACCAGATTGCGGCTCCATGCATAGAGGATAGCAGAGCACCTTTCGTGGGTCCTTGCTTCGTAACACGAGATGTGCTGGGAGGTGGGTGGAGATAGATATAAAAGAGTGGGAAAGTTTAGAATTACAGGTCAGTTCAGTCTGAGTTGAGTCAGAGTTGAGTCGGAGTGGAGTCTAGGGGGTCAGTTAGTCAGGAGAGACTGAGGACGGATCCCTAGAAGGAAGGATGGAGGAAGGAGTGCTGCAGCTGCCTCAGTGACCTGAGCCAGCTGGCATGGGAAAGGAACAGAAGGAGAAAGGCGTAGAACTGCAACCTAAGCTTCCATAAGAGAGAGAAGGAACAGCGCGGAACGAAGGAGTAGGAGAACAGAGAGGAGTTGTGGGTTGGAAGAGGAACCCTGCCTATAGGTTCTCAGCGCAAGGCCGGGGCCCGGTCCCCGAGGTTGTATGGACGCTTATGGTTCTGCAGCAGACACCGGTGGAGTAGTTGGCTGTAAATGCACTACTCACATCTAAGACTTGGGGCACAACAGCAACTGAATAGAGAGCCAGGACTCTGGAGAAAGGAATCCCCGAGAGAGGCTGTCTGTCGTGCAGGTGGAGTTGTTGGGGGCATCTGGCGGGAGGAGCTTCAGAGTACAACGGTACTGGAGCTCTTCACACCAAAAGGCTCAATATAGGAGTCGTTCGGGACGGGTACATGTTGGCGGAGTGTTGGAGAGGAGAACCCTGAATTGCCCGGGAGTTTGATTGAGTCTCTGCCCCGGAGGACACGGCACGGAGGCAGGCACCAGTGTGTGCCACGAACTGTGAGTGAAGCTTTGGAACTACAAGCCTTGGTGTCTTCCAGCCATTGTGCGCCAACACCGTCAACACCGCTACATCTGGATATCATCCTTTACACTACCTGCGCCTATACACTGCCCTGGGGTTACAGCTTCACCTATGGGGAGCTATACCAGTGGCGGATTATAATGAGGTCAATTTGGGCAGTTGCCCCGGGCCCAGTGGGGTTAAGGGGCCCACAGCCCAGGCCAGTAAATTGCCCCATTATAATCCGCCACCGCGCAGGGCCGGATTATAGGCAGGGCAGGCGGGGCTTCAGCCCCGGGGCCCCCACCACAAGAGCTTCTAAGGGGGCCCCCACCACATTCCTGCTGGCTGCTGCAATGGCACTCCATCTTCTCCCCACCTAAAAGTGAGTGACCATGGGGGCGGCATTATGTGCTCTGCTACCAGCAGCATCTACAAGTAGCGTGAACGCTGATGCTGCTGGTAGCGTGCAAAGGCTTGTGATGAGATCACAGGAGGTAAGGTGTCAGGGCCCCCGATCATGTGACCCCTGTCTCCTCCCCTCCTGTGACCTCATTACAGGTCCTGTGCGCACAGCACAGAGCACTGAGAGCAGCCATGTATGTGGAGTGCAGCTCTGCGGGTGGAGGTCGGTGCTGGAGGCCCCATTATTCTCTATGTGGACTGCGGCTCTGCGGGTGGAGGTCGGTGCTGGAGGCGCCATTATTCTCTATGTGGAGTGGGGCTCTGCAGGTGGAGGTCGGTGCTGGAGGCTCCATTATTCTCTATGTGGAGTGCGGCTCTGCGGGTGGAGGTCGGTGCTGGAGGCTCCATTATTCTCTATGTGGAGTGCGGCTCTGCGGGTGGAGGTCTGTGCTGGAGGCTCCATTATTCTCTATGTGGAGTGCGGCTCTGTGGGTGGAGGTCGGTGCTGGAGGCCCCATTATTCTCTATGTGGAGTGCGGCTCTGCGGGTGGAGGTCAGTGCTGGAGGCTCCATTATTCTCTATGTGGAGTGCGGCTCTGCGGGTGGAGGTCAGTGCTGGAGGCTCCATTATTCTCTATGTGGAGTGCGGCTCTGCGGGTGGAGGTCGGTGCTGGAGGCCCCATTATTCTCTATGTGGAGTGTGGCTCTGCGGGTGGAGGTCGGTGCTGGAGGCTCCATTATTCTCTATGTGGAGGTCGGTGCTGGAGGCTCCATTATTCTCTATGTGGAGTGCGGCTCTGCGGGTGGAGGTCGGTGCTGGAGGCTCCATTATTCTCTATGTGGAGTGCGGCTCTGCGGGTGGAGGTCGGTGCTGGAGGCTCCATTATTCTCTATGTGGAGTGCGGCTCTGCGGGTGGAGGTCGGTGCTGGAGGCTCCATTATTCTCTATGTGGAGTGGGGCTCTGCGGGTGGAGGTCGGTGCTGGAGGCTCCATTTTTCTCTATGTGGAGTGTGGCTCTGCGGGTGGAGGTCGGTGCTGGAGGCCCCATTATTCTCTATGTGGAGTGCGGCTCTGCGGGTGGAGGTCAGTGCTGGAGGCTCCATTATTCTCTATGTGGAGTGCGGCTCTGCGGGTGGAGGTCGGTGCTGGAGGCCCCATTATTCTCTATGTGGAGTGCAGCTCTGCGGGTGGAGGTCGGTGCTGGAGGCTCCATTATTCTCTATGTGGAGTGCGGCTCTGCGGGTGGAGGTCGGTGCTGGAGGCTCCATTATTCTCTATGTGGAGTGCGGCTCTGCGGGTGGAGGTCAGTGCTGGAGGCTCCATTATTCTCTATGTGGAGTGCGGCTCTGCGGGTGGAGGTCGGTGCTGGAGGCTCCATTATTCTCTATGTGGAGTGGGGCTCTGCAGGTGGAGGTCGGTGCTGGAGGCTCCATTATTCTCTATGTAGAGTGTGGCTCTACGATTCGTGAGCCCCGTCACGTGACGAGGGGGGCCCACAGAGTCTGAACTGCCCCGGGCCCTGGCTACCCTTAATCCACCCCTGAGCTATACCATCTATGCTGCCACACACCATCAGCCCCAGAGGATCTGCACGCAGCGTTGGCTTAACATCTTGCGTGCCAAACACCACAGGTGGCGTCACGAACTATTTCATTTCATTAACTACAAACCACCATTGACATTGGGCACCCAGGGCCACGGACCGGGTCACAGCTGCCGTGACACATCCCACAGACACCGGCCCGGTACCGAGTACCCCACAGCCCTGGGACGAGGGCGACCCACACCGGCCCGGTACCGAGTAATCCCACAGCCCTGGGGGTGATCCAGGTACGTCTCCACGGTCCAAATTGTCGGCGCTTTGGAAGGAGCCCAAAGCACCTCCCCCTTCTGTAAGCGCGGTGATTGCGGATAAATTCATTGAACACATCCGGAATCGCTGCACCCTATACATAGGACTGTGTTATTTAAAGACACGCCGCATGTCCGGAAACACAGGGCCGCCAGATGCGTGTTCGCACACATAGTGGAGATGGGATTTCATAAAATCCCCTCCACTATGCTGTAACATCTGGATGCTGCGGATTGAATGCTGTACTGTACAAGTGTGACCAACTTTTTACTATTGATGCTGCCTATGCAGAATCAATAGTAAAAGATAGAATGTTAAAAATAATACAAAAAAATTTAAAAAAAAGGGATATACTTACTCTCTGTCGGCCTCCCGGCTGTCAGCGGTGCTGGCGGCAACTTCCGTTCCCAGGGATGCATTGCGCAAATGACCTCTGATGACATAGGGGTCTCACGAGGTCATTCGCGCAATGCATCCCTGGGTTTTCCTATTATATTTTGTCATCCTCACATGCTAGTTGGTACAGATGAGCTGCTGTGCTTTACCAAGTGAATGTCCCAGTGGCCATAATGTTCAGACATTACAGACATGTCTAATTAACATACCGCTAACGATTATGTGACAGTACTATTAACATTAACTCTACATCTACCTTAGTGAAACAGTGCCATCTGGTGGTTATAATATTAAATGCAACATCAGTTCTTAAAGGAGTAGTTGCTGAAAGGTAAATAAACTAGCTTCATAAAATATGTGAGCAAAGTTTGTACGTGCTAAGATCACTGCTGAGGCGTGTTATTGACTGCAGCAGTCACGTGCATCTAGAGGACATCATTGTCATAGAAAAGCATACAAAGACTGGTGTGGGCAACTGAAATGTTGACAGTAGAGCAGCTGGGGATTTAGTTCTATAATGACCAAGCCTTAAACATCATTCAAAACCTGCATTTTAAAGATTTTAAAAAATTTGGTGCCTTAAAGGGAATCTGTCACCCCATTTTCGGCCTATAAGCTGCAGCCACAGCCATCAGGGGCTTATCTACAGCATTCTGTAGTGCTATAGATAAGCCCCCCCATGTAACATGTAAGATAAGAAAAACAAGTTGGATTATACTCACCGGAGGGCGGTGCCGACCATCTTCCAGAGATGACGTCCTCCTTCTTACTTCTGCTGCGACTCCTGCGCAGGCGTACTTTATCTGCCCTGTTGAGGGCAGAGTAAAGTACTGCAGTGCGCAGGCGCCAGGAAGGGTCAGAGAGGTCCGGTGCCTGCGCACTGCATGCTGTAGATAAGCCGCTGATGGCGGTGGCCGCATCTTATAGGCCAAAAATGGGGTGACAGGCCCTTTAATGCATATTGTATTATGCACTAGAAGCATTAGTTCTTGAGAAAATTATTATTCATTGCAGCAAAAGGAGTTTGTACAGAACCAAAACGTAATATTGAGTATAACGGTTCATGATCAATCCTTAAGAAATGTGTTAACATTTCATCACAGACCGCTCCCGGCACTTTAACCCCTGAAATGCTGCGATCGAACACGATTGAAACACAAAGAAAAAACACAGTATGACAAAAGTGCAAAAATAATCTGCTGTAAAAACTATATAACAGTAGACAGCAAGTGCTAGTAAAAACATGATAACAAAAACAGGGTATTTAGTTGATACGTTTTTTTGCAAAAAATGTATACTAAGCCACTCCACTAAAATCACGGTATACCCATCTCGGAGCAGACCTATCTAATGTATTTAAAACCAGATCATGTGAACAGTACCTATATGAGCAGGATTCAGAAAGGCGCTGCCTGATGTGGGCACGCTGTGCAAGACGGCTCTTTATGTGCATGTCTCACAAAAGAGGGGCAGGAATCTCCCAAAACTTGCGTAAGCAAGAAACTAATGGATAAAAAATATGATATTTTGATTGAACATGATTGCAGCATTCTGGGTGTTCACAGAGGGCTGACAGCCACTCTGCCTTTGGATGGGAGACCCTGTAGTGTGACGCGGGGTCCCGATTGTTGCCATGGTGATTGGATGTTGTCATGACGACATCCGGGTCACCAGAGCTAGGAAACTTGTTGATCATATGCAGTGCATGATCAGTAAGTGTATCTGTCAGTGCAGAGCTGATAGTTTTCTGCAAAAAACGATTAGTGGGACAATGTAAAAAAGTTAAACTTTTTTTTAAATAATTGTAAAAATATTTTTTTAAAAAAATCAAAAATAATAAAATAATCAAAAGATATTGTATCTATAAATAAATATTTGAATGAGAAAAACAAGCAAACAATAAAAGTACACATATTTGGTATCGCCGCGTCCGCAACGACCCGACCTATAAAACTGTCCCACTAGTTAACCCATTTATAGTGAACACCATAAAAAAATAAATATAAAACAAGGCAAAAATCAATGCTCTATCATCATACTTGAAAACGAGAGCCAATGCAAAGAAGCAGCAATATAGGCAAAATACGGATTGAAAAAATCATAGTGATGAAATATTTGCTGCAATAAATGGACTAAATATGGACTAGTCGCAAAAAAATCGCAAGAACAGAACAAGGAGTGGTCTGTTGGGACCACAAATACGACCAAACAGTCCATTAGTATAAAAATTATATAATTCTTTATTGAACAAGTATACAGGGACAAACAGTGTCAGTGAGTACAACCATTAGGCACAACGGTGCCATAAAAACACAAGGAAGCCCAGACCCCTAAGATGGCCAAATACCCCATGGAAATCGTCATTGTCCAAAAATGTGACCATAATGATATGTATAAAGACATGTATAAATATCAGTGGGTAAATAATCAGTAGCCACTGGCCATGTTAAATCCACGGGTACCATCAGTGTACCGCCTGATATAAAAAAAATATATATTATATGACGTACAAATAATGCTGACAGAGGTACCTGTAACAAATCCTGTGCAGGGGCTAGGGGTCAGCGCGTCTGCACCATTGTGCCTAATGGTTGTACTCACTGACACTGTTTGTCCCTGGATACTTGTTCAATAAAGAATTATATACTTTTTATACTAATGGACTGTTTGGTCGTATTTGTGGTCCCAACAGACCACTCCTTGTTCTTTTATCATCATACTGCCGAACAAAAAAAGGAATAACACCCGATCAAAAAGACGGATATAAATAAACATGGTACCGCTGAAAACGTCATCTTGTCCCCCAAAAAAACAAGCCCCCATACAGCTCCATTAGTAAAAAATAAAAAAATTATAGCTCTCAGAATAAAGCAATGCAAAAATAATTATTTTTTCTATATAATAGTTATTATTGTGTAAAAGCGCCAAAACATAAGAAAACTATTTAAATGAGGTATCGCTGTAATCGTACTGACCCGAAGAATAAAGCTGCTTTACCAATTTTATCACACACTGAACGGCATACCCCCCCACCAAAAAAATCCTGAATTGCTGTTTTTTGTTCACTCTGCCTCCCAAAGATCGGAATAGAAAGCGATCAAAAAATGTCATGTGCCCGAAAATGGTGCCAATAAAAACGTAAACTCATCCTGCAACATGCAACAAACATGCCCTCACATGACTCTGTTGGCCGAAATATGGAAAAATTATAGATCTCAAAATGTGATGATGCAAAAACTACTTTTTTTGCAATAAAAAGTGTCTTTTAGTGTTACAGCAGCCAAACATAAAAACCTGATATAAATCTGGTATCGCTGTAATCGCATCGACCGGAAGAATAAAGTCACCTAATGACTTACACCGCACGAGGAACGGCGTAAAAAATAAATAAAACCAATTGTACACATGCTGTTGATTTTCTCATTCTTCCTCCCAAAGATGACAGTAAGGCTCGGCGCACATTTTTCCTGTGCTCTGCACTAAACGCTTATACCGGGGTTTCCATGTAAATCTCCGAAATATGTGATTCTGGCAGAAGATTCCCTATAACAAGGTAGATGGAGGCACTGTGGAGTGGACGCCGTCTGACCTGTGATCTGGTGGTGTCCATCTTTTTAGGATTGCATAAAAGTGCCACAGTTTTGTGCACTTCTGAAAAGAAGGACACCGCTGAACAGAGGCCAGACGGAATCCAGAGTAACTCTGCTGCCTCATTATAGCGAATGGATCCCTATGGAGTTTCATCTGAATCACGTCACTCAGAGATTTAGATGGATACTGTGGCGCCCCGGAGGCTCAGTCGCCACAGAGGTACTGCACCTTCTCCGAAGGTGTAGTGCCCCACCAACTAGGTAAGTTGGGAACTCCTTTCCACACTCCAACACCTGCATCCCACACACAGGATAGTTCAGCACTGACCAAATTGCGGCTCCATGCTTAGAGGGTAGCAGAGCACCTTTCGTGGTTCCTTGCTTTGTAACACGAGATGTGCTGGGAGGTGGGTGGAGTTAGATATAAAAGAGTGGGAAAGTTTAGAATTACAGTTCAGTCTGAGGGGAGCTCAAGGCGGAGGAAGACAGTCAGTCAGGAGAGGCTGAGGACTGGTCTTAGTGGAACGAGCTCCCGAGGAGAGAGAGGAAGGAGTGCTGCAGCTGCCTCAGTGACCTGAGCCAGCTGGCACAGGAAAGGAACAGAAGGAGAAAGACGTAGAACTGCAACCTAAGCTTCCATAAGAAAGAGAAGGAACAGCGCGGAACGAAGGAGTAGGAGAACAGAGAGGAGTTGTGGGTTGGAAGAGGAACCCTGCCTATAGGTTCTCAGCGCAAGGCCGGGGCCCGGTCCCCGAGGTTGTATGGACGCTTATGGTTCTGCAGCAGACACCGGTGGAGTAGTTGGCTGTAAATGCATTACTCCCATCCAAGACTTGGGGCACAACAGCAACCGAATAGAGAGCCGGGACTCAGGAGAAAGGGAGTCCCCGAAGTAGGCTCCAGCTGTCTGCCATACAAGGAAAAGTTGTTAGGAACATCTGACAGGAGGAACTTCAGAGTACCACGGTACTGGAGCTCTTCACACCAAAAGGCGCAATATAGGAGTCGCTCAGGACAGGTACATGTTGGCGGAGTGTTGGAGAGGAAAACCCTGACTTGCCCGGGAGGTTGATTGAGTCACTGTCCCGGAGGACATGGCACGGAGGCAGGCACCAGTGTGCACCACGAACTGTGAGTAAAGCTTTGGAACTACAAGCTCTGGTGTCTTCCAGTCATTGTGCGCCAACACCGTCAGCACCGCTACATCTGGGTATCACCCTTTACACTACCTGCGCCTATACACTGCCCTGAGGTTACAGCTTCACCTGTGGGGAGCTACACCATCTATGCTGCAACACACCATCAGCCCCGGAGGATCTGCACGCAGCATTGGCTTAACATCTTGCTTGCCAAACACCACAGGTGGTGTCACGAACTATTCAATTCCATTAACCACACACCACCATTGACATTGGGCGCCCAGGGCCACGGACCAGGTCACAGCTGCCGTGATACTTTCTCCCGGGTACCCCACAGCCCTGGGACGGGGGGGGCGACCCAATACCCCATAGTTAGTGCTCAGCATAGAGTGCTCGATAAATGTGATCCCAAACATTATGTAAAATGTTCCCAGTAAAAACTTCAACTCAATCCACAAAAAAAGCAAGCCTTCACTCAGGTCTGGAAACGCTAAATGCTCCTCACCCACCAAAAGAAATTCAGCAAATTCTGTGCTGCCAAATCCAAATGCCCCCTCGCTTTTGAGCCCCACAGTGTACCTAAACAACATATTGCGTCCACGTTTGAAGCGATGAGAGCCTGCCTAACTTAACAGGTGCATGTCTCCAGAAGCACGGGCTGGGCATAATGTACTTGTGACTGCAACGTACTGATAACTACAGGGGCAGTTTGCAATTTTCACATTTATTGCTGCTTGTTTCTGGAAAATACACTCCCAGACAGAAGTTATGTCGCTTATCCATGTTATGTAAATAAAAGCTTATAACCTGACGTTAAATTCATCCATTGGTTGTATAAATTATTCTTTTGAAAGCTGAGACCCTCCGAAAAGTGGTTTAGGTTAAGAAAATAAATTGGCATCAATGCAGAAATATTGATCATGTAATGGACACAGAATGGTCAGATTTTGTCAAGACAAAAGTTTTGTCGGCCACAGAAAGTAATGTGATATTCAAGCAAATAATTAAGGCCTGTTTCACACATCCGTTTGTGTCCATCAGTCAAAATCCGCCGTTTTGCAAAAAAAACGGATCCGCCATTTTTCTTGGCGGATCCGTTTTTTTCCCATTGAGTTGCATTACCGGCGGATCGTGACGGATGGCCATCCGTTGGATCCGTTTTTTTGCGGATCCGCCAAAATTTTGACATCCGCCAACATGCCCGAATGGACCATGCAACGTTTTTTCGGGCGGCCGGATCCGCATTTCTCACTGCGCATGCCCAAAAGACTTCACTCAGCTGCAAATTTAACCCTAAACTCTGTTCTGGCGGCTGAAAAATTCTCTCTCTCTCTCTCCCTCTCTCTCCTTCCCCAGGCAGCGGTTCCTTTAAAATTCTTCCTTTGATGGATCCGTTAAAATAACAGTCCGGTGCCAAACGTTGTGGTCAGTACAGGAACGGATCCGTTATCCGCCATTTTAGCGGATTTTGACTGACCAAAAAAACTGATGTGTGAAACAGGCCTAACTTAAAATACAAATATACTGTATGTTGCATAACATTGGTGAATGAAGTTGTGGTGCTATTAGAGTCATATTTAATATTTTGTGTGACTTCCAGGAGCTTGAAGGACTGCATCCGGGGGTTCAACAATGATTCATACAATTTATTAATGAAGTCATCAGGAATAGCAAAGAATGCAGTCTTACATGCCTCCCAGAGTTCATCTAGATTCTTTGGTTTTGTCTTCCAAGCTTCCTCTTTCATCCTACCCCAAACATGTTCATGTCTGGTGGCTTGACTGGCCAGTCCTTGAGCACCTTGATCTTTTTTGCCTGGAGGAACTTTGTTGTAGAGATGGATGTATGAGATGGAGCACCATCCTGCTGCAGAATTGGACCCTTTTTATGATTTGGAATATAAGAGGTAGCTAATACTTCTTGATATTTTAGGCTATTGATATTGCCTTCCACCTTGCAATTGTTTTGCACATCCCCATACTGAATGTAACTCCAGACCATGATCTTTCCACCACCAAATGTAACTGTTTTCTGGGTGTATTTTGGATCCATATGGGCTCCAGTAGGTCTCCTGCAGTATTTGCAGTGGCTGTGGTGTAATTCTACTGAAGACTCATCAGAGAAATCCACCTCCTGCCACTTTTCCAGCGTCCATCTGTTTAGCAGGCTGTGGGACTTTGCAAATGTCACACGTTTTTTTATTTGCCTTTTGTTTAGTGCTGGCTTCTGGGCATTGATTTGACCATAGAGGCCATTTCAAGACAGAATTCTACAAACTGTTCTAGTTGACACGGACTTGAGGTGACCAGGCCTGTTGGAACTCTGCTGCAGTGGACGAGGGGCTTGCTTTGGATGTTCTAACCAGCAAATGTTCCTCCTGAGCAGTTGTCTTGAGGGGTCTTCCGGATCTGGGCTTGTCAAACACATCTCCAATCTCTTCAAATCTTTTTTTAATTCTTTGTACTTGACTCTGAAAAAACAAAAATGGAAAGCGCACATAGGGTGTATCATCTATTAAAAACACAATGGCACACCCAATCTGTTAGACTCACCTGCTATAGTTGTGTGAGTCACAACAAACTGGGAATCACTCACAAATGTATCTGGTCGTCGCTGGTTTCCCGCTCGTAATAGATGAAACAAATCCAAAGAGCAGAAAGAACCGAAATTACCTAATTTCCGGTCAGCTTCTAGCACATCACTTCCGGTGGAACGTCACGTGCCAATTTTAAAGACGGGTTTAATGAACCGCGCTGACCAGAGAAACGCACCTTCCGCAGCAGATGTAATAAAAACTTCTTTAATGAGCCTACGCATTTCATGGCTTAAACCAGCCATTTCATCAGGGCAACTTGACTCTGAGACACATTAAAGGTGCCAGCCACCTCTGCAGTGGATCTGGTCTTCAGCTTCTTGATAATGCAGGCTTTGGTCGCAGGGTGAATTTGTGGCATGCTGTCAGAGCTCAAGTTGCAGCTCAAGTGAAGGTCTGGGGTGCTGGGTTTCTTTTTATACACACCCACTAATTAACCGATCATTTACTGAGCACAGGTGAGGATGTAAACTAGGATTGGGTGCATTATATGACCAGGCGACAAAACTTTTGTCTTGCCAAAATCTGACCATTCTGTGTCCATTAAATGATCAATATTTCTTAATTGATGCCAATTTATTTTCTTAACCTAAACCACATTTCGGAGGGGTTTCAGATTTCAAAAGAATAATTTATACAACCAATGGATGAATTTAACGTCAGGTTATAAGCTTTTATTTACATAACATGGATAAGCGACATAACTTCTGTCAGGGAGTGTACCCATGGAGTCAAAATCAAGGAGACAAATAGCACTCCATTCCTCTCGAGTCTCTCCGTATGGCCAAGTAGTATTGAACAGCCACGTTCAGTAGAAATTGTGGGACAAATTTTGGTGCCATTTTTACCCACTTATGTGAAAATTTAAAATCTGGTGCTAAAAGTAAATTTTGATGGTTAAAATGTAGATATTTTTTCTTCACTGTTCAATGGTATAAAATTCTGTGACACACCCGTGGTGTCAATATGATCACTGCACCCCTAGATGAATTCATTGAGAGGTGTAGTTTGTAAAATGGGGTCACTTATGGGGGGTTCTGCTGTTCTGGCACCTCATGGGCTTTCTCAGAGGGTCATGGCACCTGCAAACCATAACAGTAAAATCTGGCGCTCCTTGACTTCTGAGCTTTGGACTGTACTTGAAAAATATTTCACAATTACATGAAGGGTATTGGCACACTCAGGAAAAAACGGACCTCCGTTTGTTGTAAAAAAAAAAATCCTATTAGCCCTTAGAAAAATTTAAGACTTGGTGCTAAAACAACATTTTTGTGAGGAAAATGTGATTTCATTATTTTCACGGCTCTATATTTTAAACTTCTGTGAAGCACCTGGGGGTTTAAAATGCTTACCATGCATCTAAATACATTCCTTGAGGGGTCTAGTTTCCAGAATGGGGTCACTTGTGAGGGGTTTCCACTGTTTAGGCACATCAAGGTCTCTCCAAATGGGACATGACGTCCGCTAATGATTTCAGGACATTTTACATCCAAAAAGTCAAATGACGCTCCTTCCCTTCCGAGCCCTGCCATGCTACCAAACAGTAGTTTTCTCCCTCATATTGGGTATCAGCGTACTCAGGAGAAATTGCACAACAAATTGTATGGTGCAATTTCTCCTGTTACCCTTATGAAAATGCAGTATTTTGTGCTGAAACCATATTTATGGAGAAAATTTGATTTTTTTCTATTTTTACGGCTCAACGTTATCAACTTCTGTAAAGCACCTGAAGGTTCAATGTGCTCACCACACATCTAGATCAGAGATCAGTTCCTTGAGGGGTCTAGTTTCCAAAATAGTGTCAATTGTCAGGAATTTTCACTCTTTAGGCATATCAGGGGCTCTCCAAACGTGACATTGCGTCCACCATTTGTTCCAGCAAATATTGCATTCAAAAAAATCAAATGGCGCGCCTTCCCTTCCGAGCTCTGCAGTGCATCCAAACAGTTGTTTTCTCGCTCATATGGGGTATCGGCGATGCCAACCTGACACTGTCTCTAGGTTACTGTGCACCATCCTGCTGGCAGGTTCCCTTTAAGGCTACAATAGCAACCATCTAAACATGCAGAAATGCAATTAAAGTGCAGTGCAGTATAAAGTATTGGACTTGATAGTCACTGTGAGATGCATGTGATTTTAGCCAAAATGGTCGTATATACATGCAAAAATTATCATAAAAGCCTAATAGCCACTAGATACATGCAGCATCTGACATTGTGAATGCTTTAAAGCCTGCATATTTGAATGAAGAGGGCAGGTAGTTGCAACCACTAATCAAACAGGATCTCTGCATACAGAAAGGCACTATCTTACCAAAATCACTGAAGGTGCAACAATACAACTGCTATTAGATAGCTTGAATGCTCATGAATACAGACTAAGGCTCACAGAGTGGAGGAATCCGGCTACACACATTTCTTCTTCATGGGCCTGTAATGAAGCTCTGTTATATCATTTTATGTATGTAATGAAGCTCTGTTATATCATTTTATGCATATATATATACAGTATATACACACACTGCTCAAAAAAATAAAGGGAACATTAAGATACCTGTGGCGACCCTGAGGCTCAGTCGCCACAGAGGTACTGCACCTTCTCCTAAGGTGTAGTGCCCCACCATCCAGGTAAGGTGGGAACTCCTTTCCACACTCCAACACTCGCACCCCACACAACAGGGTAGTTCTGCACAACCACATTGCGGCTCAGTGCTTAGAGAGTAGCAGAGCACCTCTGGTGGTTGCCTGCTTGGAACACTGGATGTGCTGGGAGGTGGGTGGAGTTGATATAAAAGAGTGGGAAAGTGTAGGATTACAGGTCAGTCTGACGGGAGGTCAGAGAGGAAGGAAGCCACTCGGGAGGAGTGGGGATCCCTGGAAGAAGGGATGGAGGAAGGAGCGCTGCAGCTGCCTCAGTGACCTGGGCCAGCTGGCACGGGAAAGGAAAGGAAAGAAGGAGAAAGACGTAGAACTGCAACCTAAACTTCCATAAGAGAGAGAAAGACAAGTACGGAACGAAGGAGTAGAGAGAACAGAGAGGACGTGGGTTGGAAGAGGAACCCTGCCTATAGGTTCTCAGAGCAAGGCCGGGTCCGGTCCCCGAGGTTGTATGGACACTTATGGTTCTGCAGCAGACACCGGTGGAGTAGTAGGCTGTAAATGCACTACTCCCATCTAAGACTTGGGGAACAACAGTAACTGATTAGAGAGCCAGGGCTCAGGAGAAGGGAGTCCCTGAAGCAGGCTACAGCTGTCTGCCGTACAAGTAGAGTTCTTGGGAACATCTGACAGGAGGAACTCCGGAGTACCACGGTGCTGGAGATCTTCACACTTTAAGGCGCAATAGAGGAGTCGTTCAGGAAAGGTACATGTTGGCGGAGTGTTGGAGGGGAGCTTTCCATCTGGCCTGGAGGTTGGCTGAGTCTCTGACCCGGAGGACACGGCTCGGAGGCAGGCACCCTTGTGTACCGCAGACTGTGAGTAAAGCCTTGGAACTGCAAGCCTCGTCGTCCTCCATTCATTCTTGCGTCAACCCGCTCAGCACCGCTACATCTGGGTACCATCCTTTACACGGCCTGCGCCTTTCCACAACCAATACAACTACACTGCCCTGGGACCCCAGCCCTGCCTGTGGAGGGCTATACCATCACTGCTGCACCATACCATCTGTCCCAGAGGATCTGTCTGCAGCGTCAGCTTAACACCTCCCTTGCCGAGCACCACAGGTGGCGTCACAAACTAGTCACCATTAACATATCGCCATTACTTGGGCGCCCAGGGCCACGGACCGGGTCCCCGCTGCTGTGACACATCCCCCTGACACCGGCCCAGTATCGAGTACCCCGCAGCCCTGGGAGGGCGACCCATACCACATCGTAGATATCACTGAATGAAATATTGCAGCTGCAAATCTTTATTCATTACATAGTGGCATGCGTTGAGAACAAGAAAACATAAAAATGATCAATGTAAATCAATGTGTGTGGCTTCCACATGCCTGTTTGACCTCCCTATGACACCTGGGCATGCTCCTGATTATTCGGCGGATGTTGTCACGAGGGATGTCTTCCCAGACCTGGATTAAAGCATCCGCCAACTCCTGGACAGTCTATGGTGCAACATGACGTTGCTGGATGGAGCAAGACATGATGTCCCAGATGTGCTCAATCGGATTCAGGTCTGGGGAACGGACGGGCCAGTCCATAGCTTCAATGCCTTCATCTTGCAGGAACTGCTGACACACTCCAGCCACATGAGGTCTGGCATTGTCCTGCATTAGGAGGAACCCAGGGCCAACTGCACCAGCATATGGTCTCACAAGGGGTCTGAGGATCTCATCTCGGTACCTAATGGCAGTCAGGCTACCTCTGGCGAGCACAAGGAGGGCTGTGCGGCCCTCCAAAGAAATGCCACCCCACACCATTACTGACCCACTGCCAAATCGGTCATGCTGAAGGATGCTGCAGGCAGCAGATCACTCTCCACAGCGTCTCAAGACTCTGTCACGTCTGTCACATGTGCTCAGTGTGACCTACTTTCATCTGTGAAAAGCACAGGGCTCCAGTGGCGAATTTGCCAATCCTGGTGTTCTGTGGCAAATGCCAAGCGTCCTTAACGGTGTTGGGCTGTGAGCACAACCCTCATCTGTCGACGTCGGGCACTCAGACCTTCCTCATGGAGTCGGTTTCTAACCGTTTGTGCAGACACATGTGTTATGAATGGGTCACCAAGGAGGAGAGCAGGCCCAGGCTAATCCACAGAAAACCAGAGAGGTTGGTAACTAAATGGATTGCAGACCCCTGATCCTATCCACACAACTAGCAGTAGCCTTGGAGCGTACCTACGATGATCTTAGACGCCTCGGCACAGCCGGAGAGCTAACTAAGCCTAAAGCAAGAAAGGGGAAATCTAAACTGCCCCAGAGCAGACCCCAAAGGAATAGATAGCCCCCAAAAGTATATTGTCGGTGAGACAAGATGAAAACACAAGCGCAGGTAGGAAAATAGACTAAGCAAGTGATGGGGCCCAGACTGACTAGACAGGACAGGAAAGACACTGTCTGCAATCACGCAAAAAACCCTGCCAAAAGACCAACACGTCTGATGCACAAAAATACTGAAGTCACACGACTTTGCCCCCTACTATATCAGCACTCTGGTATATTCTGAAAGCAGAGCACAAAGAGACCAATTTAACAGGGAACAAAACAAACTGGTACAAGCAGTAACATATGGGCGGTGATTCAGCACAGCCCCAGCCAGAGCTGGCTGATCCGCACAAAACAGAGATAGACAAAACCAGATAAAATGCAAACAGAATAGCAAATGAACCACTTAGCTGAACATGCAGGGACAGAGCTGGAAAAATCAGACCTCAGGAGGAACAGGAAGAAAATCCCACAGGGACAGAGGGAGTCGGCTGTCTTAAATCCCAATCTGAAACCCCAGATCTCCAATCATCATCCTCATTATCAGGTGGCAAGCCTCTGTCAATCAGATCAGCTCCATTACCTCCAGTAACCACCAGAGGGAGCCCAGAAAGAGAACTCGCAACCCCTCTGTCAATCAGACCAGCTCCACTACCTTCAGTAATAATCAGAGGGAGGTCAGAAAGCGAATTCACAACACACATGCACATTTGTGGTCTCCTGGAGGTCATTTTTCAGGGCTCTGGCAGTGCTCCTCCTGGTCCTCCTTGCACAAAGGCTGAGGTAGCGGTCCTGCTGCTGGAATGTTGACCTCCTACGGCCCCCTCCACATCTCCTGGTGTACTGGCCTGTCTCCTGGTAGCGCCTCCAGGCTCTGGACACTACACTGATAGACACAGCAAACCTTCTTGCCATAGCTCGCATTGATGTGCCATCCTGGATGAGCTGCACTACCTGAGCCACTTCTGTGGGTTGTAGAGTCTGTCTCATGCTACCACAAGTGTGAAAGTACAACCAACATTCAAAAGTGACCAAAACATCAGCCAGAAAACATTGGTACTGAGATGTGGTCTGTGGTCCCCACCTGCAGAACCACTCCTTTATTGATTGTGTCTTGAAAAATGCCAATAATTTCCATCTGTTGTCTTTTCCATTTGCACAACAGCATGTGAAATTGATTGTCAATCAGTGTTGCTTCCTAAGTGGACAGTTTGATTTCACAGAAGTTTGATTTACTTAGAGTTATATTCCGTAGTTTAAGTGTTCCCTTTATTTTTTGAGCAGTGTGTGTATATATATATATATATATATATATATAAATCAAGAAAAAAGGGCAGCACTACCAAAATAATACAGCAGGTGCAAAACCTATTCAGCAGTGTCCAAACAGCCAAAATGACAAAAGAAAAAAAAATAGGCAGCACTCAAATTAAATGTGAAAAAAGTAGATGCTTTACTGATCCTCAGATGGCAACGTTTCAACGGTGACCCGTCTTTGTCAAGGCTTGACAAAGACGGGTCACCGTTGAAACGTTGCCATCTGAGGATCAGTAAAGTATCCACTTTTTTCACATTTAATTTGAGTGCTGCCTATTTTTTTTCTTATATATATATATATATATATATATACAGTGGGGAAAAAAAGTATTTAGTCAGTCAGCAATAGTGCAAGTTCCACCACTTAAAAAGATGAGAGGCGTCTGTAATTTACATCATAGGTAGACCTCAACTATGGGAGACAAACTGAGAAAAAAAAATCCAGAAAATCACATTGTCTGTTTTTTTTTCATTTTATTTGCATATTATGGTGGAAAATAAGTATTTGGTCAGAAACAAGCAATCAAGATTTCTGGCTCTCACAGACCTGTAACTTCTTCTTTAAGAGTCTCCTCTTTCCTCCACTCATTACCTGTAGTAATGGCACCTGTTTAAACTTGTTATCAGTATAAAAAGACACCTGTGCACACCCTCAAACAGTCTGACTCCAAACTCCACTATGGTGAAGACCAACGAGCTGTCAAAGGACACCAGAAACAAAATTGTAGCCCTGCACCAGACTGGGAAGACTGAGTCTGCAATAGCCAGCCAGCTTGGAGTGAAGAAATCAACTGTGGGAGCAATAATTAGAAAATGGAAGACATACAAGACCACTGATAATCTCCCTCGATCTGGTGCTCCACGCAAAATCCCACCCCGTGGGGTCAGAATGATCACAAGAACGGTGAGCAAAAATCCCAGAACCACGCTGGGGGACCTAGTGAATGAACTGCAGAGAGCTGGGACCAATGTAACAAGGCCTACCATAAGTAACACACTACGCCACCATGGACTCAGATCCTGCAGTGCCAGACGTGTCCCACTGCTTAAGCCTGTACATGTCCGGGCCCGTCTGAAGTTTGCTAGAGAGCATTTGGATGATCCAGAGGAGTTTTGGGAGAATGTCCTATGGTCTGATGAAACCAAACTGGAACTGTTTGGTAGAAACACAACTTGTCGTGTTTGGAGGAAAAAGAATACTGAGTTGCATCCATCAAACACCATACCTACTGTAAAGCATGGTGGTGGAAACATCATGCTTTGGGGCTGTTTCTCTGTAAAGGGACCAGGACGACTGATCAGGGTACATGAAAGAATGAATGGGGCCATGTATCGTGAGATTTTGAGTGCAAACCTCCTTCCATCAGCAAGGGCATTGAAGATGAAACGTGGCTGGGTCTTTCAACATGACAATGATCCAAAGCACACCGCCAGGGCAACGAAGGAGTGGCTTCGTAAGAAGCATTTCAAGGTCCTGGAGTGGCCTAGCCAGTCTCCAGATCTCAACCCTATAGAAAACCTTTGGAGGGAGTTGAAAGTCCGTGTTGCCAAGCGAAAAGCCAAAAACATCACTGCTCTAGAGGAGATCTGCATGTAGGAATGGGCCAACATACCAACAACAGTGTGTGGCAACCTTGTGAAGACTTACAGAAAACGTTTAACCTCTGTCATTGCCAACAAAGGATATATCACAAAGTATTGAGATGAAATTTTGTTTCTGACCAAATACTTATTTTCCACCATAATATGCAAATAAAATGAAAAAAAAAACAGACAATGTGATTTTCTTGATTTTTTTTTTCTCAGTTTGTCTCCCATAGTTGAAGTCTACCTATGATGTAAATTACAGACGCCTCTCATCTTTTTAAGTGGTGGAACTTGCACTATTGCGGACTGACTAAATACTTTTTTTCCCCACTGTATATATATACACACACACACACACACACACACACAGCTCTGGCAAAAATTAGGACCACTGCACAGTTTTATAAAAATCAGTTTCTCTACATGTCTGACAGTCATGCCATTTCAGTGTCCGATGAATTCCAACCAGAATACACCTCATTCTACTTAATTAACCTGAACCAAATCTTATTTAATGGAGGACAGTATAAAAACCCTGCTGTGGTGTTCACAATCTCCTTGCAATAGGACAAGCTGGACGGCAAAACAAGTGCTAGTAATTTCCCAGAAGTAATAGGAATGAAAAAAATAACTTTTAACCATGCCAAAGTAGTTGAAAAGACTTGAGTAAGGAAAAGAAGGGCTCAATTCTGGCCTTACTAGCAGTGGGATACAGTAAGCATCATGTTGCCTCCATCCTAAGACTGCAGTCCATTACAACAAGGTCAACCAGCAGATATTGGTAACAACAAAGCTACAGACCGACAGAAGGCGAAAATGACTCGCCACTGACCGGGATGACCGTCATCTTATTTGAATGTCACTCAGCAACCGCAGGTTGACATCAACAGACCTGCAAAAGGAATGGCAAATGGCAGCTGGGGTGAAGTGCACGGCAAGAACAGTTCATAACAGGCTCCTAGAAGCAGGGCTCAAGTCATGTAAAGCTAGAAAAAAGCCTTTCATCAATGAGAAGCAAAGGAGATCCAGGCTGAAGTTTACCAAAGACCATTAGGATTGGACTATAGAGGACTAGAGTAAGGTAATCTTCTCTGATGAGTCTAATTTTCAGCTTTGCCCAACACCTGGTCGTCTGATGGTTAGACAGAGACCTGGAGCGGCGTACAAGCCACAGTGTCTTGCACCCACTGTGAAATTTGGTGGAGGATCGGTGATGATCTGGGGATGCTTCAGCAAGGCTGAAATTGGGAAGGTTAATCTTTGCAAAGGACGTATGAATCAAGCCGCATTCAAGGTTATCCTGGAAAAATAGTTCATTCCTTCTGCTCAGGCAATGTTGCCCAACTCTGAGGACTGGTTTTTCCAGCAGGACAATGCGCCATTGCCACACAGCTAGGTTAATCAATGTGTGGATGAAGGACCACCATATCAAATCCTTGTCATGGCCAGCCCAATCTCCAGACCTGAACCCCATTGAAAACCTCTGGAATGTAATCAAGAGGAATATGGATAGGTACAAGCCATCAAACAAAGAAGAACTGCTTAAATTTTTGTACGAGGAGTGGCATAAGGTCACCCAAAAGCAGTGTGAAAGACTGGTGGAAAGCATGTCAAGACGTATGAAAGCTATGATTAAAAATCATGGTTATTCCACAAAATATTGATTTCTGAACTCTTCCTGAGTTAAAACATTAGCATTGTTGTTTCTAAATGATTATGAACCTGTTTTCTTAGCATTATTTGAGGTCTGCAAGCACAGCATTTTTTTGTTATTTTGACCGTTTCCTATTTTCTGAAGAAAAATACAAAATTTAGTCCTTGGAAATTCGAAGACATATTGTCAGTAGTTTATAGAATAAAAGAGCAATTTACATTTTACTCAAAAATATACCTATAAATTTTCAATCCATCCTCTCTCCCTGGATACTTGCGCGGATCTTTTCTCGGTCGGAGGGCAGTGGAGGATACCCGATTGTTTCAGGTGCTAGAAAATGGAGAGTTGCCTTCTTTTGTCTCTATACAGGCTCAGTTTCCAAATGAGAAAATTACTGTAGGTGGTTTGAATATTTGCAATTACAATCCTTCCTTGTGACACATAATTTTGCTAAAATTTCGACTTCAAACTTCACCTTTTTTGAGAAATTGTTCGTAGAGGAAAAATAAGCCGCCACATGCTATATCTGTGATTTATGGGGGATTGAGCAGAGAGGGTGAAGCGGCGAAGAAGTAAACATTTCAGCAGGCGTGGGAGAGAGACTTGGGGATAAGCTTGTCTCCTGAGGAATGGGAAAGGTGGTTTCTCTTCACTCAAACTTGCTAGTGCTGGGATTGCACAAGAGAACTATAAAATACTTATGAAATAGTATCATTACCCTTCTAAACTACACGCAATATATCCAGCAGTTTCAAGGGTTTGTTGGACATGCGAGATGGAGGTGGGCTCTATGATTCACATTTGGTGGGAATGCTTTAAGATCAAGCCATTCTGGGAGAAGGTTTTCGACAATTATCAACGAATCACGGGAAACCATAATAATAATAATAATAATAATAAATTTTATTTTTATAGCGCCGACATATTCCGCAGCACTTTACATTTCAGAGGGGATTTGTACAGACAATAGACATTACAGCATAACAATAATCACATACAGTAGATTATAACAAATACCAAGAGGAGTGAGGGCCCTGCTCGCAAGCTTACAGTCTATGAGGAAAGAGGTAGACACGAAAGGTGGGTGGTAACAGTTGCCCTGATTGTATGGACCAGCCATAATGTTAAGTGTGTAACAGTACAGACACAGAGGGCTAATGGATGCATAAGTCATGTGGGAACATGATGCTGGGAACCTGGTTATGGTAAAACTTTTGGCTCTGCCACACAGGGATAGGTTAGGTTAATGTGTTGAGGCGATAGGCCAGTCTGAATAAATGCGTTTTCAGGACACGCTTAAAATTGTGGGGATTGGGGACTAATCGTATTGACCTGGGAAGTGCATTCCAAAGAATTGGCGCGGCACGTGTAAAGTCTTGGAGACGGGAGTGGGAGGTTCTGACTATTGAGGATACTAACCTCAGGTCATCAGCAGAACGGAGGGCGCGGGTAGGGTGGTATACTGAAACAAGGGAGGAGATGTAGGGTGGTGCTGAGCCATGGAGGGCTTTGTGGGTGAGGGTAATAAGTTTATACTGAATTCTGGAGTGGATGGGTAGCCAGTGTAATGACTGGCACAAGGTAGAGGCATCGGTGTAACGATTGGTGAGGAATATGATCCTGGCTGCAGCATTCAAGACAGATTGGAGAGGGGAGAGTTTGGTAAGAGGGAGACCGATTAGAAGAGAGTTACAATAGTCGAGACGAGAATGAATAAGAGAAACAGTAAGAGTTTTTGCAGAGTCAAAAGTAAGAAAAGGTCGAATTCTAGAAATGTTTTTGAGGTGCAGATGACAAGAGCGAGCCAGTGATCGAATGTGGGGGGCAAAGGAAAGCTCGGAATCAAGTATGACCCCAAGACAGCGGGCATGTTGCTGGGGAGTAATAGTGGAACCACACACGGAAATGGCAATGTCGGGTGTAGGTACATTAGTAGCGGGAGGAAACACAAGGAGTTCAGTCTTTGACAGGTTCAGTTTCAGATATAGTGAGGACATGATATTAGACACAGCGTTTAGACAATCGCCAGTGTTTTCTAGAAAGGCTGGCGTGATGTCAGGAGAAGAAGCGTATAATTGGGTGTCATCAGCATAGAGATGGTACTGGAAACCAAATCTACTGATTGTTTGACCAATAGGGGCAGTGTACAAGGAGAAGAGGAGGGGGCCTAGAACCGATCCTTGAGGAACCCCAACAGTAAGGGGAAGGTGAGAGGAGGAGGAACCAGCAAAAGAAACGGTAAAGGAGCGGTCGGAGAGATAGGAGGAGAACCAGGAGAGAACGGTGTCCTTGAGGCCAATGGAGTGGAGCATAGTGAGGAGGAGCTGATGATCCACAGTGTCGAATGCTGCAGAGAGATCCAAGAGAATTAGCATGGAGTAATGACCATTTGATTTAGCTGTTAGCAGATCATTAGAGACTTTAGTGAGGGCAGTTTCAGTGGAGTGTAAAGAGCGGAAACCGGATTGGAGAGGGTCGAGAATAGAGTTTTCTGAGAGATAGCGGATAAGACGGGAGTGGACCAGGCGTTCCAGGAGTTTAGAGATGAAGGGAAGATTAGAGACAGGTCTATAGTTAGCGGCACAGTTTTGGTCGAGGGATGGTTTTTTAAGTAGTGGATGTATGATGGCATGCTTAAATGAGGAGGGAAAAATACCAGAAGAGAGAGAGAGGTTAAATATTTTAGTTAGGTGAGGGGTGACAGCAGGGGAAAGGGACTGGAGGAGATGTGACGGAAATGGGTCACTGGTGCAAGTAGTTGGGCGAGAAGATGCAAGGAGCCTGCTTACTTCTTCTTCTGTGACTGGTTCAAAATCAGAGAGTGAGTTAGATGCAGTGGGGAAGGGAGGACAGTGCATGGTATGAGGGGATTTGGAGATAATTTCCTGTCGGATCTGGTCAATTTTTTCTTTGAAGTAATAACCATGTAGCAAAGTCCCCTCAAATAGCTCTTCTGTCAATTTTACCTTCTTCAATAGGGACTCAGAAGAGAGATATTTCTCGGTTTTGTCTAACAGCAGCATGAATGGTTATCCCGCGGTTTTGGAAACTTACAAACCCCCCTGACATATTAGGGTATGTGCACACGCTGCGGATTCCGCTGAGGTTCCGCAGCGGTTTTGGCCGCTGCGGACCCGCAGCAGTTTTAGCTGCGGTGTACAGTACCATTCAAATGAATGGTAAAAAAAAACGCTGTGTAGACTTTGCGAAAAAATCTGCGCGGATTTGCTGCGGTTTTGAAACCGCAGAAAGAATTGACATGTCAATTCTTTCTGCGGAATCCGCAGCGGGTTCCTATCTCCACCATTGTGGAGATGGTGAATCCGCAGGACCAAACCGCAGGCTAAACCGCAGATAATCCGCAGGTCTTTTGACCTGCGGTTTATCTGCGGTTTTTGCAAAATCCGTGCGAATTAATCCGCAGCGGATTCCGCAGCATCTGCACACACCCTTAGACTGGTATAAGGAAATGGTCAATCTGTGGAGAATGGAGGAGCTGTCTGCAGACTGCAATGGTACAAATGATAGATTTAGAAGGATTTGGAGTGGATGGATTTTGTTTCAGGACTCAACCAATTTCCATAATTTGTTCCGTAAAAGAAGAAAAAAGATGCGGCACTCACCCAGATTTGCAGTGCAGTGTTTCTTTATTCAACCATTAAAGGTCACACAATAAAGGACGGGCAGATAACATGAGGCATGCGGGGAAAAAGACGGACAACAGCCGTTTTGCATACACAGACGCTTCAAGAGGTCCAGGACCTCTTGAAGCGTCTGTGTATGCGAAACGGCTGTTTCTGGGTGAGTGCCGCATCTTTTTTCTTCTTTTACAAATTTAGCATGTTTTTTTCTGATGCTGAGCACCGTTATTCCCAGCAGTGTTTTGCACACTGTGTGCCTGTGATTGATCCTCGACTTGTTGCTGGTGGATTAGAGCCTTGGTGCCGTTCATCTGGGCTTTCTTTGAATTGAATTCCATAATTTGTTCCGCTGACTCTTTCAGTTACATAAGAATCTGTACATTTATATATATATATATATATATATATATATGATTTTAAGGACCTCTTTATCCATAACCCCCTTTCCCCCCTTCCCTTGTCTTTCTTTCCCACTTTTTTTATCCTATGTCTTTCCTCTGCATAATATAGAGAATACTTCCTCTCTTCAATACCTTGTTGGCGTTCGCCATATGGTTACTGTTATTGTCTACCATGGTATGTTTGACTTACTGATAGAAGGTTGTATTCTCATTTTTGAATATTAGATATTTTCTATGATTCTTTATATTATCTGTTTGCAGATAATATATTCTTTGTTTGTAAAATGCTTAATAAAATAGATTGAACATAAAAATATACCTGTAAAGAGAAAAATCAGACAACCTCAAAACTTTGCAGTGGTCTCTTAACTTTTGCCAGAGCTGTATATAGTAGGATGACCCCAGTTCTCCCCATATATATATATATATATATATATTATGATGGCCCCAGTTGCCCCTATATATAGTAAGATGCGCCCAGTTCCCCATAAATATAGTAGGATGCCCCCAGTTCCCCATATATGTAGTAGGATGTCCCAGTTTCCCGCCATATATGTAGTATGATGGCCCCAGTTCCCCCTATATAGTATGATGGCACTAGTTCCCCCATATATATGGTATGATGGTCCCACAGTCAGTTCATATAAAAAGGTAATGAAGTTTATACTGACCTCATCCAGATTCCCGGCACCGCAGAGTAGCGACTAGATCGGAGTTGATTTTTTTGAGGGAATGATGTCACCGGAAGGGGTGGAGCCTCCTTCAGTCCAGCCATCTAGATCGGAGTGGCTAAAATGAGAATCACAAAAAATCAACTCCGATCTAGACGCAACCCTGCTGCCAGCCACATCACAGTATAGTACAGCACAGCAGATACGGCCATGCGCAGTTTGCTGTGAGAGGCCATCAGGCGGCTGGCCCTGTACAGCTGCTGGGTGAGTGGCCCGGGGGGCATTTACCTCCCTGCCCCCTATGCCCAGCTCTCCCCTGGCCTGAGCCCTTCAGAGCTATTTTTAGCTTTGTCACAGGCTTTACCCCTTTACACCTGAAGGTGGTTTGCACGTTAATGACTGGGCCAATTTTTTACAATTCTGACCACTGTCACTTTATGAGGTAATAATTCTGGAATGCTTCAATAGATCCTGGTGAATCAGAGTTTTTTCATGACATATTGTACTTCATGATAGTGGTAAAATTTCTTCGGTATGACTTGCGATTATTTGTGAAAAAAAAGGAAATATTCACACCTTTCCAACTATGAATTTTCATGCCCTTAAATCACAGAGATATGTCATACAAAATAGTTAATAAATAACATTTCTCACATGTCTACTTTACATCAGCACATTTTTGGAGCCAAAAATTATTTTTTTTAGGACGTTATAAGCGTTAAAAGATGACCAGCAATTTTTAATTTTTCCAACAAAATTTTACAAAACAATTTTTTTTAGGGATCACCTCACATTTGAAGTCACTTTGAGGGGTCTATATGATAGAAGATACCCAAAAGTGACACCATTCTAAAAACTGCACCCCTCAAGGTGCTCAAAACCACATTCAAGTAGTTTATTAACCCTTCAGAAATTTTTGGAATGTGGAAAAAAATGAACATTTAACTTTTTTCTCAAAAAATTTAATTCAGATACATTTTTTTTATTTTGACAAGGGCAACAGGAAAAAATGGATCCCAAAATTTGTTGAGTAATTTCTTCGGAGTACGCCGATACCTCATATGAGGGAGAAAACCACTTTTTGAGCGCACAGCAGAGCTCGGAAGGGACGAAGCGCCAAATGACTTTTTGAATGCAAAATTTGCTGGAACAAAGCCTTTGAATTGCCTAAAGAGTGAAAATTCCCCACAAGTGACACCATTTTGGAAACTAGACTCCTCAGGGAACTGATCTAGATGCGTGGTGAGCACATTGAACCCTCAGGTGCTTCACAGAAGTTTATCACATTGAGCCGTAAAAAAAAATCTAATTTTCCCCACAAATATGTTTTTACCCCCAAAAAATTGCATTTTCATAAGGGTAACAGGAGAAACTGCACCATACAATGCCTTGTGCAATTTCTCCTGAGTATGACGATACCCAATATGAAGGTGAATACTACTGTTTGCTCACACGGCAGGGCGCGGAAGGGAAGGAGTGTCATTTGACTTTTTGAATGTAAAATTTCCAGGAATCATTAGCGGACGTATTGTCTCATTTGGAGAGCCCCTGATGTGCCTAAACAGTGGAAACTCTCCACATGTGACCCTATTTTGGAAACTAGACCCCTCAAAGAATGTACAGGGTGGGCCATTTATATGGATACACCTGGATAGGCCATTTATAAAGTTGAATCCAAAATGGCTGACTTCAAAATGGCCACCACCAGTGTCTGTTCACATGGCGTGCATTTTGATAGCGCTGGGCAGCCCACCTGATCTAATAGAAGGGTGTATTCCAGGTAGAAAAAAGTCGCACTCTACGGGGTAATTGTGAATCTATATTGACACATAATTACATGTCACGTTGGGGATGTGATAGCGAGAGTGCCAAAAGGCTGACAACGGCCGTTTCGTGCTACTCGAGTCCCGTAGAAGCGCTCGAGTAGCGCGAAACGGCCGTTGTCAGCCTTTTGGCACTCTCGCTATCACATACCCGACGTGACATGTAATTATGTGTCAATATAGATTCACAATTACCCCGTAGAGTGCAACTTTTTTCTACCTGGAATACACAAGTTGATTGCTACGAGGTCAAGCACCCGGGAGTCCTGGATGTGAGCTTACTGCCTGCTGCAAGCCACGGATCCAAGCATGGTAACAGCGGTGCCGCCCGCTTCTCTTCTAATAATATAATAGAAGGGTGTCACTACTAGGCTGTTAACCTGGATGCGGTGCATTGCCACAGTGTGAACAGCGCCGCATACAAGTTTTTATTGTGCATCGATATACTGAGCAACCGCCCCCTCCCTATATTGGTAGGCTGTGAGTGGTTGTCTCATCGGTATTCTTGCACCTGTGTTGCCATCTTAATTATATGGGTCCACTAAATCCTGATGGTGCATTTGTCTGGAGGCCTGGATGGGTAAACCTCTCTGCTTTTTTGTTGTTTCCAAAATAATTTGTCCCACAATTTCTACAGAGCGTAGCAATACCTCATATGTGGCTGTACAGCATTACTTAGGGTATGTGCACACGCTGCGGATTGGGGTGCGGATTTGGCCGCGCAGATTTTGTAAAATCCGCAGGTAAATCTGCAGGTCAAAAGACCTGCGGTTTTACCTGCGGATTAGCCTGCGGTTCTGCCCTGCGGTTTTTCATCTCCACAATGGAGGAGATGGCAAACCGCAGCGGAATCCGCAGAAAGAATTGACATGTCAATTCTTTCTGCAGTTCAGAAACCGCAGGAAAACCGCGTGGAAAAATCCGCACCGTCTGCACTGCGGATTTCAATATCCATAGGATATTATGGTACTGTACACCGCAGCAAAAACTGCTGCGGTTCCGCAGCGGCCAAATCCGCTGCAGAACCGCAGCAGAATCCGCAGCGTGTGCTCACACCCTTAGGCCGGGGTCACGCTTGCAACTGCAATGTGAGTCTTTTGCATCAATACCCGGCACTGCCGCCGGCACTCGGGACCAGAGTGTGCGGCTGCATGTATTTCTATGTAGCTGAGTGCTCCTGTCCTGAGTGCCAGCGGCAGTACCGGGCATTGATGCGAGTTTCTCCCATTGCAGTTGCAAGTGTGACCCTGGCTTTACAGAGATACTCGAGAGGAATGGAACGCTATTTACCTCCTAGACCGCAGATTTTCCTAAAACAGTTTGCGGACTCCATATACAGAGCCCCTATTTTTTAGAAGAGCAGAATCTCCCAAGTGACCCCATTTTGGAAATTATACTCCTTTGGGAATCTATCTACAGGTGTAGTGATGATTTTGACTACATGGGTATTTTCCAGAAGCAATGAATGTTGCCAAGTGAAAATTGCAAACTGCCGTTGTAGTGACCAGTACGTTGCAGTCACCAGTACGTTATGCCCAGCCCGTGTTTCAGGAGCCATGCACCAGTAAGATAGGCAGGCTGTCATCACTTCAGAAATGCCAAACATGTGGGGTTTAGATACACTGTGCGGCTCAGAAGGGAGGGGGCATTTGGATTTGGAAGTGGAGAATTTTCTGAATTTCTTTTGGAGGGTGAGGAGCCATTTTGCTTTTCCAGAGCCTTTGTACTACCAGTAACAAGGAAGCCCCTATATTTCTGTTAACAGATGACAGACCTGAGTGAGGGCTTGCTTTTTTGTGGGTTGAGTTGAAGCTTTTATTGGGAACATTTTACATACCGCTTGGGACCACATTTATCCGGCGCTCTACGCTGCCATTTACTTTGGGGTTTCCATCTAAATCTCTGAGTGATGTGATTCAACTGAAACCCCCGAGGGATCCATTCACTATAATGAGGCAGCAGAGTTACTCTGGACTCTGTCTGGCCTCTGTTCAGTGGTGTCCTTCTTTCCAGTAGTTCACAAAACTGTGGCCGACGGCGCTTTTATGCAATCCTAAAAAGACGAATACTGCTGGATCACAGGTCAGATGGCGTCCACAGTGCCTCCATCTGCCTTATTATAGGGAATCTTCCATCAGCGGTTCAGTCAGAATCAGGTATATCAAAGATTTACATGGAAAACCCTGCATTAGAGATGAGCGACTTTGCCTTTTTTCAGGTCGAGTCGGGTTTCGTGAAACCCGATTTTCGCAAAAGTCGGGTCGAAAAAAATCGGCCGATTATCGTGAAAAGTCGAAGGCCGACTGAAACACGAGACCCAATGCAAGTCAATGGGGAAGAAAAGTTGGCAGTGACTGGAGGACAGGAAACACACCTACAGGACCCATTTTAATGCCAAAATCATAAATTCTTAATACTTAAGCTTGTCAACCTTAATTTACTTTATAATATTAGTTAGGCATTGAAAACTGGGGGTTATTTGGCTAAAGTTGTGGGGGGGGGTAGGGCTGGCTCCAGATTTTCGTGGGCCCAAGACCAAAGAGTGTCAATGGGATCCTTTAACACATGCCACAATTCATGATCCTCTGATACGGCAGAGAAATAGCGGTATAGTCCAATGAAAAATACTTCACTTCTTACATCACATGACTGATATCCATTTTAAATTCTCCAATAGCTCCAAAAACGGACAGTATATTACTCCATATAGTATGGCCACCGCATAGTGTGCTATACAGAGTAATGAGGCCCATATATTTCTCCATACAAAATCTTTGGTCCCATATAATGTTCCATACAGTATATGATGAGCTCCACATAATGCTACAGTATATGTTGGTCCCCATGGATGAAGCTCCACTGTCTTATGGGCCCAAATAATGCTCCATATATAATGAGCCCCATTTCTAATGCTCCAGTGTATAATGGGCCCTGTAAATGTTACTCCAGTGTCTGATGTCCACCTTTGTGTCTGATGTCCACCAGAGTATAGTGCTCCCCAAAAATTGCTCCCAACCTTTGAAACAATTAAATAAGTCTCCTCGCTAGGGAATCCCTGTACTAGTCTGGACTCCTAGTCGTCCCCATCTTCCATCTCACTGCACTTGGACTGTTTAGGCAGAGGGCGTACAGACGTGATGTCATCACGCTCTCTGACCAGAATGTCACTGTCAGGAAACGCGGAAGATGTCACGGCGGTGGAGCAGGGAGAGGTAAGTATTTCAACTTTGCAAGTGCTGTGATCCTGAGCAAGCAGGGGGACCCACTCATTGGCGACGGCACTGGCACAGGGCCCCTCATAGTACGGCGGTGTGTCTGGCGGCGGGTGTGCCCTCCCACCAGCAGAGACACTTTTGCGTACTATGAGGGGCCCTGTGCCAGTGCCATCGCCCATGAGTATGCCCCCCCCACCTGCTCAAGGAACCTGCACTTTCATCTGCATCTTCCTCTTTGTCACCGTGTAAGGTGGTATAGTATGCGGGAAGGGGAACCTGAGTTTCATCAGGGTCAGATTCTGGCTGTGTAGAGTGCGAGGGGAATTTAGTGGTCTGGGTCAATGTACCAGCAGAATCATTTAGCAGTGGCTGGGCATCAGTGCACTTGTGGCGCCCCCAGGAGTACGGTCGCCACAGTGGCATTACCTTCCTCCTAGGGAGTGTGATGTCATGCTTGGGAGCAACGAAGGATCTCTCTAGCAGTTAAACCAACACACAACACAGTTCCCTGTTATGATGAGTACCCTAGGATCTGCGGTATGGCTGGTGATTCTGTTATGATGAGTCACGGAAGGAGGAAAAAACAAAATACCAGCTAAGTCCAGAAAAACCAGAGAGGTTGGCAGCTATCGGATTACAGACCTCTGGACCTATCCACAACAACTAGCAGTAGCCGTGGGGGGTTCCTACGGTGCCCTAGACCCCTCGATCACAGCCGGAGAACTACATAGCCTAAAGACAGAAAGGGGAAAAACTAAACTGCCCCAGAGCAGACCCCAAAGCAATAGGCAGCCCCCAACATATAATGACGGTGAAGCAAGATGAAAACACTAACACAGATAGAAAGATAGGTTGAGCAAATGATGGGGCCCAAGCTAACTACATAGGACAGGATAGGAAAGCTGCTGTCTGCCATCCGCAAAAACCCTATCAAAATGAGCCAACCGACTGATAGGAAAAACAGGCCCTGAAGTCGCTAGGCTTCAAAAGACTATATCAGCACTCAGGTATATTCTGAAGACAGAGCAAAAGATCAACAGATCAGAGACAAAAATGGAATTTAGCTCACCCCCGGCCGGGGATGGCAGAACTCCAAAAAACAAGGCAAAACAAAAACAAAACTGAAGAGTACAAAGCAGAGCAGAAAAACTTAGCTTTGAGATGCAGGAATCAGACTGGTCTCCAAGAATCCAGCAGGAAAATCACCAGCCAGGAAGAACGGCGTCGGCAGCCTTATATCCAGTCCTCAATTCCAGCCACCCAGTCATCATCTAGCTGCCCAGGTGTTTGGTAATCAGCCTCACTACCTTCCTTCACCAGAGGAGGGAGTTCATCAGACCTCAATGGTCAAGGGAAAAATGAACTCACAACAGTACCTCCCCCTTGAGGAGGGGTCACCGAACCCTCATCCATGCCATCAGGGTGATCCGGGTGAGCCCGATGAAAGGCACGCACCAATCTAATCGGCATGAATATCAGAGGCAGACACCCAGGAATTATCCTCCTGACCATAACCCTTCCACTTAACCAAATACTGGAGTCTCCGTCTAGCCAGACGGGAATCCAGTATCTTCTCTACCACATATTCCATGTTACCTTCAACCAATATAGGGTCAGGAGGTGCCACCACAGGAACTACTGGTTCAACAAACCTCTTTAACAAGGACTTATGAAACACATTATGAATTTTAAATGTGACAGGAAGAGCCAACCGAAAAGAGACCGGATTAATAATCTCCAAAATCTTGTACGGTCCAATAAATCTAGGCTTAAACTTAGGAGAAGCCACCTTCATAGCTATATTTTTTGATGACAACCAAACCATATCACCCACCTTAAACTGGGGACTAACGGTCCTACGTCAGTTGGAAAACCGCTGGGCCTTTTCCTGGGAGAGAGACAACTTATCCACTACTTGGTCCCAGATCTGGTGCATTCTCTCCACCACCGTGTCAACACCTGGGCAGGCAGAAGGCTCCACCTGCCCTGAAGAAAATCGAGGGTGAAAACCAAAGTTACAAAAAAAGGTGACATCAAAGTGACAGAACTAGCTCTATTATTTAAAGCAAATTCGGCCAAGGGCAAAAATGAAACCCAATCATCCTGATCGGCAGAAATAAAACATCTCAAATACGACTCCAAAGTCTGGTTTGTTCTCTCCGTCTGCCCATTGGTCTGAGGATGAAACGCAGAGGAGAAGGACAACTGAATTCCCAGCTTGGAACAGAAAGTCCTCCAAAATCTAGACACAAACTGAACTCCTCTGTCAGATACAATGTTCTCAGGAATCCCGTGCAAGCCACTAGAGCGAGAACAAGGTTTAGACCGGGAGCAAGTCCCACAGGACTGCACAAAATTCCTGACATCATGAGACAAGGCGGGCCACCAAAAAGACCGACTCACCAGATCTCTAGTACCAAAAATACCTGGATGACCAGCCAATGCAGAGCAATGAACCTCAGACATGACTCTCTTCCTCCACTGGTCAGGAACATACAACCTTCCACTGAGACAACGCTCAGGTTTGTCCTCCTGAAACTCTTCCAGAGCACGTCTCAAATCGGACGAGATGGCAGAAAGAACTACCCCCTCGCCTAAGATGGTAGCAGGCTTAGTCACAACAGGAGAATCAGCAAGGAAACTCCTAGAGAGGGCGTCTGCCTTGACATTCTTAGTGCCCGGAAGAAAAGAGACCACAAAATCAAAACATGTGAAAAACAAGGCCCACCTAGCCTGTCTAGGATTCAAGCGCTTGGCGACTCCAGGTAAATCAAATTCTTGTGGTCAGTAAGGACCACGACTTGGTGTTTGGCTCCCTCCAACCAATGTCTCCACTCCTCAAATGCCCATTTCATGGCCAACAGTTCCCGATTCCCCACATCATAGTTATGTTCGGATGGGGAGAACTTTCGGGAAAAGAAAGCACAAGGATTCATTTTAGATGTCACAGGATCTTTTTGGGACAACACCGCTCCTGCACCAATCTCAGAAGCGTCCACCTCCACCTGAAACGGGAGTGAGACATCAGGTTGCCGCAAAACTGGAGCAGAAGTGAATCTTCGCTTCAGCTCCTGAAAGGAAGAAACAGCCTCCGGAGACCAATTCAGCACATCAGCACCCTTCCTAGTCAAATCTGTCAATGGCTTGGCAATACCAGAAAAATTAGCTATAAATTTCCGATAAAAATTAGCAAAACCCAAAAACTTCTGGAGGGCCTTCAAAGAAGTGGGCTGAACCCAATCATAAATGGCCTGTAGCTTGGCCGGGTCCATTTCAATAGTTGACGGAGACAAAATAAATCCCAAAAATGAAATCCTCTGTACCCCAAAAAGGCATTTCGATCCCTTGACATGCAGGGAATTCTCCCTCAAAATCCGAAACACAGTCCGAACATGTTCCACATGAGAGTCCCAATTCTTGGAGAAGATCAAAATATCATCCAGATAGATAATCAAAAATGTATCCACAAAGTCTCAGAATATATCATTCATGAAGCACTGGAAGACAGAAGAGGCATTAGTGAGCCCAAAAGGCATCACCAGGTACTCAAAATGTTCCTCCGGAGTATTAAACGCCGTCTTCCATTCATCCCCATGCTTAATGCGAATAAGATTATACGCCCCCCTGAGGTCAAGCTTGGTAAACCAGCAAGCACCTTTAACTCTGGAGAATAGATCAGAAATCAGGGGTAACGGATACTGATATTTAACAGTAATTTTGTTGAGGGCACGATAGTCAATACAAGGCCTTAATGAACCATCCTTTTTAGCCACAAAAAAAAACCCCAGCACCTAAGGGTGAAGAGGATGGTCTAATATGACCCTTCTCCAATGCCTCCTTAATATAGGATCGCATAGCCTCGTGCTCGGGTACAGATAAATTGAAAAGCCGACCCTTGGGGAATTTACACCCCGGGTTCAGCTCAATTGCACAGTCATAACTCCTATGAGAGGCAAAGACGCAGACTCATTCTCACTAAATACATCATAAAAGTCAGCCAAATAGTCAGGAACATCATGCGACTGGGGAGAGGTGGAGAAAACAGGAGCATCACTAAGGGCACACCGACAACCCCAACTCACCACAGACAAAGATTTCCAATCCAGAACTGGATTATGGATTTGCAACCAGGGAAACCCCAGAACAATGGTGTCATGCAAATTATGCAACACCAAAAATCTGCAATTTTCTTGATAGTCTGGGGCGACCCGCATTACCACCTGGGTCCAAAACTGAGGTTTATTCTTCGCCAAAGGAGTAGCATCAATACCCCTCAAAGGGATAGGCGTAAGCAGAGGTGTCATAGGAAATCCACAACGTTTAGCAAAATCCAAGTCCATCAGGTTAAGAGCTGCTCCTGAATCCACAAAAGCCTTGGCGGAAAATGTGGACAGGGAGCAGATCAGAGTAATTGCCAGAAGAAACTTAGGTTGAACACCACCCACAGAAAACATGTGTGCACAACGTTTCTCTCATTTAGGGCAGACAGAAATAATATGCGAGTCATCTCCACAAAAAAAACACAGCTTATTACGCCTTCTGAACTCCTGACGTTGCGCCCTAGACAAAACTCTATCACATTGCATAGGTTCAGACATTTGTTCAACAGGTGGCAACATCTCTCGTGTAGTTTTGCGTTAACGTAAACGCCGATCCACCTGAATGGCTAATGACATATGTGATAAAACACTCCGGGATCGCCTTTGCTGGGGTCAAAGGTCACGTGCGTTCAGCATGAAACTCAGGCGCAGAGCTGGGGTTCGGGTATAACTGACACTGGGTCAGGTTTATTAAAGGTGAAAGCAATGCAAAAAGGAAATAAAACATAAAACAAATCCTTGCCTGTCCGGCACTAACTAAACAATGGACAACCTAACTACCAACTGGCGGGCTTCTCCCGTCCAGCCAAACCACAGTTGCAGTGGGCACTGCTTTCACTCACGTGTGTCTCTCACACAGACAGGCTCTCTGTGTTCCCAGGCTGAGACCCTCACACAACCACCTGGCATCCTTTTATATCCACCTCCCATTATTCATTAGCAAGCAGGTGCGATACTGACCAGACTAGGCCACATAGGAAAGGAATCTGGGTGAGATATACCTGCCCTCATCCACTATTCCCACATGATTCTCACATATCCCCCCCCTCTGCTCAGACCACTCCGGTCGAGCAATGACACCCGCCAAACAGTGCACTCGGGACAGGGCATCTGCATTCCCCATCTGTACCCCTGGGCGGTGCTCCACCGTAAAAGTGTAGGCCTGCAGGCAAGGAACCACCGGGTCACCCGACTATTCCGTTCCTTGTTCAAGTGCATCCACTTGAGAGGGGCATGGTCCATGATTAGCCTGAACTTTCGGCCCACCAGGTAATATTTGAGGGCCTCTAGAGCCCACTTAATGGCGAGGCACTCTTTTTCTACGACTGCATTCCTTTGCTCGTGTTTATTCAGCTTCCTGCTGAGATAGGGGACTGGGTGTTCCACTCCGTCCCTCACTTGTGAGAGTACTGCCCCGATACCAGTATCAGAGGCATCCGTTTGTACCATAAACTCGCTGCGGAAGTCCGGAGTCACCAGTACGGGCTGAGAGCAAAGTGCCCGTTTTAGGCTATGGAAGGCTTCTTCAGCCGCTAAACTCCATTTAATCATGACGGAGTCTTTCCCTTTTGTAAGATCCGTCAGGGGGGTAGCGATGGCTGCAAAATTGGGTATGAACCGGCGATAATAGCCGGCGATCCCCAGGAAGGCTTGCACCTGCTTCTTGTTGACAGGTTGTGGCCAGTCCTGAACCGCCTGAATCTTATCAACCTGGGGTTTAACAACACCCCTCCCAATTACATACCCCAAATATCGGGCTTCTTCTAGCCCGATGTGACATTTCTTGGGGTTCGCGGTTAGACCTGCCTCCCACAGGTCGTCAATCACAGCTTGTACTTTCTGGAGATGAGTCTCCCAGTCCAAACTGTAAATGACAATGTCGTCCAAATAGGCCGAAGCGTACTGCCTATGTGGCCTCAGGACTGAAACGGCATATACACATACTGAAATAGACCTTCTGGGGTAGCAAATGCCGTCTTTTCTCTGGCAGCCTCCGCCAGAGGGATCTGCCAATACCCCTTTGTTAGGTCTAGAGTCGTAATATACCGGGCTTTTCCTAACCGATCTATTAACTCGTCGACCCGGGGCATAGGGTAGGCATCAAATTTTGAGACCGCATTCAGTTTCCTGAAGTCATTGCAGAACCGGATGGTGCCGTCCGGTTCAGGAATTAGCACAATCTGGCTGGACCAAGCACTGTGCGATTCCTCAATGACACCTAACTCTAACATTGCCTTCACTTCTCGGGAAACGGCTTCACGGCGCGCTTCCGGGATTCTGTAGGGCTTTACGTGAACTGTGACACCAGGTTCCGTTACGATGTCATGTTTCATTAGCGTAGTCTGCCCAGGTTTTTCTGAGAAAAACTTTTGGTTGTAAAGTAGAAACTGTCTGACCTCAGTCTTTTGCCGCTCCGAGAGAGTCTCTGCCACCCGTACCTCCGGTACGGTATGCGAGCAGACGGGACGGGCCAGCTCCGCTGACAAGGCAGACCGATCTTTCCAGGGTTTTATCAGATTTACATGATAAATCTGTTCAGGCTTCCGTTTACCTGCCTGGTATACTTTGTAGTTTACTTCACCAACTCTTTCCTTATTCTCAAAGGGGCCTTGCCACTTTGCCAGGAACTTACTGTCCACCGTGGGGACCAGGATCAACACCCTATCTCCGGGTGCAAACGTACGGATCTTGGCGCCCCTATCATAGATTCGTTTTTGGGCTCCTTGAGCCTGTATCATGTGTTCTTTGACGATAGGCATAACAGCCGCAATACGGTCCTGCATTTGTGTGACGTGATCTATCACTGTTTTAAACGGAGTGACCTGACCCTCCCAGGTTTCTTTTGCAACGTCTAACAGTCCGCGAGGACGTCGGGTGTACAATAACTCGAAAGGCGAGAATCCCGTGGAAGACTGGGGTACTTCCCTGATGGCAAAAAGCAAATACGGAAGTAAATAGTCCCAGTTCTTCCCATCCTTGTCTATCACCTTTCTCAGCATCTGCTTCAGAGTTTTATTGAACCGTTCGACCAACACGTCTGTTTGAGGGTGATACACGGATGTGCGTAACGGTTCGATTTGTAACAATCGGCAGAGCTCCTTCATTACCCTGGACATAAAGGGGGTCCCCTGGTCGGTGAGTATCTGTTTTGGTATACCGACCCGACTAAACACATGCACCAGTTCCTTGGCAATCGTCTTGGTGGCCGTGTTACGCAAAGGGATGGCCTCCGGGTAACGAGTGGCATAATCCAAGATGACCAGGATATGTTGGTGTCCTCGTGCAGACCGTGGAAGGGGCCCAACTAAATCCATCCCAATCCTCTCAAACGGGACCTCAATAATAGGTAGGGGTACCAAAGGGCTACAGAACCGGGGCTTAGGTGCAGAGGCTTGGCAGTCAGGACAAGACTCACAATATACACGAATATCGTGACGCATGTCTGGCCAAACAAAACAGTGTAATATCCTTTCGGTGGTTTTCTGGACTCCCAGGTGACCTCCCATCACATGTCCGTGGGCCAGGTCCAGCCCCTGCCGCCGGTAGGGTTTTGGCACGACTAATAGTTGCACCGTATCTTCCCCCTTTTTCTCTATCTGATAGAGTAAATCATTCTCCAGAACCATGTAAGGATAGGCCAGCCTAGAGCCAGGTTCTACGGGTACCCCATTTATCACTTTTACATTTGTCCTAGCCTGAGAAAGGGTAGGATCCTTTATTTACTCGCTTTGGAAGTCATCTTTCTGAACTTCTAAATCCGGCAAACGGGGAGGTGGACGGCTGTCGGCCTCCTCCTCTTCCCCGGTCTCCTCCGTATCACCCGCCATGACTGAAAACGGGAACTGCAGGTCATTTCCCGCAGACTCTTCCCCCGAGTCTTCCGGGGAGACCTCTTCCAGGGGTTCGGGACCCACACGCGCCCTGGGAGAAGAACCATGTACACTATTACCAGAGGGCATCAACTGATTCTCCCACAATTGCCAGAAGTGGGGAAAATCCAGGCCCAGAATTACATCATGCAATAACGCCGGGACGAGTCCCACTTTATGTTGCACAGACCCACAGGAAGTAGTAATGCATATGACCGTGGTGAGGTACGAACAGGTGTCTCCATGCACACCCATTACAGAAAATTTGTCTGATGGTCCAGTCGGGGCTGACACCAGACTGGCCTTCACCAGAGTCACCACACTTCCCGAGTCTAACAATGCCACCACATTTTTGCCATCAACAGTTAAATCACACAAGTGTTTTTCCACATCCTTTTGACCAGCATTCACACTCACTACCCGTGCAACCATAGACATGCGGTTTTTAGAGTCTGTGACGTCCCACTGCATTGGTTCAGAAGTGACCGGACAGTTCGCAGCAATATGTCCCATCTCTTGGCAGCGGAAACACCTAACGGGCCCCTTGCTTAGACCATAGTTCGTTACTCTCGGCCTCGCAGTGCGGGCAGTCCCGTTTTCCTCCCCCACTGTCTTAGGGATTTTTCCATCTCCCCTACTCCCTGGAACAGTCTTACCGGTTCCACGTGGAGATGATGAAGAACGAGGTGGGGTAGCGTCGTCTCGGAGTCCTTCCGCCATGGAGTAACGTTCAACCAGATCCACCAGTTGATCTGCCGTCGTGGCTTACCCACTTCCTCAGGGCTGGCGGTAGAGCTCTCAGGTACTTGTCCATGACGACTCTCTGGATTATCTCTGGCGCTGTCAACACCTCGGGTTGTAGCCACTTCTTTGTCACGTGGATCAGGTCGAACATCTGTGACCGCGGGGGTTTATCCGGCTGATAAGTCCATTGATGCACTCTCTGTGCACGGACAGCGGTCGTCACTCCCAGCCGGGCCAAGATCTCGGCTTTCAATTTGTCAAAGTCCTGCGCAGCTTCAGGTTCCAAGTCATAATACGCCTTTTGGGCCTCACCGGAAAGAAATGGGGCAATCAGGCCGGCCCATCGTGCCTTCGGCCATTTTTCTCGCACCGCCGTCCGTTCAAACGTGGTCAGGTATGCCTCGACATCATCTTCGGTCGTCATCTTCTGCCAGTACCGACTCACGTGAATCACTCTCGACTCTGCTTCCAGGTTAACCTCAGGTAAGCTTGCCAAGCGCTGTGCCACCTGCTGGAGAAGCGAACGATCGGTAGTTGTCATGTCCACCAACTCCATTAGCTGGGCCATCATCACCCGATTAGCTTCTTGCTGGACGGCGGTGGACTGTACCAGCGCTTTCACCACGTCCTCCATGCTCATGCTTGCAACGTGATGCCCGCGTTCTCCACCACAATGTGATAAAACACTCCGGGATCGCCTTTGCTGGGGTCAAAGGTCACGTGCGTTCAGCATGAAACTCAGGCACAGAGCTGGGGTTCGGGTATAACTGACACTGGGTCAGGTTTATTAAAGGTAAAAGCAATGCAAAAAGGAAATAAAATATAAAACAAATCCTTGCCTGTCCGGCACGAACTAAACAATGGACAACCTAACTACCAACTGGCGGGCTTCTCCCGTCCAGCCAAACCACAGTTGCAGTGGGCACTGCTTTCACTCACGTGTGTCTCTCACACAGACAGGCTCTCTGTGTTCCCAGGCTGAGACCCTCACACAACCACCTGGCATCCTTTTATATCCACCTCCCATTGTTCATTAGCAAGCAGGTGCGATACTGACCAGACTAGGCCACATAGGAAAGGAATCTGGGCGAGATATACCTGCCCTCATCCACTATTCCCACATGATTCTCACACACAGAATCGTCAAGACCAGAGGGAACAGGAAATCCCACCATAGTATCTTTTACAGTTTCTGACAAACCCTTCCGAAAGAGGGCTGCCAAGGCACCATGATTCCAGGTAGTAAGGACCGCCCACTTTCAGAATTTTTGACAGTACAACTCTGCCGAATCCCGACCCTGGCTTAATGCCAACAGGGTCTTTTCAGCCTGATCAATAGCATTAGGTTCATCATACAACAACCCCAAGGCTTGAAAAAATGCGTTCACATTATTCAGAATAGGATCATCAGGTTTCAAAGAAAACGCCCAATCCTGGGGATCGCCGCGCAGCAAAGAGATGACAATTTTAACCTGCTGTGCGGAGTTCCCCGACGAGTTAGGCTTCAAGGCAAAAAATAATTTACAATTATTCTTGAAATTCAAGAATTTAGACCGATCCCCAAAAAACACATCAGGAGTGGGAATCTTTGGTTCAGCAGCATGTGAATGAGCAAGATAGGCGGAAATTCCCCGCACTTCAGCAGCGAGCTGCTCCACACGATCAGACAATTGCTTCATCTCCATTGAGAGAAAAATTCCCCCTACGGCCTCAGAGATATAGAGGAAAAAATATGCACACAAAAAAAAAGAAAAAAAAAATTCTGACACTTTTTTTTTTTTTTCTTTTTTTTTACAGTTCTCTCCTGCTATTGAGTACCCTAGGATCTGCGGTATGGCTGGTGATTCTGTTATGATGAGTCACCGAAGGAGGAAAAAACAAAATACCAGCTAAGTCCAGAAAAAACAGAGAGGTTGGCAGCTATCGGATTGCAGACCCCTGGACCTATCCACAACAACTAGCAGTAGCCGTGGGGGGTTCCTACGGTGCCCTAGACCCCTCGATCACAGCTGGAGAACTACATAGCCTAAAGACAGAAAGGGGAAAAACTAAACTGCCCCAGAGCAGACCCCAAAGCAATAGGCAGCCCCCCAACATATAATGACGGTGAAGCAAGATGAAAACACTAACACAGATAGAAAAATAGGTTGAGCAAATGATGGGGCCCAAGCTAACTATATAGGACAGGATAGGAAAGCTGCTGTCTGCCATCCGCAAAAACCCTATCAAAATGAGCCAACCGACTGATAGGAAAAACAGGCCCTGAAGTCGCTAGGCTTCAAAAGACTATATCAGCACTCAGGTATATTCTGAAGACAGAGCAAAAGATCAACAGATCAGAGACAAAAATGGAATTTAGCTCACCCCCGGCCGGGGATGGCAGAACTCCCAAAAAACAAGGCAAAACAAAAACAAAACTGAAGAGTACAAAGCAGAGCAGAAAAACTTAGCTTTGAGATGCAGGAATCAGACTGGTCTCCAAGAATCCAGCAGGAAAATCACCAGCCAGGAAGAAGGGCGTCGGCAGCCTTATATCCAGTCCTCAATTCCAGCCACCCAGTCATCATCTAGCTGCCCAGGTGTTTGGTAATCAGCCTCACTACCTTCCTTCACCAGAGGAGGGAGTTCATCAGACCTCAATGGTGAAGGGAAAAATGAACTCACAACAGTTCCCACTCCAGGCCAGCAGGGAGAACTATGAACCTGACTGCTGAGGAGCTGCTCTCTGTGGTCGGGAGGAGGGACGTTAGGGCAGTCTGTGAAGGGAAGGGGAAGTGTGTGCTTGTGAGAAGAGGAGCTGGAGGATGAGCAGAGTTAAGGCTCACTCCTAGCTGGAGCGCATGGTCCAGATTCCGGTCTCCGAGTTTGTAGGGACACTGACGGTCCTGCAGCTGAAACCGGAGGAAGTAGCAGCTGTAAATGCTCTGTTCCAAACTAAGGCTTGGAGGCCCCAGCAGCGACTTGTGTGAGCCAGAAGGAAAAGGCTACGGCTGCCTGCCATATGAGAAAGTTTCAAAAGAGAGTCAACAGGGGGAACTTCAGTGAACTCAGTACTGCGAGTACCTCAGATAAGTGCTAGAACGGAGGCCACACTACCTATCTGCAGAGACAGAATTCCTAATTTGCTTCCAGGCTGACCAACTCCTTCTCCATCTGTACTCTGGGTCCTGGGTACCACGTACAGGTAAAGGAACTGCACGACTGTGTCTGTCATCTTTCTCCTGCGCCTATAACATGGCTCTGCTACATCCTGCACTGCACAACATCTACCAACTCTTTCATCTGCCCTGCGACTACGGCACTACCTGTGCAGGGCTTCTACATCTTAGCTGCACCACAACATCTGTCCCAAAGAAGCGACACTGCAGCGCTGATCAATCTGATCAGAAACCACAGGTGACATCACGTATCATTCACCTATAAATGATATTCACCCCTTTGCATGCACGCCCATGCCCACGGACCGCGTCACCACCACCGCGACACATCCCTCTGAGACACCGGGCCGATACCGATTAACCCCACTGCCCTGGCTGGCCACCCACACTCGATGTCAGATTCATCTTGAACTGGGGAATTCACGATTTGACTTGATAACCCAGGCATGGTATGTGGGAAAGAGCTATATGGACTAATGTGAAGTGTGGCCTGCTGCATCATTCACTTTTGGTGGGGGTGAAGGACACAAGGAAAGGGGTTCTTCCTGACCAGGAGCCAGCACTTGACGACTCAGTGCTTGCATTTTTTGAAACATCAGAAGAGGAGGGCATATTTGCTGGTCTGTTTCGGCAATGTAAGCCAAAACCAGTTCCTGATGCTCCGGCTTTAAAAGCGGTTTACCTACTCCCAGAAAAGGTAGCCTTCCAGGCGTTCCGGAGCCAGACCATGATGCAGGCTCAACACCTCCTGCCTTAGCTGCTATTGTGCCTTTGCCACTACCAGCAGATGCACCACCACCATCAGTACCAGCTGGCCCCCCCACGCCCACATCCGCGGCCTCTTCCACCATACTTCCAAATTTTGGAGGAAATGTACCCAAAATAACATCAGATATATGGTACTGTATCAGAAGCATACAGCTCTATACTGTCAAAGGATAATTGTCAATCTCCCTATATATTTCATGAGTCACACAGAGACGCTCACAGGCTCAGTATGGATTAGACAAGAATATAAAAAGTAGAAAAAGGGTACAGTATCATCAGATACCAGGTATATATAGTATAGTTTAAACATTCTAAATCTCTGTATATATTTCAGGAGGCAGACACAGAGGCTCTCAGGCTCAGTATGGATTACAACACAATATAAAAAGCCGTAAAACGGTAATGGATCTGAAGCGTTCAGCTGTACACAGTGTAGGGGTCATTGTCAATCTCAGTATTTATTTCCACAGTCAGAAACAGACTCTCACTTGGTCAGTTTGGATTAGACCAGAATATAAAAAGCAGTAAATGGGTAATGTATCACAAGCGTAGAGCTGTATACAGTGTTGGGGTAATTTTAAAATCTACATATAAATTGCAGGAGTAACCCACAGACTCTCACACGCTCAGGATGGATCACACCACAATATAAAAAGAAGATCCGCAAGAAATAATCACACATGTGGGACAATGTTCCAGGTGTCAATGATACACTTAGAGTGGTGGGTGGAGGAGGACTTCCTGGCAGAAAGGGTACAGTATCACCAGATACCAGGTATATATAGCATAGTTTAAACATTAAAAATGTACATCTATATATCAGGAGTAGTGTTGAGCCACCCTGCTAGTGTTCGAGTTCGGTTCGGTTCGTCGAACAGGAGGCAAGTTCGTCGAACACCGTCAAGCCCCATTGAAAACAATGGCAGGCAAACACATACAAACACATAGAAAACAAATACAAAACACCTTAAAAGGTGTCCCAAAGCAGACACAATGCTCAGAAGACAAAAACAACATATGGAAAAGGGCAACTACATATAGAAAAGAGGTGGAGGAGTAAAAGGATGAGGAGGAGACACAGATATAGGCATGTCATGCCCTTATAAAGTCAAGAAAGGCTGGACTAAAAATCTAAAATAAAAAAAAATCTAAAATTCTGAAATCGAAGACGATCATATACTGTTGGACTTCCCAACGTAAATTATGCCAACTGCCGATCGGGCGGCGTTATTCCCACGACCCTCCGAACAGCGTCCATGAAGGCAAAGTGTTTGGTTTCTGGGGTCAGTATGGTTGCAAAGCTGAACCTTAAAGGAATGTCCAGAAGGGCACCACCAGGAGTGGAGCCTGCGGCTTAATTGGACTCCACATGGGCAACCTCAACCAAGCCAGCTACGGAAAAGATGGACAGATTGCAAGCTTTGTCGATTCTGTGGGTGGTGGTGCATGGCCGTTTTTAGTTGTGCTAGCGATTTGTCAGCTTATTTCCTTTAACGAACGAGACTCCGGCATGACCCCGCGGTCCGCGTCCAGCTTACTAGAGGGACACGCGAGGCTCTGGCACACGAGATCGAGCAATAACAGGTCTGTCATGCCCTTACATGTCCGGGGCTGCATGCGCGCTATACTGAAAGGACCAGCGTGTGTCGCTTACAGGTGCGGATAACCCGCTGAACCCCGTTAGTGATGGTGATCTGGGATTCCAATTCTGCGTGAACGAGTATTTCCCAGTAAGTGCAGGTCAACCAGAATTCTGGAATTAGGCCTAACCGGCATTCCAGAAAGAATGTGAAAAAATTAATTGTCCAAACCACAGGTGCTGTAACTTGCTTAACAGCTGGGCTCCTCTGCTGAGTAGCACGCAGTTCTTACATAAACAGGCGGCATAGCTTGGTTCACGGGCGGGCAACTCTGCTGAGTAGCAGACAGTGCTTAATAAACAGGCGGCATAGCTACAGTAGGTTCACGGGTGGGCTCCTCTGCTGAGCAGTAGACACAGGTACTAGGCCCAAAGTATTGACTGGGCTAAATGGAGTTAAAAAATGGTTCTTACATAAACAGGCGGCGCAGCTTGGTTCACAGGTGGGTTCCTCTGCTGAATAGTAGACACAGTTACTAGGCCTAAAGTATTAACTGGGCTAAATGCAGTCAAAAACTGGTTCTTTCATAAACAGGAGGCATAGCTAGGTTCACGGGTGGGCTCCTCTGCTGTGTAGCAGACAGTGCTACAAGGCCCAAAAGTATTTTCTGGACAAGATGCGGTAAAAAATTATTAGAAACACACACGGTGTAGCTCCTTGACAGGTGCACTACACCGCTGGCTACCAGACACCGCTACTATGCCATGAAACTGTCTATTAACATTTAAAACCATTATTAATGTGAAAATAAAGTTACGCTTTTGGTGAACGAACCGTTCTCAAACGGAACCTCTAACAGCCGAATTTTAAGCAAAGTGTTCGAGTTCGACGAACGGCTTGAAACACCGCCCAAAACAGCTCGAATTTGAACTTGGCGAACAGGTCGACTCGAACACCGCTCATCTCTAATCAGGAGGCAGACTCAGACGGTCTCAGGCCCAGTATGGATTCGACAAGATTGTAGAAAGTTGAGAAAGGGTACAGTATCAACGGATAACAGGTATATATGTAGCATAGTTTACACATTAAAAATCTATGTCTATATATCAGCAGGCAGACTCAGACGGTCACAGGCCCAGTATGGATTTGACAAGATTGTAGAAAGTTGAGAAAGGGTACAGTATCACCGGATAACAGGTATATATAGCATAGTTTAAACATTAAAAATCTCTGTGTATATTTCCATAGTGCGACAAAGACACAGCCTCAGTATGGATTAGACAAGAATCTGAAAAGTAGAAAAAGGGTAATGTATTCGAAGCATACACCAGTATACACTGTTGGGGTATTTTTCAATCTTCATATATATTTCAGTCTCAGTAAGACAGTCCAGACTCTCCGCAAGAGGAAATGAGATGGATACAAGTACAGACGGAAAGTCAAGTGATTGCAGAAATTTGGGAATTACTAATCACAGGAAAAACTCCCAGGAGAATTCTCAGAGGCGATGCTGACCCTCAATTACATTGTCTGTGGAGACAGCGAAAACAGTTCTTGTGAAGATAGGTTTGCTGTATTGCAGTACCGTGGATCCCATCACCGTTACTCGTCTCCATCAAATTATGATCACAGGGAGAGATGTAGACATTGTCCTCACTGCCTATCATGATCTGTCAGGTAACTTTGGAGTGAAAAAGACAGAAGCCACAGGCCATAGGCGATTTTATTGAATTGGCATGAGAGGACACATTTAAAAATGTGGGCAGGAATGTCACACGTCTGTGAGTCGGAAAACCGTGAAAGCTGATGATAAACCACCACTGCATCTCATTGTGAGTCGACGTCCATAACAAATGGAAGCCATTGATCATCTGAAGATAGAGCCCAGCAGGACAGGGCATAGCGTCTTAACCATCATCTATCAGTTCACCAAATTTGTATTGACAGTCCCAGTGAAGGATTTAACAGCCCAGACTACACAGCAGTGGAGCAGGGAGAGGTAAGTATTGCAAGTGCTGGGGCCCTGAGCAAGCAGGGGGGCCCACTTGTGGGCGGCGGTACTGGCACAGGGCCCCTCATAATACGCCGGTGTGTCTGACGGCGGGTGTGCACCCCCACCGTCAGAGACACTTGATTGTACTATGAGGGACCCTGTGCCAGTGCCGTCATCCAAGAGTGGGCCCACCCACCTGTCCAGGGCAACTGCACTCGCATGGGTGCGTGCGCCAGGTGGTGACCCCGGCCCTGGGGGGGGGGGAGGCAGCCCAGTTAGGGAGGTTGAAAAAATGGCATATGTTGATGTTGGACATTCAGCAGCTGAAAATGGAGGAATTGGAAAAGTCCGAGGAAGAGGAGGACAAAAGCAATCCATTTTTCGGGCAACCTACGTGTAAGCAGGGGAAGGTGGGACAAAATCCTTTGAAACCCATGCATGGTTCATTTTAATGAAGGTTAGATCATCAACATTTTGGGTCCTTTTTTCTGTCAGGATTGATCCAGCAGCACTGAAGACTCTTTCGGATAGCACACTAGCAGCAGGGCAAGCGAGCTCCTGTAAGGCATATTGTTCCAATTCAGGCCAGGTGTCCAGTTTACAGGCCCAATAGTCAAAGGGGAATGACCTGTGAGTGAGAACATCGATATGGGAGGAGAAGTAGTTTGTAACCATAGTTGACAACTGCTGTCTCCTGTCACTTTCAATTGATGCAGTATTACCAGTCGTGTGAGCGGTACTTGAAAAATCAGTCCACAACATGGTCATGAAACCCCTGTGTCCAATGCCACTTTGGCTGTGTGCACCACGAACACCTTTTCCATGTTGCGCCCTATGGCTCGTGGGAGAACCATCACCGCCGCTGTGTGCTGGGAATGCCTCAAACGGTTTACCAGAGTTGCTTGTTTGTTAGCTAATATTAGCTCTACATTCTCCTGTGGCATGATGTTTTGGAATTTGCCTTTATAGCGTGGATCCAGGATGCTGGCCAACCAGTAGTCGTCATCATTCATCATTTTGGCAATGCAGGGGTCCCTTTTTAGGATCTGCAAGGCATAATCACACATGTGGGCCAATGTTCCAGGTGTCAATGATGCACTGCGAGTGCTGGGTGGAGGAGCACTTTCTGGCAAATTGACATCCCTCCAGTCACGCACAAACCCTGTACCTGACCTTGCCACGCCAACATTTTCTCTTGCCCCCTGAGAAGCATCCTCCTCCCCTAAATAATCATCCCCATCATCCTCCTCCTCTTCCTCTTCTTCCTTCACCTCGTCCAGGAGAGTTCCCTGAGCAGACAATGGCTGACTGTCATCAAGGCTTCCCTCCTCCTCTTCCTCCTCGGCTGCAGACGCCTGCTCCTTAATGTGCGTCAAAGTTTGCATGAGCAGACGCATAAGTGGGATGCTCATGCTTATGATGGCGTCGTCTGCGCTTACCAGCCGTGTGCATTCCTCAAAACACTGATGGACTTTACAGAGGTCTTTCAGCTTCGACCACTGCACACCAGTCAACTCCATGTCTGCCTTCAAACTGCCTGCCCGTGTATCCTCCCACAAATGCATTACAGCCTGCTTCTGTTAGCACAGCCTCTGAACCATGTGCAGGGTGGAATTTCACCTTGTTGCCACGTCGATAATTAGGCGGTGCTTGGGAAGGAGGAGCAATCGCTGCAGCTTCTGCATACGACTGGAGTGTACGGGCGACCGGCGGATGTGCGAGCACAGTCTTCGCACCTTATGGAGCAGGGCTATTAACTCCGGATAATTATTGAGGAAGCACTGCACCACCAGGTTCAAGGTGTGAGCCAGGCAAGGTATGTGTCTGAGTTTTGAAAGGGCTATGGCTGCCACAAAATTCCGGCCATTATCACTAACTACCTTGCCTGCCTCAAGATGTAGACTGCCCAGCCATGACTCAGTTTGTCGCTGCAAGTAGTCGGCCAGTACCTCCGCGGTGTGTCTGTTGTCGCCCAAACACATCATCTTCAACACAGCCTGCTGACACTTACCACTAGCTGTTCGATAGTGGGACACCTCGTGTGCAACACTGGCAGCTGAGGATGGAGTGCTCGTGCAACTGCGCTCTGTGGACGAGCTTTCGCTTCTGGAGGAGGAGGAGGGTCGAACGCCTACAGCCAACTGTTTCCTATACCGTGGGCTAGGCAGCACTGTCCCACCGCTGCTGCCCCTGTGGACCCTGCATCCACCACATTAACCCAGTGCGCAGTGATGGACACGTAATGGCCCTGGCCATGCCTACTGGACCATGCATCTGTTGTGAGGTGCACCTTTCCACTCACTGATTGCTTGAGTGCATGGACAGTGCGGTCTTTCACATGCAGGTGGAGGGCTGGGATGGCTTTTCGAGAAAAGAAGTGCCGACTGGGTAGGTCATAGCGTGGTACTGCGTAGGCCATGAGTTCGCGGAAAGCTTTACTTTCAACCAACCGGTAGGGCATCATCTCTAACGAGATTAGTTTGGCAATGTAGGCATTCAAACACTGTGTACGCGGATGAGAGGATGAGTATTTTCTTGTCCTACTGAGAGTCTCTGGTAGGGTGAGGTAGACTTGAGAGCTGCATATGGTGGAACTTGCGGTGGACATGGCGGACTGAGAGAGGGTTGGTGATGGTGATGGTGTTGGTGGTCTTGCTGATGGCCTAGATTCAGTTTTTTGCAGGAATAACATTCTGATTCCCTGACTGCTTTGGCCTTGCGACGACACCTCAACATTTGCTGCTGGTGGTGTGCTAACCAGTGGGCTTACAGTGGGGGAAGCGATGTAGCGTTGCTGACTACCTTCATTCGGAGCAGGTGCACATGTGGTACGTGAGGTTTGGTAGTCCGTCCACGCTTGCAAGTGCATGGTGGTTAAATGTCTAAGCATGCAACTGGTATTCAAATTTCTCAGATTTTTCCCTCGGCTAAAGGTCTTTGCGCACTTCTTACAGATAACCTTTGCCTGATCATTAGGATTTTGTTCAAAAAAGTGCCACACTGCACTCTTCCTACTATGGAAGACATTTTGAGGCCTTGCACGCTGTGCTAATTTGACCGTCTGGCCAAGCTGTCCTGCAACACTTTGGGTTTTTGTAAACCGTTTTTGGACTGCTACGGGCCTGCCAGATAACAGCTGTTGCGATGTCGATGCCTGCTGCGGATCCTCCTCCTCCTCTTCTGAGCTATTGACAGTGGCACCCTCTTCCCCCAATGGATGCCAATCTGGGTCAACTGGGTCATCCATCACCTCCTCTTCAATTTCATGTGCACCTTCCTCTGTGTCACCGTGTAAGGTGGTATAGTATGCAGGAAGGGGCACCTGAGTTTCATCAGGGTCATATTCTGGCTCAGTACACTGCGAGGACAATATAGTGCTCTGAGTGAATGTACCAGCAGAAAAATCTAGCAGTGGCTGTGCATCAGTGCACTCCATGTCCGATTCATCTTGGACTGGGGAATTCACGATTTGACTTGATAACCCAGGCATGGTATGTGAAAAGAGCTCCATGGAGTAATCTGTAGTGTGGCCTGCTGCATCCTTCACTTTTGGTAGGGGTGAAGGACACAAGGAAAGGTGTTGTTCCTGACCAGGAGCCTCCACTGACGACTCAGTGCTTTTATTTTTTGAAACTTCAGAAGAGGAAGCGATGGAGCTGGAGGCTGTGTCAGCAATGTAAGCCAAAACTTGTTCCTGAAGCTCCGGCTTTAAAAGCGGTTTACCTACTCCCAGAAAAGGGAGCCTTCGAGGCCTTGTGGAGCCAGACGATGACGCAGGCTCAACACCTCCTGCCTTAGGTGCTATTGTGTTTTTGCCACTACCGGCAGATGCACCACCACCATCAGTACCAGCTGGCAACCCCCGCCCACTTCCACGGCCTCTTCCACCATACTTCCTCATTTTTGGAAATATGTACCCAAAATACCACCAGCTATATGGTAGTGTAAAACAAGGTACAAGGTGTATATAGTATTGGGGAGAATTGGAAGCTCCCTAGAGATTTTAGGAAGCTGAACTATTATCTCGGGCCCACTATAGATTACACCTCAATTTAACAGGCTGAAATTGGCTGATGTATGACAAAGTACAAGGTGTGTGTATATAGTATTGGGGAGAATTGGAAGCTCCCTAGAGATTTTAGGAGGCTGAACTATTATATCAGGCCCACTATAGATTACACCTCAATGTAACAGGCTGAAATTGGCTGGTGTATGACAAAGTACAAGGTGTGTATATAGTATTGGGGAGAATTGGAAGCTCCCTAGAGATTTTAGGAGGCTGAACTATTATCTCAGGCCCACTACAGATTACACCTCAATTTAACAGGTTGAAATTGGCTGGTGTATGACAAAGTAGAAGGTGTGTATATAGTATTGGGGAAAATTGGAAGCTCCCTAGAGATTTTAGGAGGCTGAACTATTATCTCAGGCCCACTATAGATTACACCTCAATTTAACAGGTTGAAATTGGCTGGTGTATGACAAAGTACAAGGTATGTATATAGTATTGGGGAGAATTGGAAGCTCCCTAGAGATTTTAGGAGGCTGAACTATTATCTCAGGCCCACTACAGATTACACCTCAATTTAACAGGCTGAAATTGGCTGGTGTATGACAAAGTACAAGGTGTGTATATAGTATTGGGGAGAATTGGAAGCTCCCTAGAGATTTTAGGAGGCTGAACTATTATCTCAGGCCCACTATAGATTACACCTCAATTTAACAGGCTGAAATTGGCTGGTGTACAGTATGACAAAGTACAAGTTGTGTATATAGTATTGGGGAGAATTGGAAGCTCCCTAGAGATTTTAGGAGGCTGAACTATTATATCAGGCCCACTATAGATTACACCTCAATGTAACAGGCTGAAATTGGCTGGTGTATGACAAAGTACAAGGTGTGTATATAGTATTGGGGAGAATTGGAAGCTCCCTAGAGATTTTAGGAGGCTGAACTATTTTCTCTGGCCCACTATACATTACACCTCAATTTAACAGGCTGAAATTGACTGGTGTACAGTATGACAAAGTAGAAGGTGTGTATATAGTATTGGGGAGAATTGGAAGCTCCCTAGAGATTTTAGGAGGCTGGCAATGATGCTCTCAGTCCAAGTATGGCAGCAGGCAGCCTAATAAGCAGCACTGCTGAACAAAAAAATGTGTTAAAATGAACGTTTGGTAACTGTGCAGAAAAGAGGAAGAAAAGTATTTTTGCTTTTAAAAAAGCAGTTTGCACAGCAGTGTGCAAACAGCAATGCAGCTATCAGGGAGCCTTATAAGGCAGCCTAATAACCAACTGAGCTGATGCACAAAAAATATAGCTTCCCCTGTCACTGCACACAAACTATTGTTGTACAGTGGAAATCGCTAACAGCAGAAGCAGTCTTTTGGTTCTTCTTCCCTGCATAACGCTCTCCCTTATTCAGAATCAGCAGCTGCAACCTCTCCCTAATGCTAATATCGGCAGAAGTAAGATGGCAGTCAGCGTGCACGCCCTTTTATAGCCCCTGTGACGCCACACAAAGCAAGCCAATCATTTGCATGCCCTTCTCAAAGATGGTGGTGACCGATGCCCATGTCATCGCGTTGCCCACAGTGTGCGTCCTCCATCATTGGCTGAAAAAGGGCCTGGAAGCATCATTTGAAGCACGACTTTGGCGCTCTGGTCGCCGACCTCAGGGCCAACCTCACGCTATGGTCGGGTTTCGTTTCATGAAACCCGACTTCAGCGAAAGTCGGCGACTTATGAATTTGACCGACCCATTTCGCTCAACTCTACCCTGCGTGTTGCTCAGCGCAGGATAAATGTGCGCCGAGCCTTACTCCGATCTTTGGGAGGCAGAATGAAAAAATCAACAGCGGGTGAAGATTTGGTTTTATTTATTTTTTACGCCATTCCTTGTGCGGTTAGGTGACTTTATTCTACGGGTTGGTACGAATACACAGATATCAGATTTATGTTGGGTTTTTATGATTGGCTGCTGTCACGTACTAAAAGACGCTTTTTATTGCAAAAACTAGTTTTTACATCACTATATTTTGAGAGTTATAATATTTCCGTATATTGGCCCATAGAGTCATGTGAGGGCTTGTTTTTTGCAGGACGAGTTGCCGTTTTTATTGGTACCATTTTTGGGCACATGACATTTTTTGATCACTTCCTATTAAGATCTTTGGGAGGCAGAATGAACAAAAAACAGCAAACAGCAATTCAGGATGGTTTTTTTTTGAGGGGGGTTTATGCCATTTTATGTGTGGTAAAATTTATAAGACAGTTACTCTTTGGGTCAGTACGATTACAGATATAACTTTTTTATGTTTTGGTGCTTTTACACAATAAAAACTATTATATAGAAAAAATAATTATTTTTGCTTTATTCTGAGAGCTATAACTTTTTTTTATTTGTCCGGTGATGGAGCTGTTTGGCAGCCTCTTTTTTCGGGAAAATATGACGTTTTCAGCTGTATCATGTTTATTTATATCCATCTTTTTGATCGCGTTTTATTCCACTTTTTGTTCGGCAAAATGATGATAAAGCATTGTTTTTTGCCTTTTTTAAATTTTTTTATGGTGTTCACTAAAGGGGTTAACTAGTGGGACAGTTTTATAGGTTGGGTCGTTGTGGACGCGGCGATACCAAATATGTGTGCTTTTATTGTTTAATTTTTTTCATATAAACATTTATGTGAAGCAAAAAAAGAAGAAATATGCAGCACTCACCAATGTAGCTGAAAAACTGTGAGTCTTTATTTCACATAATTTCCATCAAATGTGTGGACATGCAGGACGTGGAGGAATGCTAGGGGAGGGAGGTGCCAGACAACGGCCGTTTCACGATTACTCGCTTCCACGGGTCCTCTTTGCTGGGATCAAACACTTATTTATAGATACAGTTTCTTTTGATTTTTTTAGCTTTTAAAATATTCTTACAATTATTTAAAACATTTTTTTTAATGTTTTTACTATGCCACTATGTGGCTATAATTTTTTGCAGTCTGATCACTTGTACAGCATGGGGATGCAGCAGCATCCCCATACTATGCAAACCAGTGTTCCTCAACTCCAATCCTCAAGAGCCACCACCGGTTCATGTTTTCAGGATTTCCTTAGTATGGCCCAGGTGATAATTCCAGTTCCTTCCCCAGCAATAATTCCATCGCCTGGGCAATACGAAGGAAATCCTGAAAACATGAACCGTTGGTGGCTCTTGAGGACTGAAGTTGGGGAACACTGATGCAAACTGTCAGCTCTGCACTGACAGAGAAAGTTGTTGATCATGCACTGCGCATGATCAGCAACTTTCCTCGCTCTGGTGACCCAGATGTCGTCGTGACGACATCAGGTCACCATGGCAACGATTGAGGCCGGTGTTATGCCGCGGGGTCTCCAATCCAAAGGCAGAGGGGCTGTCATCCCTCTGCTGGCTCCCGGAATGCTGTGATCGCATTCAATTGCAGCACTTATGGGGTTAAAGTGCCACTCCTGGCATTTAGTGCCGGGTGTCAGTTGTCAGAATGAGCTGACACCCGACGGCGATCGCCCGCGCACAGTCTGTGTGCGCAACGATCACGATGACGTAATAATCTGTCCCTGGTCATATAGGAACAGGGCACAGGGAAGGATTATTATGTCAGTTGTCAGAAAGGGGTTAAACAGATTGTGTCATCAGAAAATTGTTTAAACCAGGGTTTCATTCTAAAAGTATTTGTTTTTAAAATGTTGATTTTTTTTTTTTATATCACACGTGTTATTGGAGTCTAAGGGTATGTTCACAAGTGGCGTTTTTGCTGCTTTTCTTAATGCAAATTTTCAGCTACGTTTTACAGTACCAGCAAAGTCTATGAGATTTCAGATATCTCATACACACAGCTTGTCCTCAATACTTTGCTCTTTGCTTGGTTCTTGCAGAATAGAGTAAGTGACTTCTTTCAGAATTTTTCACCCATTGAAAGTAATAGGTGGTGAAAGGGTAAGTGCACACGTTGCAAATTGTGCTGCGGATTTTGCAAAATCCTCAGGTAAATCCACAGGTCAAAAGACCTGCGGTTTATCTGCGGATTAGCCTGCGGTTTTGCCCTGCGGTTTGAAACCTGTACAATGGAGCAGGTGTAAAACGGCTGCGGAATCCTTACAAAGAATTGACATGCTGCGGATTAGAAACCGCAGCAAATCCGTGCGTAAAAATCCGCAGCATGTGCACTGCGTTTTTTGTTTTTCATTGATTTTAATGGTACTGTACACCGCAGCAGAAACTGCTGTGGATCCGCAGGACCAAAACCGCTGCGGATTCGCAGCAGAATCCGCAGCATGTGCACATACCCAAAAAATGCTGAAAAAAATGTAGGCATCAAGTTGTGCTGCGTTTTTTGTGGCAAAACCTTATGAAGTAGAATATAATTTTTTTCTCACTAATCTTCATCAGTTTGCACAAGAGACAAATGTAGCATGACAAAAACGCAGTAAAAAAAACTCACAAAAAATGAAGAAATAACAAGCAAAACCTACTTTTTTCTGCAGCTTCTTTACTGCCAAAAGGGCAGGGTTTTTTTGCAAAAAAAACCGCAGCAAAAATGCTACACGTGAACATAGCCGTAAACAGGTTTTTTTTTTTTTAAGGGAAACATTGACATAAGCAGTAATAGACTGGCTCTGACCCTTTTAACTTTAACCCCTTCATGCTCAGCCTTTTTTCACCTTCCTGACCAGGCCATTTTTTTTTCAATTCTGACCAATGTTATTTTATGTGGTAGTAACTCTGAAATGCTTGAACGTTTCCCAGTGATTAGATGCTGTTTTTTTGTGACATATTGTATTCTTCGGGTTGTGCGAGTACAGTGATACCAGATTTATATTTTTTTATGTTTTGCTACTGTCACACATGAAAAGATGGTTTTATTGCCCCAAAAGTTTTTGCATTTAAATTCTTGAGAGTAGTGTTGAGCGATACCACCCGATACTGAAAAATATCGTATCGGAATGGATCGGCTGATCTAAAAAAAGTATCGGGTATCGCCGATTCCGATCCCGGAAGTCCCATTCAAGTTAATGGAACAGAAATATCGGAATTAAAAAAAACCCTTTTTTTCCCTTTTGGTTAATTCTACATGGAGAAAAACAAGTAATAATAATGTAGAATGTATTGTGGGAGGTGTAGGAGACATTAAAACCATAGAGCTTTAGCCCAATCAAATAGAATCGCAGTTTTTTTTTTTTTTTAAAGACGTTCGTAGTTACAAAGATATTGACTATGTTAAAGTCTTTAATTTTTTGTCAGATATGTATGTTTCACTACTTCCATACTCTTCACCTTCTTTTTTACTTCTCCCACACTTTCTCCTTCATCATCTTCAGCAGCAGCAGTATCTTCTTCTTCTTCTTTTCTTCTTCTTTTATTCTTCTTCTTTTCTTCTTTTATTCTTCTTCTTTTATTCTTCTTCTTTTATTCTTCTTCATATTATACTTCTTCATCTTCTTCCTATTCTTCTTCGTCATATTCTTATTTGTGTCAGGCATTCCTGTAGTTGTTATCTATAAAAGTTTGACGATTACACCTTCCGTTCAGCCTGTCACAAAAGATTTACAACAGGATTTGTCCGCGTTCAGTTTGGCCTGCAGCAGCAGGACTTTTCCAGGGGAACCACGAGGAGGAACGGACTCACCCCCATACACTGCTTAGTCTTCTTCTGCTTATAAATTAGATAATATCATTTGCTCTGATTGTTAGTCTTATGCTTCATGTTCTTCTGCTTTTGGTTTTTATGCTTCTTGGTCTTCTGTCTCTTGTTGTTCTGCATCTTGGTGGTTGTCTTCCTGTTCTTTGTCCTCTTGGTCATCTTCTTCAGGGTCATCTTTTAGGTATTCTTATGTGTGGTCTTCAGGGTCGTCGTCTTCAGGGTCATTGTCAGGGAGATCAAGAGTGAGAATCAAAAACCATTTCCACAAGCTTGAACTTGGAAAAGTAGCAGAAGGTACAAGAAGGCAGAGGAACTGCCGAGAACCAGCTGACGGTACTGGAACCCGGAGGGGCAGCAGAATGAACAAGAGCCAATGGCACAACCGTGGACCAGCTGACGTTGCTGGAACACGGTTACTAAGCAGGAGGTACCTGTGCTCCAAAGCACTACCAAGGACCAGCAGACGTTGCTGGAACTCGGATACCAAGAAGGAGGCACCTAGGCCAAAGGCACTGCCGAGAACCAGCTGACAGTGCTGGAACCCGGATGGGTAGCAGAAGCTGCAAGAGCAAATGACACTAGCGAGGACCAGCTGATGGTGCTGGAACCCGGTGGGGCAGCAGAAGGAACAAGAGCCAATGGGAGAACTGTGGAGCAGCTGACGGTGCTGTAACACGGTTTCTAAGCAGGAGGTACCTGTGCTACAAAGCACTACCAAGGACCAGCTGACGTTGCTGGAACTCGGATACCAAGAAGGAGGCACCTAGGCCAAAGGCTCTGCTGAGAACCAGCTGACGGTGCTGGAACCCGGATGGGTAGCAGAAGGTACCCAGGAAAAAAACAAAGTTGCAAGGCCGTGAGCCGGCCGCAGTTACCGAAACCCACAGTCCTACAGGGGGTGCTTGTCCTATTGGCACTACGGAACCAGCCTTTATTACCAGAACCCGCAGCCCACATAGGAAGCACCGAAACTGCAGGCACCATAGACTCGGCTAACCCGACCGCAACACGACAGGTCAACGTATCGGTGGCAAAGTGATGTTGACACTACCCGGAAACAGCAGGCGTGCTGGAACCAGGCTGGGCAGGAGGGAGTGCCCGTGCCAAAGACACTTCCGAAAACCAGCTGACGGTGCTGGAACCCGGATGGGTAGCATTAGCTACAAGAGTCAATGGAACTACCGAGAACCAGCTGACGGTGCAGGAACCCGGATGGGTAGCATTAGCTACAAGAGTCAATGGAACTACCGAGAACCAGCTGACGGTGCTGGAACCCGGAGGGGCAGCAGAAGGAACAAGAGCCAACGGCACAACCGTGGACCAACTGACGGTGCTGGAACACGGTTACTAAGCAGGAGGTACCTGTGCTCCAAAGCACTACCAAGGACCAGCAGACGTTGCTGGAACTCGGATACCGAGAAGGAGGCACCTAGGCCAAAGGCTCTGCTGAGAGCCAGCTGACGGTGCTGGAACCCGGATGGGTAGCAGAAGCTGCAAGAGCAAATGACACTAGCGAGGACCAGCTGACGGTGCTGGAACCTGGAGGGGCAGCATAAGGAACAAGAGCCAATGGGACAACCGTGGACCAGCTGACGGTGCTAGAACACGGTTTCTAAGCAGGAGGTACCTGTGCTAAAAAGCACTACCAAGGACCAGCAGACGTTGCTGGAACTCGGATACCAAGAAGGAGGCACCTAGGCCAAAGGCTCTGCTGAGAACCAGCTGACGGTGCTGGAACCCGGATGGGTAGCAGAAGGTACCCAGGAAAAAAACAAAGTTGCAAGGCCGTGAGCCGGCCGCAGTTACCGAAACCCACAGTCCTACAGGGGGTGCTTGTCCTATTGGCACTACGGAACCAGCCTTTATTACCAGAACCCGCAGCCCACATAGGAAGCACCGAAACTGCAGGCACCATAGACTCGGCTAACCCGACCGCAACACGACAGGTCAACGTATCGGTGGCAAAGTGATGTTGACACTACCCGGAAACAGCAGGCGTGCTGGAACCAGGCTGGGCAGGAGGGAGTGCCCGTGCCAAAGACACTTCCGAAAACCAGCTGACGGTGCTGGAACCCGGATGGGTAGCATTAGCTACAAGAGTCAATGGAACTACCGAGAACCAGCTGACGGTGCAGGAACCCGGATGGGTAGCATTAGCTACAAGAGTCAATGGAACTACCGAGAACCAGCTGACGGTGCTGGAACCCGGAGGGGCAGCAGAAGGAACAAGAGCCAACGGCACAACCGTGGACCAACTGACGGTGCTGGAACACGGTTACTAAGCAGGAGGTACCTGTGCTCCAAAGCACTACCAAGGACCAGCAGACGTTGCTGGAACTCGGATACCGAGAAGGAGGCACCTAGGCCAAAGGCTCTGCTGAGAGCCAGCTGACGGTGCTGGAACCCGGATGGGTAGCAGAAGCTGCAAGAGCAAATGACACTAGCGAGGACCAGCTGACGGTGCTGGAACCTGGAGGGGCAGCATAAGGAACAAGAGCCAATGGGACAACCGTGGACCAGCTGACGGTGCTAGAACACGGTTTCTAAGCAGGAGGTACCTGTGCTAAAAAGCACTACCAAGGACCAGCAGACGTTGCTGGAACTCGGATACCAAGAAGGAGGCACCTAGGCCAAAGGCTCTGCTGAGAACCAGCTGACGGTGCTGGAACCCGGATGGGTAGCAGAAGGTACCCAGGAAAAAAACAAAGTTGCAAGGCCGTGAGCCGGCCGCAGTTACCGAAACCCACAGTCCTACAGGGGGTGCTTGTCCTATTGGCACTACGGAACCAGCCTTTATTACCAGAACCCGCAGCCCACATAGGAAGCACCGAAACTGCAGGCACCATAGACTCGGCTAACCCGACCGCAACACGACAGGTCAACGTATCGGTGGCAAAGTGATGTTGACACTACCCGGAAACAGCAGGCGTGCTGGAACCAGGCTGGGCAGGAGGGAGTGCCCGTGCCAAAGACACTTCCGAAAACCAGCTGACGGTGCTGGAACCCGGATGGGTAGCATTAGCTACAAGAGTCAATGGAACTACCGAGAACCAGCTGACGGTGCTGGAACCCGGATGGGTAGCATTAGCTACAAGAGTCAATGGAACTACCGAGAACCAGCTGACGGTGCTGGAACCCGGAGGGGCAGCAGAAGGAACAAGAGCCAACGGCACAACCGTGGACCAGCTGACGGTGCTGGAACACGGTTACTAAGCAGGAGGTACCTGTGCTCCAAAGCACTACCAAGGACCAGCAGACGTTGCTGGAACTCGGATACCGAGAAGGAGGCACCTAGGCCAAAGGCTCTGCTGAGAGCCAGCTGACGGTGCTGGAACCCGGATGGGTAGCAGAAGCTGCAAGAGCAAATGACACTAGCGAGGACCTGCTGACGGTGCTGGAACCTGGAGGGGCAGCATAAGGAACAAGAGCCAATGGGACAACCGTGGACCAGCTGACGGTGCTAGAACACGGTTTCTAAGCAGGAGGTACCTGTGCTAAAAAGCACTACCAAGGACCAGCAGACGTTGCTGGAACTCGGATACCATGAAGGAGGCACCTAGGCCAAAGGCTCTGCCGAGAACCAGCTGCTAGTGCTGGAACCCAGATAGGTAGCAGAAGGTACCCAGGAAAAAAACAAAGTTTCAAGGCCGTGAGCCGGCCGCAGTTACCGAAACCCACAGTCCTACAGGGGGTGCTTGTCCTATTGGCACTACGGAACCAGACTTTATTACCAGAACCCGCAGCCCACATAGGAAGCACCGAAACTGCAGGCACCATAGACTCGGCTAACCCGACCGCAACACGACAGGACAACGTATCGGTGGCAAAGTGTCGTTGACACTACCCGGAAACAGCAGGCGTGCTGGAACAGGCTGGGCAGGAGGGAGTGCCCGTGCCAAAGACACTTCCGAGAACCAGCTGACGGTGCTGGAACCCGGATGGGTAGCATTAGCTACAAGAGTCAATGGAACTACCGAGAACCAGCTGACGGTGCTGGAACCCGGAGGGGCAGCAGAAGGAACAACAGCCAATGGCACAACCGTGGACCAGCTGACGGTGCTGGAACATGGTTACTAAGCAGGAGGTACCTGTGCTCCAAAGCACTACCAAGGACCAGCAGACGTTGCTGGAACTCGGATTCCAAGAAGGAGGCACCTAGGCCAAAGGCTCTGCTGACAACCAGCTGACGGTGCTGGAACCCGGATGGGTAGCAGAAGCTGCAACAGCAAATGACACTAGCGAGGACCAGCTGACGGTGCTGGAATCCGGAGGGGCAGCAGAAGGAACAAGAGCCAATGGCACAACCGTGAACCAGCTGACGGTGCTGGAACACGGTTACTAAGCAGGAGGTACCTGTGCTACAAAGCACTACCAAGGACCAGCAGACGTTGCTGGAACTCGGATACCAAGAAGGAGGCACCTAGGCCAAAGGCACTGCCGAGAACCAGCTGATGGTGCTGGAACCCGGATGGGTAGCAGAAAGTACCCATAAAAAACAAAGTTGCAAGGCCGCGAGCCGGCCGCAGTTACCGAAACCCACTGTTCTACAGGGAGTGCTTGTCCTATTGGCACTATGGAACCAGCCTTTGTTACCAGAACCCCCAGCCCACATAGGAAGCACTGAAACTGCAGGCACCATAGACTCGGCTAACCCGACCGCAACACGACAGGACAACGTATCGGTGGCAAAGTGACGTTGACACTACCCGGAAACAGCAGGCGTGCTGGAACCAGGCTGGGCAGGAGGGAGTGCCCGTGCCAAAGACACTTCCGAGAACCAGCTGACGGTGCTGGAACCCGGATGGGTAGCATTAGCTACAAGAGTCAATGGAACTACCGAGAACCAGCTGACGGTGCTGGAACCCAGAGGGGCAGCAGAAGGAACAAGAGCCAATGGCACCACCGTGGACCAGCTGACGGTGCTGGAACACGGTTACTAAGCAGGAGGTACCTGTGCTACAAAGCACTACCAAGGACCAGCAGACGTTGCTGGAACTCGGATACCAAGAAAGAGGCACCTAGGCCAAATGCACTGCCGAGAACCAGCTGACGGTGCTGGAACCCGGATGGGTAGCAGAAGGTACCCATGAAAAACAAAGTTGCAAGGCTGCGAGCCGGCCGCAGTTACCGAAACCCACTGTCCTACAGGGAGTGCTTGTCCTATTGGCACTATGGAACCAGCCTTTGTTACCAGAACCCCCAGCCCACATAGGAAGCACTGAAACTGCAGGCACCATAGACTCGGCTAACCAGACTGCAACACGACAGGACAACGTATCAGTGGCAAAGTGACGTCAACACTACCCGGAAACAGCAGGTGTGCTGTAACCAGGCTGGGCAGGAGGGAGTACCCGTGCCAAAGACACTGCCGAGAACCAGCTGACGGTGCTGGAACCCGGAGGGGCAGCAAAAGGAACAAGAACCAATGGCACAACCGTGGACCAGCTGACGTTGCTGGAACACGGTTACTAAGCAGGAGGTACTTGTGCTAAAAAACACTACCAAGGACCAGCAGATGTTGCTGGAACTTGGATACCATGAAGGAGGCACCTAGGCCAAAGGCTCTGCCGAGAAACAGCTGACGTTGCTGGAACCCGGCTGGGCAGGAGGGAGTACCTGTGCCAAACACACTTCTGAGCAGCAACATGCGATGTTGAAGCCCAGGGGTCAATCAGGCAGCAGGCTGAAGCCAACTTGGAGCGAGTTTTATATTGGTTGTACACAACTACTGATTGTAACCGTGATCCACTTTTGCCTCTGGCTCTACTGTCTCTAGTATTTCCCCTGGCCTCCAACCACGGCAGTTGCTGCTCTGCAGAGTTGTCTGCACAATCCACACTTGTTCCTGAGTTATTGGGGCTCAGTCACGTCAGTTGATCCCCTGATGTGTCCGGCAAGGTGTCCTGCTCTGTCCACATTCCCACAACTATTAATGGGAATGGGGACAGAGCAGGAGACCTTGCCGGACACACCACAGGGGATCAACTGACGTGACTGAACCCCAGTAACACAGGAACAAGTGTGGATTGTGCAGACGGCACATCAGAGCAGCGACTGGCGGGGTTGGAGGCAAGGGGAAATACTAGAGACAGTACAGCCAGAGGCCTAAGTGGACCACGATTAAAAGTAAGTAGTAGTGTGATGTTGGAGGCAGCAGGAGACTTTGCCATCCGCACAGCAGGGGAACAGCTGGCGTTACTGAGCCCCACAGACACAGGAGCGAGTGTTTCTATCTGTGCGGACGGCACTTCCAAGCTACAACTGGCTGTGTTGAAGCCCAGGACCAATGCTCCGAGCAGGCTGAGGCCTACTTCGAGCAAGTGGAAAATAACATGTAGTGTGATGTTGGAGGCAGCAGGAGACTTTGCCATCCGCACAGCAGGGGAACAGCTGGCATTACTGAACCCCACAGACACAGGAGCGAGTGTTTCTATCTGTGCGGACGGCACTTCCAAGCTACAACTGGCTGTGTTGAAGCCCAGGACCAATGCTCCGAGCAGGCTGAGGCCTACTTCGAGCAAGTGGAAAATAACATGTAGTGTGATGTTGGAGGCAGCAGGAGACTTTGCCATCCGCACAGCAGGGGAACAGCTGGCATTACTGAACCCCACAGACACAGGAGCGAGTGTTTCTATCTGTGCCGACGGCACTTCCAAGCTACAACTGGTTGTGTTGAAGCCCAGGATCAATGCTCCGAGCAGGCTGAGGCCTACTTGGAGCAAGTGGAAAATAACATGTAGTGTGATGTTGGAGGCAGCTGGAGACTTTGCCATCTGCACAACAGGGGAACAGCTGGCATTACTGAACCCCACTAACACAGGAGCTAGTGTGTGTTTCTCTGTTAAGACGGCACTTCTGAACACCAACTGGCATTGTTGGAGCCCAGGATGAGGCATGGAGTTGGCTGAGGCCAACTTCCAGCACGTTTTATAGAGGTTGTAGACTACTACTGATTGTAACCGTGCTCCACTTAGGCCTCTGGCTCCACTGTCTCTAGTATTTCCACTGGCCTCCAACCCCGCCAGTGACAGCTCTGAAGTGGCGTCAGCACAATCCACACTTGTTCCTGTGTTACTTGGCCTCAGTCCCGTCAGTTGATCCCCCGATGTGTGTCCGGCAAGGTCTCCTGCTCTGTCCCCATTCACACTACTAGTAATGGGAATGTGGACAGAGCAGGAGACCTTTACGGACACACATCAGGGGATCAACTGACGTGACTGAGGGCAAGTAACACAGGAACAAGTGTGGATTGTGCTGACGCCACTTCAGAGCTGTTACTGGCGGGGTTGGAGGCCAGGGGAAATACTAGAGACAGTGGAGCCAGAGGCCTAAGTGGAGCAGGGTTAAAAATCAGTTGTAGTTTGAATGTGGATGGAGCAGGAGACTTTGCTGTCCACACAGCAGGGGAGCAGCTGGCATTACTGAACCCCACTAACACAGGAGCGAGTGTTTCTATCTGTGCGGACGGCACTTCCAGGCTACAACTGGCTGTGTTGTAGCCCAGGATCAATGCTCCGAGCAGGCTGAGGCCTACTTGGAGCAAGGAGAAAAAGCGTTGTAGTGTGAGTTTGGAGGCAGCTGGAGACTTTGCCGTCCACACAGCAGGGGAACAGCTGGCGTTACTGAACCCCACTAACACAGGAGCGAGTGTTTCTATCTGTGCGAACGGCACTTCCAGGCTACAACTGGCTGTGTTGTAGCCCAGGATCAATGCTCCGAGCAGGCTGAGGCCTACTTGGAGCGAGGGGGAAAAAGCATTGTAGTGTGAGTTTGGAGGCAGCTGGAGACTTTGCCGTCCACACAGCAGGGGAACAGCTGGTGTTACTGAACCCCACTAACACAGGAGCGAGTGTTTCTATCTGTGCGGACGGCACTTCCAGGCTACAACTGGCTGTGTTGTAGCCCAGGATGAAGCATGCAGCAGGCGGAGGACAACTTGCAGCTGGTTTTATAGAGGTTGTAGACTACTACTGATTGTGACCGTGCTCCACTATGGCCTCCGGCTCCACTGTCTCTAGTATTTCCCCAGGCCAACAACCCCGCCAGTTACAGCTGTGAAGTGGCGTCTGCACAATCCACACTTGTTCCTGTGTAACTGTGGCTCAGTCCCGTCTGTTGATCCCATGATGTGTGTCTGGCAAGCTCTCCTGCTCAGTCCTCATTCACACTACTAGTAATGTGAATGTGGACAGAGCAGGAGACCTTGCCGGACACACATCAGGGGATCAACTGACGGGAATGAGCCACAGTAACTCAGGAACAAGTGTGGATTGTCCAGACGCCACTTCACAGCTGTAACTGGCGTGGTTGTTGGCCAGGGGAAATACTAGAGACAGTGGAGCCAGAGGCCTAAGTTGACCAAAGTTACAAATCTGTAGCAGTTTGCATGTGGAGGCAGCAGGAGACTTTGCCGTCTACACACCAGGGGAACAGCTGACGTTACTGAACCCCGCTAACACAGGAGCTAGTGTGTTTTTCTAAGCGGAGACGGCACTTCTGAACACCAACTGGAGTTGTTGGAGCCCAGGATGAGGCATGGAGCAGGCTGAGGCCTGATGGTGTTGGCATGTGTATGGAGCAGGAGACATTGCCGTCTACACAGCAGGGGAACAGTTGGCATTACTGAACCCCACTGACACAGGAGCTAGAGTGTTTTTCTCTGCGGAGACGGCACTTCTGAACACCAACTGGCGTTGTTGGAGCCCAGGATAAGGCATGGAGCAGGCTGAGGCCTGATGGTGTTGGCATGTGTATGGAGCAGGAGACATTGCCGTCTACACAGCAGGGGAACAGCTGGAATTACTGAACCCCACTGACACAGGAGCTAGAGTGTTTTTCTCTGCGGAGACGGCACTTCTGAACACCAACTGGCGTTGTTGGAGCCCACGATGAGGCATGGAGCAGGCTGAGGCCAACTTGGTGTTGGCATGTGTATGGAGCAGGAGACATTGCCGTCTACACAGCAGGGGAACAGCTGGCATTACTGAACCCCACTGACACAGGAGCTAGAGTGTTTTTCTCTGCAGAGACGGCACTTCTGAACACCAACTGGCATTGTTGGAGCCCAGGATGAGGCATGGAGCAGGCTGAGGCCAACTTGGTGTTGGCATGTGTATGGAGCAGGAGACATTGCCGTCTACACAGCAGGGGAACAGCTGGCATTACTGAACCCCACTGACACAGGAGCTAGAGTGTTTTTCTCTGCGGAGACGGCACTTCTGAACACCATCTGGCGTTGTTGGAGCCCAGGATGAGGCATGGAGCAGGCTAAGGCCTGATGGTGTAGGCATGTGTATGGAGCAGGAGACATTGCCGTCTACGCAGCAGGGGAACAGCTGGCATTACTGAACCCCACAGACACAGTAGCGAGTGTGTTTTTCTCTGCGAAGACGGCACTTCTGAACACCAACTGACGCTGTTGGAGCCCAGGATGAGGCATGGAGCAGGCTGAGGCCTGCTGTTTTTTGAATGTGGAGGCAGCAGGAGACATTGCCGTCCACACAGCAGGGGAACAGCTGACGTTACTGAACCCCACTAACACAGGAGCTAGTGTGTTTTTCTCTGTGAAGACGGCACTTCTGAACACCAACTGACGTTGTTGGAGCCCAGGATGAGGCATGGAGCAGGCTGAGGCCTGATGGAGTTGGCATGTGGAGGCAGCAGGAGACTTTGCCGTCTACACAGCAGGGGAACAGCTGGCATTACTGAACCCCACTAACACAGGAGCTAGTGTGTTTTTCTCTGCGGAGATGGCACTTCTGAACACCAACTGGCATTGTTGGAGCCCAGGATGAGGCATGGAGCAGGCTGAGGCCAACTTGGTGTTGGCATGTGTATGGAGCAGGAGACATTACCGTCTACACAGCAGGGGAACAGCTGGCATTACTGAACCCCACTGACACAGGAGCTAGAGTGTTTTTCTCTGCGGAGATGGCACTTCTGAACACCAACTGGCGTTGTTGGAGCCCAGGATGAGGCATGGAGCAGGCTGAGGCCTGATGGTGTTGGCATGTGTATGGAGCAGGAGTCATTGCCGTCTACACAGCAGGGGAACAGCTGGCATTACTGAACCCCACTGACACAGGAGCTAGAGTGTTTTTCTCTGCGGAGACGGCACTTCTGAACACCAACTGGCGTTGTTGGAGCCCAGGATGAGGCATGGAGCAGGCTGAGGCCAACTTGGTGTTGGCATGTGTATGCAGCAGGAGACATTGCCGTCTACACAGCAGGGGAACAGCTGGCATTACTGAACCCCACTGACACAGGAGCTAGAGTGTTTTTCTCTGCAGAGACGGCACTTCTGAACACCAACTGGCGTTGTTGGAGCCCACGATGAGGCATGGAGCAGGCTGAGGCCAACTTGGTGTTGGCATGTGTATGGAGCAGGAGACATTGCCGTCTATACAGCAGGGGAACAGCTGGCATTACTGAACCCCACTGACACAGGAGCTAGAGTGTTTTTCTCTGCGGAGACAGCACTTCTGAACACCATCTGGCGTTGTTGGAGCCCAGGATGAGGCATGGAGCAGGCTAAGGCCTGATGGTGTTGGCATGTGTATGGAGCAGGAGACATTGCCATCTACGCAGCAGGGGAACAGCTGGCATTACTGAACCCCACAGACACAGTAGCGAGTGTGTTTTTCTCTGCGAAGACGGCACTTCTGAACACCAACTGACGCTGTTGGAGCCCAGGATGAGGCATGGAGCAGGCTGAGGCCTGATGGAGTTGGCATGTGGAGGCAGCAGGAGACTTTGCCGTCTACACAGCAGGGGAACAGCTGGCATTACTGAACCCCACTAACACAGGAGCTAGTGTGTTTTTCTCTGTGAAGATGGCACTTCTGAACACCAACTGATGTTGTTGGAGCCCAGGATGAGGCATGGATGTTGTTGGCATGTGGAGGCAGTACTAGACTTTGCCGTCTACACAGCAGGGGAACAGCTGGCATTACTGAACCCCACAGACACAGTAGCGAGTGTGGTTTTCTCTGCGAAGACGGCACTTCTGAACACCAACTGGCGTTGTTGGAGCCCAGGATGAGGCATGGAGCAGGCTGAGGCCAACTTGCAGCACGTTTTATAGAGGTTGTAGACTACTACTGATTGTAACTGTGCTCCACTTAGGCCTCAGGCTCCACTGTAGTATTTCCCCTGGCCTCCAACCCCGCCAGTGACAGCTCTGAAGTGGCATCAGCACAATCCACACTTGTTCCTGTGTTACTTGGCCTCAGTCCCGTCAGTTGATCCCCTGATGTGTGTCCGGCAAGGTCTTCTGCTCTGTCCTCATTCACACTACTAGTAATGGGAATGTGGACAGAGCAGGAGACCTTGCCGGACACACATCAGAGGATCAACTGACGTGACTGAGGCCAAGTAACACTGGAACAAGTGTGGATAATGCAGACACCACTTAAGAGCTGTCACTGGCGGGGTTGGAGGCCAGGGGAAATACTAGAGACAGTGGAGCCAGAGGCCTAAGTGGAGCAGGGTTAAAAATCAGTAGTAGTTTGAATGTGGATGGAGCAGGAGACTTTGCCGTCCACACAGCAGGGGAGCAGCTGGCGTTACTGAACCCCACTAACACAGGAGCTAGTGTTTTTCTCTGTGCAGACAACACATCTGAGCAACAACTGGCTGTGTTGAAGCCCAGGGATTATAGTTCGGGTGGTAGAAACATGAACACAACAGAAGACCCGGATACAGTTGCCAACCAATTATTTAGTCGGGAAGAGGACTGGCAAATTCTGGGGAGATCCAGGCCTTGTTCATTTTCAGAAAAGTAAGCCGGTCGACATTATCGGAAGAAAGTCACGTGCGACGGTCTGTTAGTACACCACCTGTGGCACTAAAGACGCGTTCCGATAATACACTGGCAGCAGGGCAAGCCAGCACCTCCAATGCATACTGGCTAAACTCTGGCAATGTATCCAGCTTAGAGACCCAAAACTTGAAAGGGGAAGAGCCATCTGGGAGTACACTCACAGGGCAAGACATGTAGTCTGTCACCATCTGACGGAAACGTTGCCTCCTGCTGACTGGAGCCGTCAGTGATGGTGTAGACAATTGTGGCGGACACACAAAACTTTGCCACATTTGGGCCATAGTGGTCTTGCCTTGTGCTGAGGCGCTGCCTCTGCTCCCTCTTTGTGCCGAGTTTCCTCCACTGGGTCGACGCACAGAGGTGCTTTGCAAAGCACTAGCACCACTGCTGTCGGGTGGAATGGAAAACATGATGGACTGCACCAGTGTGTCTTGGTACTCCCGCAGTTTACGCTCCCGGTTCAACGTTGGTATGAGGGTTTGCAAGTTGTCCCGGTAGCGAGGATCTAGGAGGGTGTACACCCAATAATCAGCCGTGTAGAGAATGTGGGCGATGCGGCGGTCGTTTCTCAGGCACTGCAGCATGAAGTCAACCATGTGCTGCAGACTCCCATCTGCCAAAGAACCGCTGTCCCCTGCTTGAGGCGTGATCTCTGCCTGCTCTGCATCACCCCACCCTCGCTGTACATACTGACTACAGCTTTGTGTACCTCCCTCCTGTGGAGAGATGTCTTCCTCCTCCATCGACTCCTCCTCATCCTCCTCACAAAATGTCCCCTGCCTAGGCCTTTGTGAGGAAGCACGTAGCGCAGACTGTCCAGAAGCAGATGGCATTTGGGACTCCTCATCCTCCACCTCTTCCAAAACCTCATCCCTTAGTGCTTGCAGTGTTTTTTGAAGCATGCAGATAAGGGGGACAGTCATGCTGACTAGTGCATCATCTGCACTCGCCATCCGCGTGGAATCATCGAAGGCACGCAAAACAAAGCAGATGTCCTTCATAGAAGCCCACTCAGTGGTGCTGAAGTGTGACCGGCGCACAGTGCGACTTGTTTGCGCCTGATGCAGCTGGTACTCCATTACTGCTGCCTGCTGCTCACACAACCGCTCCAACATATGTAACGTTGAATTCCACCTGGTGGGTAGGTCACATATGATGCGATGTTCCGGAAGGCGTGATCGGCGCTGCAGAGCAGCAAGGCGCGATCTTGCCGTGCTGGAATGCCGCAAGTGAGCGCACTCTATGCGGACCTTGTGCAGCAGTGCATCAAGATCCGGATAGTCCCTCAGAAAGCTCTGCACGACCAAGTTGAGCACATGTGCCAGACATGGGATGTGAGTGAGGTTGCCAAGGCCAAGAGCTGCCACCAGATTTCGGCCATTGTCACACACTACCAAGCCCGGCTGGAGATTCGCTGGCAGAAACCACACGTCGCTCTCCTGCTTGATGGCATTCCAGAGCTCCTGCGCTGTGTGGCTTCGATTCCCCAATGAAATTAATTGCAGTACGGCCTGTTGACGTTTGGCCACGGCTGTGCTCATATCGGTCGTAACAGGCTCCTGCTGCGCTGTTTCAGAGGAACTGGAGTAGGAGGAGGAGTCAATGTGTACAGACTGGATTCCTGCAATCCATGGAGTTGGCAGAAAACGTAGAGCGCCACTCTCCAGATCTGTACCCGGCTCCACAACATTGACCCAATGGGCAGTGAGGGAAAGGTATCGTCCCTGTCCATGGTTACTGGTCCACGCATCGGTGGTTAGGTGGACCTTGCTACTGACGGCATTTAGTAACGCATGTTTTATGTTTGCCTCCACATGTTTCTGCAGGGCAGGGACGGCTTGCCTGCTGAAATAAAAGCGGCTGGGCACAGTGTATTGTGGGACTGCCAATGCCATGAAGTCCCGGAAGGTGTCAGTCTCCACCAGCCTGAATGACCGCATTTCAAGGGCCAATAGTTTCGCAATGCCAGCATTCAGAGCCTGTGCTCGGGGATGGTTTGCCGAGTATGGCCGCCTTTTCTCCCATGCCTGTGCTACCGATGGCTGCCGAGTGGCCTGGGAGTGTGAGGATGACTTGGAACGTGGTGCTGTGGGTGGAATGTCACAGGGTCTCCGGACAACAGTGCCAGAGGTTCTTCCTTGGCGATCCTGTGAGGAAGCCGAACCAGCTGTGTGTGAGCTGGAGGAAGAGGCCCCAACACGAGCTGAAGAGGTGGTAGGTGGTGCTGTACGTTGGCCTACGTCTTCAGTGTGTCTGTGTAACTCCAGCTCGTGCTTGGTCCGCACATGTTTCCACATATTAGTGGTATTGAGGTTGCTGACATTTTTCCCTCTTTTGACTCTCTGATGACACAGCTTGCATTTGACAAAGCAAATGTCATCTGCAACTGTGTCAAAAAAGGACCACGCACTGCAAGTCTTGGGAGCGCCCTGTTATGAATGAGTCACCGTAGGAGGCAAAAACAGAAATACTAGCTAAGTCCAGAAAACCAGAGAAGTTGGCAGCTATCGGATTACAGACCCCTGAACCTATCAACAACAACTAGCAGTAGCCGTGGGGGGTTCCTACGGTGCCCTAGACCCCTCGATCACAGCCGGAGAACTACATAGCCTAAAGACAGAAAGGGAAATCTAAACTGCCCCAGAGCAGACCCCAAAGCAATAGGCAGCCCCCAACATATAATGACGGTGAAGCAAGATGAAAAAACACTCACACAGATAGAAAGATAGGCTGAGCAAACGATGGGGCCCAAGCTAACTACAAAGGACAGGATAGAAAAGCTGCTGTCTGTAATCCGCCAAAACCCTATCAAAAGAGCCAACAGCTGATAGGGAAAAAAGCCCTGAAGACGCTAGGCTTCAAAAAGACTATATCAGTACTCAGGTATTTTCTGAAGACCGAGCAAAAAGGAATTCAGCACACCCCAGAAGGGAATGGCAGAAATCCAGAAAAACAAGGAAAAACAAAACCAAAACACAAATGCAAAAAACAGAGAACTTAGCTTTTGAGAAGCAGGAATCAGACTGGTCTCCTAGAATCCCTCAGAGAGATCACCAGCAAGGCAGAAGGGCATCGGCTGCCTTATATCCAGTCAGAGACTCCCGTCACCCAGTCATCATCATCCAGCTCAGGTGCTTGGTAATCAGCCTCACTACCTTCCTTCACCAGAAGATGGAGTTCATCAGACTTCAATGGTGAAGGGGAAAATGAACTCGCAACAGTACCTCCCCTTGAGAAGGGGTCACCGAACCCTCATCCACGCCACCAGGGCGATCAGGGTGAGCCCGATGAAAGGCACGCACCAATCTTTTGGCATGAATATCAGAGGCAGAGACCCAGGAATTATCCTCCTGACCATAACCCTTCCACTTAACCAAATACTGGAGTCTCCGTCTAGCCAGACGGGAATCCAGTATCTTCTCTACCTCATATTCCATGTTACCTTCAACCAATACAGGGTCAAGAGGTGCCACCCCAGGAACTACTGGTTCAACAAACCTCTTCAACAAGGACTTATGAAACACATTATGGATTTTAAATGTGACAGGAAGAGCCAAACGAAAAGAGACCGGATTAATAATCTCCAAAATCTTGTAAGGTCCAATAAATCTAGGCTTAAACTTAGGAGAAGCCACCTTCATAGCGATATTTTTTGATGATAACCAAACCATATCACCAACCTTAAACTGGGGACCAATGGTCCTATGTCGGTTGGAAAACCGCTGGGCCTTTTCCTGGGACAGAGATAACTTATCCACCACTTGGTCCCAGATCTGGTGCATTCTCTCCACCACAGTGTCAATACCAGGGCAGGCAGAAGGCTCCACCTGCCGTGAAGAAAATCGAGGATGAAACCCAAAGTTACAAAAAAAAGGTGACATCAAAGTGGCAGAACTAGCTCTATTATTTAAAGCAAATTCGGCCAAGGGCAAAAATGAAACCCAATCATCCTGATCAGCGGAAATAAAACATCTCAAATACGACTCTAAGGTCTGGTTTGTTCTCTCCGTCTGCCCATTGGTCTGACGGTGAAAAGCAGAGAAGGACAACTGAATTCCCAGCTTGGAACAGAAAGTCCTCCAAAATCTAGACACAAACTGAACTCCTCTGTCAGATACAATGTTCTCAGGAATCCCGTGCAAGCGAACCACCTGTTGCAAAAACAGGGGCACCAACTCAGAGGAAGATGGCAACTTAGGGAGTGGTACAAGATGAACCATCTTAGAGAACCTATCACAAATCACCGAAATAACAGTCAATCTCTGAGAGACAGGCATATCAGAGATGAAATCCATTGAAATATGGGTCCATGGCCTCCTGGGGACTGGCAAAGGCATCAACAACCCACTAGAGCGAGAACAAGGTTTAGACCGGGAGCAAGTCCCACAGGACTGCACAAAATTCCTGACATCACGAGACAAGGCGGGCCACCAAAAAGACCGACTCACCAGATCTCTAGTACCAAAAATACCTGGATGACCAGCCAATGCAGAGCAATGAACTTCAGACATCACTCTCTTCTTCCACTGGTCAGGAACATACAACTTTCCACTGGGACAACGATCAGGTTTGTCCTCCTGGAACTCTTGCAGAGCAAGTCTCAAATCGGGCGAGATGGCAGAAAGAACTACCCCTTCGCCTAAGATGGTAGCAGGCTTGGTCACCACAGGAGAATCAGCAAGGAAGCTCCTAGAGAGAGCGTCAGCCTTGACATTCTTAGTGCCAGGAAGAAAAGAGACCACAAAATCAAAACGTGTAAAAAACAAAGCCCACCTAGCCTGTCTAGGGTTCAAGCGTTTGGCCAACTCCAGGTAAATCAAATTCTTGTGGTCAGTGAGGACCACGACTTGATGTTTAGCTCCCTCCAACCAATGTCTCCACTCCTCAAATGCCCATTTCATGGCTAACTGTTCCCGATTCCCCACATCATAGTTACGTTCAGATGGAGAGAACTTTCGGGAAAAGAAAGCACAGGGATTCATTTTAGATGTTACAGGATCCTTTTGGGACAAAACAGCTCCTGCACCAATCTCAGAAGCGTCCACCTCTACCTGGAACGGGAGTGAGACATCAGGTTCCCGCAAAACCGGGGCAGAAGTGAATCTTCGCTTCAGCTCCTGAAAGGAAGAAACAGCCTCCGGAGACCAATTCAACACATCAGCACCCTTCTTAGTCAGATCAGTCAATGGCTTGGCAATACTAGAAAATTTTGGTATAAATTTCCGATAAAAATTAGCAAAACCCAAAAACTTCTGGAGGGCCTTCAAAGAAGTGGGCTGAACCCAATCATAAATGGCCTGTACCTTGGCCGGATCCATTTCAATAGTTGACGGAGACAAAATAAATCCCAAAAATGAAATCCTCTGTACCCCAAAAAGGCATTTCGATCCTTTGACATACAGGGAATTCTCCCTCAAGATCCGGAACACAGCCCGAACATGTTCCACATGAGAATCCCAATCCTTGGAGAAGATCAAAATATCATCCAGATAGATAATCAAAAATTTATCCACAGAGTCTCGGAAAATGTCGTTCATGAAGCACTGGAAGACAGAAGGGGCATTAGTGAGCCCAAAAGGCATCACCAGGTACTCAAAATGTCCCTCCGGAGTATTAAACGCCGTCTTCCATTCATCCCCATGCTTAATGCAGATAAGATTATACGCCCCCCTGAGGTCAAGCTTGGTAAACCAGCAAGCACCTTTAACTCTGGAGAATAGATCCGAAATCAGGGGTAACGGATACTGATATTTAATAGTAATTTTGTTGAGGGCACGATAATCAATACAAGGCCTTAATGAACCATCCTTTTTGGCCACGAAAAAAACCCCCAGCACCTAAGGGTGAAGAGGATGGTCTAATATGACCCTTCTCCAATGCCTCCTTAATATAGGATCGCATAGCCTCGTGCTCGGGTACAGATAAATTGAAGAGCCGACCCTTGGGAAATTTACACCCAGGGCTCAGTTCAATTGCACAGTCATAACTCCTATGAGGAGGCAAAGACGCAGACTCATTCTCACTAAATACATCATAAAAGTCCGTCAAATAGTCAGGAACATCATGCGACTGAGGAAAGGTGGAAAAAACCGAAGCCTCACTAAGGGCACACCGACAACCCCAACTCACCACAGACACAGATTTCCAATCCAAAACTGGATTATGAATTTGCAACCAGGGAAACCCCAGAACAATAGTATCATGCAAATTATGCAACACCAAAAATCTGCAATTTTCTTGATGGTCTGGGGCGACCCGCATTACCACCTGGGTCCAAAACTGAGGTTTATTTTTCGCCAAAGGAGTAGCATCATCCCCCTCAAACGGATAGGCGTCCGCAGAGGTGTCATCGGAAATCCACAACGTTTAGCAAAATCTAAGTCCATTAGGTTCAGGGCTGCTCCCAAATCCACAAAAGCCTTGGCGGAAAATGTGGACAGGGAGCAGATCAGAGTAATTGCCAGAAGAAACTTAGGTTGAACACCACCCACAGAAAGCGTGTGTGCAAAACGTTTCTCTCGTTTAGGACAGACAGAAATAATATGCGAGGCATCGCCACAAAAAAAACACAGCTTATTACGCCTTCTAAACTCATGACGTTGCTCCCTGGACAAAACTCTATCACATTGCATAGGTTCAGACACTTGTTCAACAGGTGGCAACACCTCTCGTGCAGTCCTGCGTTCACGTAAACGCCGATCAACCTGAATGGCTAATGACATAGAATCGTCAAGACCAGAGGGAACAGGAAATCCCACCATAGTATCTTTTACGGCTTCTGACAAATCCTTCCGAAAGAGAGCTGCCAAGGCATTATCATTCCAGGTAGTAAGGACCGCCCACTTTTGGAATTTTTGACAGTACAATTCTGCAGAATCTCGACCCTGGCTCAATGCCAACAGGGTCTTTTCAGCCTGATCAATAGCATTAGGCTCGTCATACAACAACCCCAAGGCTTGAAAAAATGCGTTCACATCAGTCAGAATAGGATCATCTGGTTTCAAAGAAAACGCCCAATCCTGGGGATCACCACGCAGCAAAGAGATGACAATTTTAACCTGCTGTGCGGAGCTCCCTGACGAGTTAGGCTTCAAGGCAAAAAATAATTTACAATTATTTTTGAAATTCAAAAATTTAGACCGATCCCCAAAAAACACATCAGGAGTAGGGATCTTTGGTTCAGCAGCATGTGAATGAGCAAGGTAGGTGGAAATTCCCCGCACTTCCGCAGTGAGGTGCTCCACACGATCAGACAATTGCTTTATCTCCATTGAGAGAGAAAAAAAATTCCCCCTACGGCCTCAGAGATATAGAGGAAAAAATATACACACTTTTTTTTTTTTTACAATTCTTTCCTGCTATTTAGTACCCTAGGATCTGCGGTATGGCTGGTGATTCTGTTATGAATGAGTCACCGTAGGAGGCAAAAACAGAAATACTAGCTAAGTCCAGAAAACCAGAGAAGTTGGCAGCTATCGGATTGCAGACCCCTGAACCTATCAACAACAACTAGCAGTAGCCATGGGGGGTTCCTACGGTGCCCTAGATCCCTTGATCACAGCCGGAGAACTACATAGCCTAAAGACAGAAAGGGAAATCTAAACTGCCCCAGAGCAGACCCCAAAGCAATAGGCAGCCCCCAACATATAATGACGGTGAAGCAAGATGAAAAAACACTCACACAGATAGAAAGATAGGCTGAGCAAACGATGGGGCCCAAGCTAACTACAAAGGACAGGATAGAAAAGCTGCTGTCTGTAATCCGCCAAAACCCTATCAAAAGAGCCAACAGCTGATAGGGAAAAAAGCCCTGAAGACGCTAGGCTTCAAAAAGACTATATCAGTTCTCAGGTATTTTCTGAAGACCGAGCAAAAAGGAATTCAGCACACCCCAGAAGGGAATGGCAGAAATCCAGAAAAACAAGGAAAAACAAAACCAAAACACAAATGCAAAAAACAGAGCAGAGAACTTAGCTTTTGAGGAGCAGGAATCAGACTGGTCTCCTAGAATCCCTCAGAGAGATCACCAGCAAGGCAGAAGGGCATCGGCTGCCTTATATCCAGTCAGAGACTTCCATCACCCAGTCATCATCATCCAGCTCAGGTGCTTGGTAATCAGCCTCACTACCTTCCTTCACCAGAAGAGGGAGTTCATCAGACCTCAATGGTGAAGGGGAAAATGAACTCACAACAGCGCCCTTTTTGTCTTTTGAAAGTGGAATGCTCCTAACGGGTGCCAAAGTGGAGGCTACAGGCAACCAAGTCTGCCCCCTCCCTCTCCCTCCGGTTTTGGCCGTTCGGGGAATCTCTTCCTCAGAGCTGCTCCCACCACCTTCCTGTTCCTCACGCCATGATGGGTCAAGGACATCATCATCTACACTCCCCTCTTCAAACACCTGCTTCTCTTGGGTTGTCTGTTGTGAGTTCATTTTTCCCTTCACCAGTGAGGTCTGATGAACTCCCTCTTCTGGCGAAGGAAGGTAGTGACGCTGATTACCAAACAGCTGAGCAGGTAGATGATGACTGGGTCACAGGAACTGATGACTGGATATAAGGCAGCCGACGCCCTGCAGCCTTGCTAGTGATTTTCCTGCTGGATTCTTGGAGACCAGTCTGATTTCTGCTTCTCAAAGCTAAGTTTTGCTGTGCCTTTTGTACACTTTAGTTCTGGTTTTGTTTGCCTTGTTTTTTGGAGTTCAGCCATCCCCGGCCGGGGGTGAGCTGAATTCCATTTTTGTCTCTGATCTGTTGATCTCTGGCTCTGTCTTCAGAATATACCTGAGTGCTGATATAGTCTTTTTGAAGCCTATCGACTTCAGGGCCTGTTTTTCCTATCAGTCTGTTGGTTCATTTTTGGATAGGGTTTTTGCGGATTGCAGACAGCAGCTTTTCTATCCTGTCCTATTTAGTTAGCTTGGGCCCCATCATTTGCTCAACCTATCTTTCTATCTGTGTTAGTGTTTTTCTTCTTGCTTCACAGTCATTATATGTTGGGGGCTGCCTATTGCTTTGGGGTCTGCTCTGGGGCAGTTTAGATTTCCCCTTTCTGTCTTTAGGCTAATTTAGTTCTCCGGCTTTGATCGAGGGGTCTAGGGCACCGGAGGAACCCCCCACGGCTACTGCTAGTTGTTGTGGATAGGTTCAGGGGTCTGCAATCCGATAGCTTCCAACTTCTCTGGTTTTCTGGACTTAGCTATTATTTTTGTTTTTTCCTCCTTCGGTGACTCATCCATAACAGTTGTCTCGCCAGTACCGTACGCACCAGAAAGTGGTAACTGAGTCTCGTCATCATCTGATGCGTACTGAGGTGTGCTGACCATAGGCACTGGCCCACCCGCCTCTTCAGATTCAGAGGGACAAAGAAGTTGCGCATCACTGCATACTCCCTCTTCTTCACATTCTGGAATGCTGCTTGGCTGGCCCCCTCTTTCCAAACCAACAGATTCCAAGAACAGAAGTAGAGACTGTGATGGCTCCTGTCCAGGGGTCTCTGATTGCCTGGGCACTTTGGCAGGTGGTGAAGAGACAGATGGTTGACTTTCGGTGCTCTGGCCCTAAGAGGATGTGGAAGTAATTGAAGTCGATGCGTTAGCTGCCATCCATCCGAAACCGGCTTCAATTTGTTCCTCCCGCAGCAATGGGGTACGGTGAGGTCCTACAAAGCTGCGCATAAAGGACTGTTGCCTGCTAAAACTGGGGGATGCTGACTCACTGGTACCAACAGCAGGCACAGAATCCCCACGTCCTCTCCCTGCAGAATCCCCACGTCCTCTCCCTGCTGAAACGCCACGCCCACGGCCACGTGCCTTACTCCCTGCCTTCTTCATCTTGCTAGACTGAGAAAGATAGGCAGAAAAGTACAAAGGGGGCCTTAGTGTGCTTATTCCTGAACAGCTGGTTACAGGTATAAGAAACACTAATTTTATGAAGTGTGTGTGTCGACTACACTTTAATAGGAGATAATGTGGCCTACACAACTTTCAAATGTAGTGTTTGGTGAACTTTGTTGTTTTTTTTTTGGGAAAAAACTAAAAGGATGTGACCAAAGATTTGAAAGTCTGAGTATCACCAACTTTCGGGAGCTATTACAATGCAGGCAGGTAACCTACAATGCAAAAGATGAGGCTCCAAAAAAATTGGGTAATACTAATCTGGCTGCAGCTGAAGGGCACAAGCCAGAGAAAAGGCTCCTCTATCTACTCCTATACAGTGTTTGCAACCAACCAATGTAGATGGATATGGATGGATGCACACTAATAGGAGAAGAAAAAATGAGCTGCAACTAAAGAAATATATGTGTGAGGCAGTGCCTCACGCTGAGCAGCCTACAACCAGACGTAGCTGAAGAACACACTACTCAGCGTGAACTGCACTCACACACAGTCAGAGACCTCTCAGGCAGCCGTGAACAGTGCAGCTAAGTGGGCACTAGCACTGACAGGCTGCAGAAAGGCTCCGCTGTGTACTCCTAGAGTGTTTGCAACCACCGTATATGGATACGGATGGAAGCACACTAGATAGAATTTTATTTAAATAAGCAGCTCAAAAAGAAAAATATGTATGAGGCAGCAGTGAGGCACGCTGGGCGGCCTACAACCAGACGTGGCTGCAGGACCCACTCCACAGTGTGAGCTGCACTCACACAGCCCTTGCAGACAGCTGTGAACACTGCTGCTAGGGAAAAGCAATCTACAGTGGTGGTTTATGTAGCCTGGGTAAAGCACAATATTGTTTTGAGAATCGCTATTTCTAACTCTCCCTCACAGTCTTCAACAGCAGCCTGTCCCTAACTGAATTCACAGCAGAGTGACCAGAAATGGCGGTGGCAGTGGCTTTTTCTGTGGATAGTCATGTGAGGGCTTGTTTTCAGTCATATAACATTTTTTGATCGCTTTCTATTTTGATTTTTGGGATTGAGAATGAACAAAAGCCAGCCATTCAAGTATTGTATATTTTAATGCTGTTCCATGTGTGGCAATTTAGATATGGCACCTTTATTCTTTTGGTCAGTACTATTACAGCGATACCACATTTATATCACTTTTTATGTTTTGGCGCTTTTACAGGGACAGGAGAAAGGTCTCCCTCCCTTTCTCTGCCTCCTTAATGTTGCAGTCGATATGGGGGGGCGTTGCTGTGAGAGCCGAGTGTCAGCTGTCATATTAGCTGAACTCCCGGAGGCGATTGTGCATGCCCAGCTCCCGTACCTGCAAAATCACCAGGATGTATCCATACGTCCAAGGTCGGGGACCCCTTTCTAACCAGGAAGTATGGATATGTCCAAAGTCGTGAAGGGGCTAAGAGAAGCGTCTATTCTGCTCAGGCCCTTATTTGGGTACAGGTCAGTGTGAATATTATGGGAGGATGTGAGATGTGACTATCACCTATTGTAAGAGGTGGATTCCTATGTTATATACAGTATATTTAGCTGAACCCACAAAAAATGTGCACACAGAACCAAAAAACTTATTAAAGTAGTAAACCTTTGTTGAAGTAATTAGAAGAAAAACACTTAAAAATATAGATTAAATAAAGTGAGTAACCAGCAGGTGGCAGGAAGTAAGTGCAGAGTGCATGTGATACAAAACAGTATACAAATACATAATACAAAAAGTGTGCAGTGGCACGTAAAAGTTTGGGCACCACTGTTATTGTGCACAGTCAGGGTCGGACTGGGGTGTCTGAGGCCCACCAGGGGAATGGACTCTAGGGGCTCACCCTACAGCTATATGCAAATATCTGTAAGTCGTTATACTATTACAAGGTGTGTGCCCGATGCTATCGCATCAGGAGGGCAGTAACATCTCGATGGGGGCAGCTTTGTGGTGCTGGGGGTGGCGGCCCACCCACTTCCGTGCAGTCACAACCGGCAGGAAAGACTGTGTTGTGCGGCCTGTGCTGGAGATGGTGTGCGGTGCCACCAGAGGGTGGCCGCACCCAATCTCTAGCACAGGCCTCAAGCCGCGGTTTTTCCTGCTAGCTGTGACTGCACGGAGGTGGGGGGCAGGCAGCGGCGTGTAGTCAGGCGGTGGGTCCTGGCGGGGGTCCGGTGGAGAATTACCCCATAGTGACCGAATAATACCAAATATAGGGGATAAATACCACCACTGCACAACACCACGACCAAACCACATATTACCATCACAAAGTGACTGAATACTACAATATTGATCATGAATACAAACCACAATACTAACAACACGGTTATTACCACCAGTGACATTATACACAAGAGCTCTGTATATAGTGTCAGTATACAGGTAATACAGGGATTACTAGCGACATTATGCACAGGAGCTCTGTATATAGTGTCAGTGTACAGGTAATACAGTGATCACCAGTGACATATATAGGAGCTCTGCATATAGTGTCAGTGTACAGGTAATAGAGTGATCACTGGTGACATTATACACAGAAACTGTGTACACAGTGTATAGTGTGCGTGTACATGTAATACACTGACTCACCGGTGACGTCTCTAGTTGAAGTCCTTCTTCTTTGCTTTTCTTCTTCAGCCAGCACAGACCTCCATCACTTCTTCCAGCCAGGACTCATCTCTGCAAAAATAACACACAGTCATAAATAGCTGAGCACTTTCCTCGCTTTTTCCCTGACTTCTACACTACATCAGATAAAGAAAAAGAGACGTAGTGCTGCCCTGCACAGTAACAGGACCTCCCCTTTTATTCCCTCCATGGAAAACAGTTTCCTGAAAAGTAAATTATATTACAGTAGCAATAATGTCCCTAATTGGACCCTAAAGAAATTATGCTCCCCACTTGTCATCATAGACTAATGTAGCATGTTCCTCATTCTGGCCCCCAAACAGTAATTAAGTCCTTCATCCTGGCCCCCTTTATTTAATAATCTCACCCAGCCTGGCCCCCATTATTTTATAATATGCCTCAGCCTGGACCCCTATGTCCCTTGTGCAGCCTGGTCCCCAGATATCCATCCTGCCCCCAGCTATCCATATTGGCCCCCATATGCCCCTTGTCTTGCCCCCCATATATCTCTCCTGGACCACCATATATCCATCCTGGTCCATTGTCTTGGTCCCACTTATATATGCAACTAATTGGTGTCATATTGAGATGGCTAGTGTACTGCGACGCTATAGCCCCTTCAATACAGTATGAAGCCTGTTGTGAGTTCATTCTCTGGTTCACCAGTTGTGAGTTCTCCTTCCAGACTCCCTCTGGTGGTAACAGGAGGTAGTGAGGCTGATTTGATCGGTGGAGATCAGATACCTGAGAATGAGGATGACGATTGGACCTAAGGAGGCTCAGATTGGATTTAAGACAGCCGACGCCCTATTCAGTTGCTGGTGATTCCTTCTGCTTGTCAGGTCTTGGTTCTCAGCTCTGTTCCAGTCAGCTCAAGCTAAGTTCTCTGCTAATGTTCACACTTGATTTTGTTGTTCTATTCAGTTTTTGTGTGGTCAGCCAGCCCTGGCTTGGGCTGTGCTGAATTTCCACTCTTATTTATCTGTATTTGCCAATTTGCTTTTTGTCCCTTATTAGATTGGCCTCTTTTTGCGCTGTCTCAGAATATTTCAGAGTGCTGATATAGTGGGAGAAGTCTAGTGACTTTAGGGTTAATTTTGCTATCAGAAGTGTTGGACATTATTTTGTAGGGTTTTGGGCAGATTGCAGACAGTGTCTTTCCTTTCCTATCTTCTCTAGTTAGTTTGGGCCCCATCGTTTGCTCAGCCTATTTTACTACCTGTGTTTGTGTTTTCATCTTATTTCACCATCAATACATGTGTGGGAGCTGGGAGCTGTCTATTTCTTTGCGGTCTGCTCTGGGGCAGTTAGTTTTCCCTTTTCTTGCTTTAGACTTATTTAGTCCTCCGGCCATGACGAGGCATCTAGGTTCATCGTAGGCACTCTCTAAGGCTGCTGCTAGTTGTGTGGTAGGATCAGGGATCTGCAATCTGCATAGTTACCAACCTCTCTGGTTTTTCTGGGCTTAGCATGTTTAGGTTTTTTCCTCCTCGCTGACCCATTCATAACAGAAGACCCCAGCTTTCCTACAAACAGCATGATGGTCCCACCACCACAGCTCCCCCACATGCAGTATCATGGTCTCACCACCACAGCTCCCCCACATGCTGTAACATGGTCCCACAACCACAGCTCCCCTATATGCAGTATCATGGTCCCACCACCACAGCTCCCCCACATGCAGTATCATGGTCCCACCACCACAGCTCCCCCACATGCAGTATGACGGTCCCACCACAGCTCCCCCACATGCAGTATCAGTATCATGGTCCCACTACAGCTCTCCCACATGCAATATGATGGTCCCACCACAGCTCCCCCGCATGCAGTATGATGGTCCCACCACAGCTCCCCCACATGCAGTATGATGGTCCCACCACAGCTCCCCCACATGCAGTATCAAGGTCCCACCACAGCTCCTGAGTCCCCCACATGCAGTAATATAACTTAAGACACTCACCACACAGCCAGCATTGCACAGCCTAGAGGGAGTAGGGAGAGGAGGGCGCGGTGTCACCACTGACACTGCTATACAGGGAGCATCAGCCAGGAGCCAGCAGCAACAGAGCAGGAAAGCAGAGTCCACAAAGAACGTCGTCATCAAGGTCCTTCCTCGTACATCGTACCTCATCATGTGGAGTGGAGGCAGTGGGAGGCTGACTGAGCCAGGGTCGCAGCCGGGTCAGAGCAGAAGTCAGGTACGTGCACGCGACACTACAAACACTAAGGACAAGCTTTCAAAGGGCCCGCGTTTTTAAAGGGCCCACGTTTTTAAAGGGCCCACTGGGCATTTCCCCACCACCCCGCCAGGCCAGACCGACCCTGTGCACAGTTATGCAAGTGGAAAATGAAAAGATCTCCAAAAATCCTAAAATTACAGATGACACATTTTGCATTTTAGGAGAAAAACTATACATATTATCATTTTAAAAATTACAAAAAGGAAAATGGGGAAATGCAAATGTTTGTGTACTTTTGGAGATTTGGGTGCTTAAATATCTTTGACCAAGGTTTCAAACCTTAATTAGCCTGTTAGGCTTATGGCTTGTTCATTATTATCATTAGGAAAGGCCAGGTGATGCAAATTTCACAGCTCTATAAAAATCCAGCCTCTTCTAACCTTGTGCCAAAAAAAGCAGCCAATGATTCTTCTAAGCAGTTGCCTAGCACTCTGAAAATGAAAATGGTTGAGGTCCACAAAGCAGGAGAAGGCTATAAGATAAAGCTTTTTCAAGTTGTCCTTTCCTCAGTTCGAATTGTAATTAGGAAATGACAGTCAACAGGAACAGAGGAGGTCAAGATAAAGCCTGGAAGACCAAGCAAAATTTCAGTGAGAGCTGCTCGCAGGATTGCTACAGAGGCAAGTCAGAACCTCCACTTTATGGCAAAAGACCTTCAGAAAGATTTATCAGACTCTGAATTTGTGGTACACTGTTCTACTGTTAATTGGTATCTGCACAAATATGGACTTCATGGAATAGTCTTTGGAAGAACACCTCTCATGTGTCCTCACCATAAAATTCAGGGTCAGAAGTATGCAAAGTGTCAGTAGCTTGGAGGATTCCCATTCAAAATAAAACATAACCTTTAATAATTCATTAAAACCTGAGACATCACATAAACAACACATAAACAGACATAGTAGTGCTCGTGCGTATCAGTGCTCATTTAAAAAAATGGTTCGGTCTCACCATTATTCATGGACATAGACGCCCCGGCATATTTTTCAGAAGTCCCCTGCCGGGTATTCGGGTCCATATAGCAGCACAAGACAGTGTGTGGAAAAGGAGGTTAAAGGGTTACAGGTGTGCAGTTTTCCCTATCCTCCCTGTAGTGCCCAGGTATTACTCCTGCCCTTACAAGGATATGCCCCAAATGGACCCTATAGTGTCACCCCCAGTCGTCAGAAGGGGTATTTGCTCCCTACGCGTTTCCTCCCCAATAACGGGGATTCATCAGGGGAGTTATACAAAGAGATATAAGGGGGTTTAAATATATTTGTCCATAAAGAAAAAGAAAAGGCCCCGCAATGTCTGGGTGCCTCAACTAGCTGAGTGACTGACCATATCACTGCCAAAAAGTAAGTCCCGTTATAGTCTTCAATTTAATAAAATCAGGGAAATTTTTTTATAAGTGTTTACCAATTTTATATGAGGACGAAACTTTGGTTAAAATATTACAAACTGGCACCAATGTGATAGCTAGGCATGCTCCTACAATTGGGGACATCGTTTCTCCAGGTTTTTTTTCATCAGTGCAATCCACTGGTAATTGGTTAAAAGCTATAGGTTCAGACATACTTGACAAGATAGGCCAACACAGCGATTTAGAACGCAGATTTGCGATTAACAACAATCACATCCACAAATATACAAAAAATGGAAGACTTGGAACAACAAATTTCATATCAAATAGACTTAACAAGAGGCATTATATTTTGAGGATTAAACTTGGGCACTCTAGTACTGGGATGCTGTATCTCCTTCCAAGAATGTTACCCCATAATAAGGATTGTCGATTTTTTTTTTCCTTTTATGTTGTTATTCGATATATGTTATTTTATGCCTATTTGTGGGTTCTCTAGTTTTTAAATTTTTTTCCGTACCTGTACAAGGTTGTTTATTCCCCACTCCCTTCCCTCCCTTCCTACCTTCCTTTCCCTACCCTGTTTATTTCTAAAAAAACAATAAAATTATTTGAAAACAAAAAGCTACAGGTTTTTACAGATGCCTTCAGAATAAATGCAAAATGTGTAGATACACACAAAGGGTTCAAAAATTTAGTGACATCAATAATGTTCAAACTTACAACATAAAACAATTTATTAACTGCAATACAGAAAATGTAGTTTATAAAATACACTGTGAAATATGCAATTTGTTCTATATAGGTTGCACAACAAGGAAATTAAAAACTCGGATTTTGGAGCATATTAGAGATGTAGAGAATAATAATTTAAACACACGTAATATTTCTATAGCTTCAAGACATTTTTTAATGCACCACAATGGTAATTTGGATGCAATGTCTGCAGTGGGAATTGAATGCATTAAAAATTTGAAACGTGGAGGAGATGTAAGAAGACGCCTTCTCACAAGGGAGGCTTTCTGGATTTTTTGCTTGGGGTCCAGATATCCTAGTGGTCTAAATAAGAGAACTGAAATCATGTACCAATACTAATTGGTTATTTCTATGTTTTTTTCATTTTCTTCTTTTATATATTTGTATTTGTTATTAATGTGAAATAATTATTTTATCGTCAGCATAATGTAAATCTCTATTTCCTCTGAGAAAAGTACGAAGGACCTTAGTGTTTAATCATGTGACTGTAAGTGTATCTGCTTTTGGTTCCTGATGTGTATAAGATTTGTGTTACTCCATCAATCTACAGCTGTCAAAAAGATCCTTAGTGGATCGAAACGCGTAGCTGTTTCTAGTGCCCCCCAGCGTATCCTTTGCTGGAGAGGAGAAAGCCAACATGCTGTTATTTTAAATTTTTCTTCAATAAAGCAAGTTTTTTAGTAGCTGGAACAATCCCTTTTTTTTCTTCAATCAATGCTTCGCTGAAGTCCAGACGAGGTTCCGTGCTCCAGCTGTTTGGTTGGTGAGCTGGCTAGGGCTTTTCAGCCCATATCTTTATATTTGTGCTGTTTCATATGGACTTGCCGAAGTCTCCCATACCTCTCCTCGATTATAATTGATATGTGCATACTATTTTGGATGTTTGCTGAGCATATGTTACTTCTTGAAAAACTTACCCAGCAAGAGACTAAAATTTGGTGGGATCACACCACGCTGCAAAATTATGTAGCTAAGGAGATGGTCCCAAGAGGACTGAGACTGAAAAAATTACCAACGACTAATTATAATAGTGAATTCATGGAAAGTTGGAATCAAATTTTAACTAACTGTTCCCTCAATCTTATGAGACTGATTATTAAGCAGGAAGAATCTAAACTCACTGAAATTCAAAAAGAGATTGAAGAGTTCCAAAAATCTATGGAAAAACATAAAACCCTGCCACAATATGAACAGTCTCTTACGAAAATGAAAGAAAATCTATCCAATTTGGAGGAAGATATAATGAGTAGGAAAAAAAGAAAATTTTCAAGGGATGTGAAAGATTATGCTACTCGAAAAATCTATGAATGGGGTCAGTGGTAAAAAACACCCCGCAGATTAAAATCCATTCTAAAAAAGAGCCAGACTCAAAGCACTCCAACCAGAATTTCACTTGTGTCCTCAGACCCTGATTCATCTGATTCTAATTGTAGTACCTCCGAAGGTTCTTTTTCTGCAAGTATGAACAGAGGCAAAATAAATTTTTTGGGACATTCAAAAAATGCAGGAGGCTTTCCGGGAGGAAACACCAGAGAAGCACAAGGTGCAATGACCAGACACAGGAAAAAGAAACAAAATAACTGAATGTGTTAAATTTATCTTCATGGTCTCTGACACAGGACCAAATGGACGTTCTAGCTTTAGGATTAAATTTCTCACCTGACAAAAATCTTGATCCTTTTTTGACAATTTTGGATTTCAACAAATTCATTAGAAATCTTATGATAAAAAAACATTTTTATGCTGATACTGAAGAAGAGTTCCAGGATGATAAACCACAGGAAACAAATATTTTTCATAAATAGATTATAGGGAACAACTATCCTCAATTTATAATTTATAGAATTAGAAAATGGTACATATAATGAAAAAGATAGTGTTCAGTCTCAGCATATCAATGTAAAAAATCCTTTTTTTTACCCAATTCAGAGTCGAAGTGATTGTATGGATAGATTTCAAGAGGTTTTAGAGAGAGAGCTGAAACAGTTAAATTTGGAAATATCGACCAAGACCTCATTTTCTGGCTTTAATAGAAATTTAACTAAAAAACAAGCTGCTCTGTCAGATCTTAAAAACATGACAGATATAATTATAAAACGCAGTGATAAGGGGTGCATGGTGGTAGTAGTTCTAAATGCTGAATATTATAAGAATGAAATGTTGAAATTGTTAACAGATCATGAGGTTTATGAAAAATTGAAATTTAATCCTAATATGATATATAGTCAATTAGCTGGAGACATTATTACTGAGGGTCTCATTCTGGGCATTTTAACTAAAAAGCAAGCTGAGTACTTAGAAGTAAAAAATCCGGTTTTACCGATTATATATGGCCTGCCTAAGATCCATAAGGCCACAGACATCCCTACTATGAGACCAATAGTATCAGGCATAGGCTCTGTTAATGAGCACCTGTGTGAATGGGCTGATTCTCTGCTTCAACCGTTAGTACCAAACCTTCCTGGTTATCTCAAAGATTCCAGAGATGTACTGGCTACTTTTTCTAATAAAATCTGGCAGGATAATTTTACATGGCTGAGCTGCGATGTTATATTGCTATACACCTGCATTCCACACAATTTAGTTATGGAGGCACTGAAATACTTTTTAACCAATCGAAGTGGTTATTCAGAAGACATTATTAATTTTCTGCTACAAGTAGTTGTTTTCTTTTGAAACATAATTTTTTTGCTTTTGATGGAACTATTTATCTACAGAGATCTGGAGTTCCAATGGGAGCAAAATATTCTCCTTCTTTAGCCAATTTGACTATGGCATACTGGGAAAAGGAGTTTCTGTATTCTGTGGATAATCCTTTTGTGGGTGATATTAACTGGTATGGTAGCTACATCAATGATACCCTAATTATTTGGGAGGGCGATGTATCTACCATACCAGTATTTATGGATTACATCAATTCTAATAATTTTAATATCAAATTCACCCACAGAATTCCAAAAACTAAAATGGCATTTTTGGATTTGGAATTGCAGGGAAATGTGGGACAAATTATTAAATCCAGCACTTACTGTAAACCCATTAAAGGTAATACAATATTGCATGCCCACAGTGGACATCCCAGACATGTTATCAGATTGATCCCCGTTGGAGAACACATTAGATTAAAGAGAAATTGCACAGATGAACAGGATAAAAACAAAGAATTTGAGGATTTGCACAAAAAACTAAAAAAAGCGGCTATCCAAATTGGATGCTAGAAAGAGCTAAAAAAAGAACAGACAATAGGGATAGAATTAGTCTCTTGGAACCAAATGATAAAAATAAAGTGAGAGGGGATATAAATAAAAAAATGTTTGCTAGCCTGTAATATAGTCTTCAATTTAATAAAATCAGGGAAATTTTTTATAAGTGTTTACCAATTTTATATGAGGATGAAACTCTGGTTAAAGTATTACAAACTGGCACCAATGTGATAGCTAGTCGTGCTCCTACAATTGGGGACATCGTTTCACCAGGTTTTTTTTTCATTAGTGCAATCCACTGGTAATTGGTTAAAAACTACAGGTTTTTTCAGATGCAGTCAGAATAAATGCAAAATGTGTAGATACACACAAAGGGTTCAAAAATTTAGTGACATCAATAATGTTCAAACTTACAACATAAAACAATTCATTAACTGCAATACAGAAAACAACAAGGAAATTAAAAACTCGAATTTTGGAGCATATTAGAGATGTAGAGAATAATAATTTAAACACACGTAATATTTCTATCGCTTCAAGACATTTTTTAATGCACCACAATGGTAATTTGGATGCAATGTCTGTAGTGGGAATTGAATGCATTAAAAATTTGAAACGTGGAGGAGATGTAAAAAGACGCCTTCTCACAAGGGAGGCTTTCTGGATTTTTTGCTTGGGGTCCAGATATCCTAATGGTCTAAATAAGAGAACTGAAATCATGTACCATTACTAATTGGTTATTTCTATGTTTTTTTTCTTTTTCTTCTTTTATATATTTGTATTTGTTATTAATGTGAAATAATTATTTTATCGTCAGCATAACGCAAATCTCTATTTCCTCTGAGAAAAGAGCAAAGGACCTTAGTGTTTAATCATGTGACTGTAAGTGTATCTGCTATTGGTTCCTGATGTGTTTAAGATTTGTGTTACTCCATCAATCTACAGCTGTGAAAAAGATCCTTAGTGGATCGAAACACGTAGCTGTTTCTAGTGCCCCCCAGCGTATCCTTTGCTGGAGAGAAGAAAGCCGACATGCTGTTATTTTACATTTTTCTTCAATAAAGAAAGTTTTTTAGTAGCTGGAACGATCCCTTTTTTTTTTCTTCAAACAATGCTTTGCTGAAGTCCAGACGAGGTTCCGTGCTCCGGCTGTTTGGTTGGTGAGCTGGCTAGGGCTTTTCAGCCCATATCTTTATATTTGTGAAATCTAAACTGCCCCGGAGCAGACCCCAAAGGAAAGGTAGCCCCCAAACATACAGTGGGGCAAAAAAGTATTTAGTCAGTCAGCAATAGTGCAAGTTCCACCACTTAGAAAGATGAGAGGCGTCTGTAATTTACATCATAGGTAGACCTCAACTATGGGAGAAAAACTGAGAAAAAAAAATCCAGAAAATCACATTGTCTGTTTTTTTTTCATTTTATTTGCATATTATGGTGGAAAATAAGTATTTGGTCAGAAACAAGCAATCAAGATTTCTGGCTCTCACAGACCTGTAACTTCTTCTTTAAGAGTCTCCTCTTTCCTCCACTCATTACCTGTAGTAATGGCACCTGTTTAAACTTGTTATCAGTATAAAAAGACACCTGTGCACACCCTCAAACAGTCTGACTCCAAACTCCACTATGGTGAAGACCAAAGAGCTGTCAAAGGACACCAGAAACAAAATTGTAGCCCTGCACCAGGCTGGGAAGACTGAATCTGCAATAGCCAACCAGCTTGGAGTGAAGAAATCAACTGTGGGAGCAATAATTAGAAAATGGAAGACATACAAGACCACTGATAATCTCCCTCGATCTGGTGCTCCACGCAAAATCCCACCCTGTGGGGTCAGAATGATCACAAGAACGGTGAGCAAAAATCCCAGAACCACGCGGGGGGACCTAGTGAATGAACTGCAGAGAGCTGGGACCAATGTAACAAGGCCTACCATAAGTAACACACTACGCCACCATGGACTCAGATCCTGCAGTGCCAGACGTGTCCCACTGCTTAAGCCTGTACATGTCTGGGCCCGTCTGAAGTTTGCTAGAGAGCATTTGGATGATCCAGAGGAGTTTTGGGAGAATGTCCTATGGTCTGATGAAACCAAACTGGAACTGTTTGGTAGAAACACAACTTGTCGTGTTTAGAGGAAAAAGAATACTGAGTTGCATCCATCAAACACCATACCTACTGTAAAGCATGGTGGTGGAAACATCATGCTTTGGGGCTGTTTCTCTGCAAAGGGGCCAGGACGACTGATCCGGGTACATGAAAGAATGAATGGGGCCATGTATCGTGAGATTTTGAGTGCAAACCTCCTTCCATCAGCAAGGGCATTGAAGATGAAACGTGGCTGGGTCTTTCAACATGACAATGATCCAAAGCACACCACCAGGGCAACGAAGGAGTGGCTTCGTAAGAAGCATTTCAAGGTCCTGGAGTGGCCTAGCCAGTCTCCAGATCTCAACCCTATAGAAAACCTTTGGAGGGAGTTGAAAGTCCGTGTTGCCAAGCGAAAAGCCAAAAACATCACTGCTCTAGAGGAGATCTGCATGGAGGAATGGGCCAACATACCAACAACAGTGTGTGGCAACCTTGTGAAGACTTACAGAAAACGTTTGACCTCTGTCATTGCCAACAAAGGATATATCACAAAGTATTGAGATGAAATTTTGTTTCTGACCAAATACTTATTTTCCACCATAATATGCAAATAAAATGAAAAAAAAAACAGACAATGTGATTTTCTGGATTTTTTTTCTCAGTTTGTCTCCCATAGTTGAGGTCTACCTATGATGTAAATTACAGACGCCTCTCATCTTTTTAAGTGGTGGAACTTGCACTATTGCTGACTGACTAAATACTTTTCTGCCCCACTGTATATTGTCGGTGAGACAAGATGAAAACACAAACGCAGGCAGAAAAATAGACTGAGCAAACGATGGGGCCCACACTGACTAGACAGGACAGGAAAGGGAAGACACTGTCTGCAATCACGCAAAAAACCCTGCAAAAAGTCCAACACGTCTGATGCACAAAAACACTGGAGTCGCATGACTTTGCCCCCACTAAATCAGCACTGGTATATTCTGAAAGCAAAGCTAAAAGAGACCAATATAAAAAGGGATAAAACAAACTGACACATGCAGTAACATATGGGCGGTGATTCAGCACAGCCCCAGCCGGAGCTAGCTTACCCGCACAAAGCAGATATGAACAAAACCAGATCAAATGCAAACAGAATAGCAAATGAACCACTTAGCTGAACATGCAGGGAAAGAGCAGGAGACATCAGACCTCAGGAGGCACAGGAAGAAAATCACCAGCAGGGATAGAGGGAGTCAGCTGTCTTAAATCCCAATCAGAAACCCCAGATCTCCAATCGTCTTCCACATTATCAGGTGGCAAGCCTCTGTCAATCAGATCAGCTCCACTACCTCCAGTAACCACCAGAGGGAGCCCAGAAAGAGAACTCTCAATCTGACCAGCTCCACTATGTTCAGTAATCACCAGAGGGAAGTCAGAGAGAGAATTCACAACAGATACTTTCAAAAGAGAGTTCTACTAGGTATGTATTAACCATGGAGGGTGCACAAATTTTTGCATCAGCCCATTTTTCTTTTTGTAATTTTTAAAATTTAAAACATGAAAATATATATATTATAACTAAAATACAAAGGAAATGTGTTATCATTAACTTTAGGCCTTTTAGAGATCATTTCATCTTCAACTTGCTTAAAGGGGTTGTGTATACAGGTACTACGGAAACTGATTGCGTAGGATAATATGACACTGAGACCAAAGTTGATGCAATTAAGTCTATTTATCAAGTGTAACAAAACTAACAGGACACTTCCTGCAATAGTAATGAAAATTTAATGAATTTCCCCATGGTGGGATGATTAAAGGATTATCTTATCTTAAAACACAGTACAATATGGAATGATGCAAGTAAAGCAAAACTAACAGAGAACTTCCAGCAATGGTGACGAAAACACAGCTCAATATGGAATGATGTCAATGAAGCAAAACTAACAGAGCACTTCCTGCAATTGTAATCAAAACACAGCTCAATATAGAATGATGCAAGTAAAGCAAAACTAACAGAGCACTTCCTGCAATTTTTTTAAAAATAGCACAATATGGAATGATGCAAGTAAAGCAAAACAGAGCACTTCTTGCAACTGTAACGAAAACATCACAATATGGAATGATGCAAGTAAAGCAAAACTAACAGAGCATTTCCTGCAATTGTAACAAAACACAGCTCAATATAGAAATGTCCAGAGTAACTGAACAGCGGGGCGTGACCGCTAATATAACCAGTCCAACAGTAATATAACGTAGGTATGTACAAGGCACTAAACGTAGGAGTCCAGCAGAAAGTATGTGAGTAAGCACACCGTATTTAATGAGGCAGTCCAGTGATATTAAAAATGAGCATGCACATAGCACTAAAGTGTAAAAGTCCAGCAATCATAAAGGTGGGAATGCACTCGGCACTTAAACATGGAAGTCCAGCTTTATACAGGAGTGGCATTAACAAGAGAAGGTCAATATGTGTACCTTTTGGGCTGTAAGTCCCGCACAAGTCCCACACAGCAGCCCACACAAACAAAGACCTAGAGCAGAAGATGATGTCTGGATTCATTACAGGCCACAGCATTTACAGGGGTGAATAGCTCCAACTAGAAGTCCAGACAGTAGTTAAGCACCCCCAGGAAGAAGTACGGGCAAAACGCGCGTCGGGGTGCGGGGAGACAGCAATCACCTGGTGTCCAGAACGGCTATGTGTTAGGCTCAGGTAATATGTGTCTGGACTTTTTCTATTTTTTAGTTCACTATGATTGTTTATCCATGTAGACACGGGAGGGTATGGCAATATAGCCAGTAATATATTTATGCCATTGAATTATCACCTATAATTGTATTGTAATGTTCATTTTATGAATCCTGGCAAGTGAAATATCTCTGATATATTTATTAATTATTCTACCAATCCCGATACATAATATAGTTATCAAGGATTAACCTCTTGTGACATGAAACTGTTCTTGTCCGTCCACCAACACAGGCTGGGGAGGAGGTGTAATTCGACCCTGAAAAGTATTTGGAGACACTGGTTTTATTAGGGAGACATGAAACACAGGATGTACCTTCAAGTTCCTTGGTAACTTCAGACGACAGGCAACAGGACTCACGATCGCAGAGATCTTGAACGGGCCGATGAATTTTTGTCCCAGTTTCTGTGATGGAACGTTCAATCTCAAGTTTTTTGTGGATAACCACACAGAGTCCCCTACCTTGAACATAGGTGCAGGCCTCTGAAACCTATCGGCAGATCTTTTATATCTCTCCTGTGCAGTAGATAGTGATTCCTTCAAGGTTTCCAGATTCTGTCTCATTGCCCCAACCTCTCATGAACTGCAGGCACAGGTGCATCGATCAGGGATCTGGGAAGAATACTCGGATGATAACCCAGGTTGGCAAATAAATGTGTTACCTTAGTAGATGAACTATGAGAGTTGTAACAAAATTCTGCTAGCGGAAGCAACTTCAACCAGTCATCCTGCGAATGGCTGATATAGCATCAAAGATACTGTTCCAGAGTCTGATTAGTCCGCTCCGTCTGCCCATTAGTCTGAGGATGATATGCAGAAGACACACATTAACACCAAGCGCAGAACAAAATCCTTTCCAGAACCTGGACGAAAATTACACCCCCCGATCGGGGATGATTTCGTCCGGAACTCCATGCAGCTGGAACACATTCTGGATGACCAAATCTACCGTCTCCTTGGCAGAGGGGAGACCAGTACAAGGGATGAAGTGGGCTGCTTTAGTAAGGCGATCTATAACCACCAACATAGAATTCTTTCCACCAGAGTTGGGTATTTCCACTATAAAGTCCATCAAAATAGACCCCCAAGGGCGAGAGGGGACGGATAGTGGTTGCAGCAATCCAGTAGATGATACACAAGGAGTCTTAAAGCGTGCATAGCCTCACAAGATTGAAGGTAGTGCTTCTCGTCTTTCAAACAGGTAGGCCACCAAAAAAAAGGCTGAGGAACTCCTGTGTCTTCTGTACCCCTTGATGACCATCAAACTTGTAGTCATGGACAAATTTGACGACCTGCAGCTTTACGGCCTCCGGAACAGATAAACATTGATCCCAATTCCACATACCGTTTTTGAGAACTAAGTTCACATCAGCAGTCGAGTTGACGAGAAATGGGTCTGCGTCATAGGCCTCCTTAATGGTCTTCCATAAGTCCTTATTCTGAATGACTCCGAGAAAGTTGGCATCAGACAAGATGGTCTTGGATGGGGTCCCAGGTACGGAATACGTGGCATGGAGTTGGGACAAAGCATCCGCTTTACCATTACGTGACCCTGGGCGGTACGAAATGACAAAATTAAATTGGTTAAAAATAGACTTCAACGAGCCTGCAGTGGAGAAAGACATCTAGAAGATCTAAGAAATTCCAGATTGCGATGATCTGTTAGCACAATAACTTGTTGTGCTGCACCCTGCAGATGGTGACTCCATTCCTTAAATGCGGCTAGAAGCTCTTTATCTCCCACATCATAGTTCTCTGCAGCGGAAAGTCTGCGAGAAAAAAAAAGCACATGGATGTAACAGACCCTTGTCTCCCATTCTTTGTGAAAGGATGGCCCCCCCAGAGCACAGTCCGAAGTGTCCACTTCCATGATGAAAGGATTTGCTGGGTTAGGGTGAATCAGAACAGGTGCAGAAGTAAACCAGGACTTAAGGCAATCAAAGGCTTCCTGAGCCTGTGAGGACCACAAGAAAGTCTTTTCCTTCTTAGTTAGCTGTGTAATGGGTCAAACAATCTCAGAGTAATTACGAATAAATCGTCTACAAAAATTTGCGAATCCAATGAAACGCTGTACCTCCTTGACATTTTAGGGTGCAGTCCAATCAAGAATAGCCAGGATTTTACTTGCCTTCATGTTATCTCCCTGTGGTGAGATGACATACCCCAGAAATTAAATCTCTGTGCAATGGAATTCACATTTCTCAGGCTTAATGTAGAGATGTTTCACTTTCAGACATCTCAAGATGGTTTTAACATGCTCCTGATGTTCCTGCAATGAATCAGAAAAAATCAAAATATCGTCCAGATAGATCACGACAAAATGGTCTAACAGATCTCTAATAATATCATTAGCCAGATGTTGCAAGGTTGCCAGAGCATTGCAGAGACCGAAAGGCATCACCAGATATTCGAAATGCCCATACCAACATCTAAATGCAGTCTTCCATTCATCTCCAGAGTAGATCCATATCAAATTATATGCTCCTCGAAGATCCAACTTAGAGAAGACTTTAGAATGTCGTACTCTTTCCAGCAGTTCAGGAATCAACGGTAAAGGGTAGCGATTCCGGATGGTTACCTTATTGAGCTCCCGATAATCAATACAAGGTCTAAGAGTTCCACCCTTCTTTTTAATTAAAAAGATGGGTGTTACTGCCGGTGATGAGAAGGGGCGAATGAAACCCTTAGTCAAATTCTCATCAATGTATTCCTTCAAAGCCTGCAGCTTTGGAGCAGCTAGTGCATAGGCATTCTTGAATGGAATAACTGCCCCCAGAAGCAGTTCAATGGGACAATCATAAGGTCTGTGAAGAGGAAGCTGGTCTGCCATTTTCTTCTCACAAATATCCGAAAATTCATTATAAATAGATGGTAGTAAAGATACCTCAGTGGTACTTTCCGTGTCCCAAGGAGTTGCCTAGCTTGTTACTAGTGTTTCTCTTGATGGGAAAGTGATCTCCTTGGTCTCCCAGTTGATGATAGGATTTTGCGACTGCAGCCATGGAATTCCTAAAATTAAAGGGAAATGTGGTGAGGATATCAACATAAAGGATAGCACTTCCTGATGATCGGATTCAATGGAGACTTCCAGAGGTACAATTTCCTGATCCACCATTTCCAAAGTTACCAGGGTGTCTTTCTGCTGAGTCTGAATGACATGTTCCTTGTCAAAGGTTAAGTCCATAAAATTACCTCCTGCCCCTGAATCCACCATAGCTGCACAGGGAATCCATTGTCCCGACAACCGGATCTTAATGGGAAGGGAGCAATGTGTCTCTTTATCCCTCTGTTTTAGGAGAGGTGGTCAGACAGAAAATGAAACATGGCATTCACGGAAAAACTAGACTCCGACGTAACAGATTTAGCATCCTGATTCTCAAATTCCCCTACCGTGGCCAGTACCTTGCGAGGCCGCTTGGGACAGTTGATAAGGAAGTGATCTGACTGACCGCAGTAAAACCACAGACTTTCCCAAAAACGATGCTCTCTGCCCTCATTACTCTCACGCCACTGTAAAGCATCCACCTGCATGGGAACAGCTTAAGCCTCCCAAGAGAATTTACCTGTAGGTTCTTTAAGAAAAAAGGATGCGTTAGAGACACAAATAGAGGCTGCAAATCTCTCCTCTCTACAGTCAGTAATTCGTATATCAATGCATACACAATGTTGTATAAAAGCGTCTAACTCTTGCGGAGCATCTGCATGAGCTAAATCGTCTTTCATCGCACTAGACAATCCCCTCTTAAAAATGGGTAATTGGACGTAACAGTCCCAAATCGTATCCACCACCAGCCATCTAAAATCAGTAGCGTAATCAATGACAGAACGCTTTCCCTGACGTAAAAATATCAAAGCGGTCTCAGCTGTAGTGCAACGATTAGGGTCATCAAACATCATAGACATTGGAGCAAGAAAATCGTCAAGTTTGTTCAAATGAGAGTCACGAGTCTCCATAAGCTGATTTGCCCACGCGAGAGCTCGGGAAGTAAGTAACATATACATAAAACCTTGGATCGATCAGTAAGGAAGTGGGCGGCATGCACATCAAATACAAAAGGCATTGATTCACAAACCCACAAAACTTGTAGCGGTCTCCACTGAACCTAAGTTAGGTGTTAACTTGGGAGGACTAGTTGGCAGCAGCTGCCCCGGGGGTGGAGGCAACCGTGCTGTTATCTGATTACTTAAATCCTGTAGCGCCTTTCCAAAATGGGCCTCCCTGTTAGCAACCTTGTTTTGCAGAGCCTCTATATCCTGCTGTAAAGAGTGGATCATAGAGAACAACTGATCCAACTTTATCTCAGTCGACATTATCCCAGCAAATTCTTTAATGGGCCTGATTATCCTAAGTAACAATTATATGGATACTACGGAATCTGACTGCATGGGATAAGATGACACTGAGACCAAAGTTGATGCAAATAAGTATATTTAACAATTGTAACAAAACTAACATGGCACTTCCCGCAATTGTAACGAAAACATAGCTCAATATAGAAAAGTCCAGAATAACTGAACAGCGGGGCGCGACTGGTAATATAACCAGTTCAACAGTAATATAACGTGCTTTTGTTGTATTTTTGACCATCATGTTTTTCTCAGTGTTGCCCTGTGTTGTTGGCAGCCTTCATATGGAACTAGCGATTATGAACTTGGAGTGATCCAAAAACTTTTACTTGTAAATAGTTGCACCTCTTTAGGTGCCCTCTCTTGGTTTACATATGGACACTTTGCGAAGATGATGTAACATATGGACACTTTGCGAAGATGATGTCTACCTCAACGGACACTGCAAGAGATCCCGTCTGGGAGCGGTGTCCAGCACTTACAATAATAATTGTTGAAAGTTTTAATGTGAAGTATTGCATAATTTGTCGTATGATAGCTTTTATATAGAATTAGGAATGTTTTTGATACAGAGATGAGAGATTGGAATAAAGAGTTGAAAATGTAAATGGTGAACCAGGTATCATGAATGTCACTTGAAAGAAAGTAGAAAATGTGCACTAGAGAGAGAAAAGAAAATGTGTACTAGAGAAAGATGAAGAATACTGAAGTGATAGTGAGTCACAGATAATAGCACTTAGAATTATGTAAAGTATGAAAAATTGCACTTTTTTGATTTAGAATTGTAGGTAGTTAAATGATAACTGTTTGCAACGTTCAAGAATGAGTGCCTCTCATATTGGGAAGTTTTTGTATAAGAAATGTTTATGCGGCATTAAAAATTTTTGTATGTTCCTGTACTGTCAACTTTGTTGGCCTTGCAGCCCACGGGGGGGTATGTGGTGCCCCTGAGGCTCGGTCGCCACAGAGGTACTGCACCTTCTCCTAAGGTGTAGTGCCCCACCATCCAGGTAAGGTGGGAACCCATTTCCACACTCCAACACTCGCACCCCACACAACAGGGTAGTTCTGCACAACCACATTGCTGCTCGGTGCTTAGAGAGTAGCAGAGCACCTTTGATGGTTCCCTGCTTGGAACACTGGACATGCTGGGAGGTGGGTGGAGTTAAGATACATAAAAGAGTGGGAAAGTGTAGGATGTGAGGTTCAGTCTGACAGGTCAGTCAGGTAGGATGTCACTCAGACAGGAGTGAGGATCCCTGGAAGAAGGGATGGAGGAAGGAGTGCTGCAGCTGCCTCAGTGATCTGAGCCAGCTGGCACAGGAAAGGAAAAGGAGAAAGATGTAGAACTGAAACCTAAGCTTCCATAAGAAAGAGAGACAAGTACGGAACGAAGGAGGAGAGAGAACAGAGAGGACGTGGGTTAGAAGAGGAACCCTGCCTATAGGTTCTCAGCGCAAGGCCGGGGCCCGGTCCACGAGGTTGTATGGACACTTATTGTTCTGCAGCAGACACCGGTGGAGTAGTTGGCTGTAAATGCATTACTCCCATCTAAGACTTGGGGCACAACAGCAATTGGATAGAGAGCCGGGACTCAGGAGAAGGGAGTCCCCAAAGCAGGCTACAGCTGTCTGCCGTACAAGTGGGTTCTTGGGAACATCTGACAGGAGGAACTCCAGCGTACCACGGTATTGGAGATCTTCACACTTAAAGGCGCTATAGAGGAGACGTTCAGGAAAGGCACATAAGTTGGCGGAGTGTTGGAGGGGAGCTTTCCATCTTGCCTGGAGGTTGACGGGGTCCCTGACCCAGAGGACACGGCACAGAAGCGGGCACTACTGATTGTGAGTAAAGCATTGGAACTACATGCCCTGGTGTCCTCCATTCCTTCCTGCGTCCGTCTGCCTGACACTGCTACATCCCCTGCGCTGGACACTACACCACCTAAGTGTCCCCACATTTACACTGCGCTGGGACAACAGCCCTGCCTGTGGAGGGCTATACATCATTGCTGCACTACACCATCTGTCCTGGAGGATCTGTTTGCAGCGTCGGCTTGGCACCTCCCTTGCCGAACACCACAGGTGGCGTAACAAACTATTCCATTCCATTAACTACATTCTCCCATTACTTGGGCGCCCAGGGCCACGGTCTGGGTCACCGTCACCGCTGCTGTGACACATCCCACTGACACCGGCCCGGTACCGAGTACCCCGCGGCCCTGGGAGGGCGACCCAATAACACTGTCTAAGGTTGTTACTCTTTCACTGTGATTGTTCTTTATATAGGCATTTTTAGAGGCTTGTGATTGTATCTCGAAAGATAAATTTAAAAAATACCCTTTGAATGCTGCGATGAATAGTGATTTTAACATTTAGAAGATTAGAAGAGGGAGTCCCTCTCCAACCCGATTTTACACCCACCCTTTCCCATCCAATTGACAACCGTAATCGCGGGATGCTGATAGTAGCCATGGCAATTGGAGGTCATTATCTGCCAGTTATAATGGCCTGTTAGGTTATGCCAGGAGCATGATCTAAAAGGCATAATGTCAGTGTCAAACTGACAAGTATAATTAATTGCAGTACACGGGTATTGCAATGCATTAGAATAGTGATCAGACTAAGAAAAGTTAAAGTCCCATAGAGGGACTAAGTAAAAAAAAAATATATTTTTTATAAAAATATATAAAAGACACAGAATAAAGAAAAAAATCAAGAAAATATTATGCCAATAAATAATGCATATTTATGTAAAAACAAAATTAAATGCAAAAATTACACATTTGGTATTGAAGCTTCTGAAATGACCTGATCTATAACACTATCACATGAATTAACCATACATTAATTCAAAGTTTTTTCATCATACAGCCAAACAAAGTGTAGAATAAAATGCAATTAAAAAAATATGTAAAAAGGAATGGTATACTTGAAAACATTACCTTGTCCCGCAAAAAAACATGCAGTCAGAAAAAAAATAAAAAATCTATAGCTGTGAAAATAAGACAATGCAAAACATTTTGTTTTCTAGACATTTGTTTTAACTCTGTAAAAGCAGCAAAACATTAAAAAACAATATAAATGTGGTATCGCTGTAATCGTACGGACCTGAAGAATAAAGCTCTTATTGATTTTACCACAAGGTAAACAGCAAAAAAACCCACAAAAAATAAAAAATTCCTAAATTGCTGCTTTTTTTTGCAAATTCTGCCTTCTGAAAATCAGAGTAGAGATCAAATAATGTTATGTCCGAAAAATTGCACCAAAGAAAACTCCAACTCATCTGCCAGAAAACAAGCTATCACATTATTTTGTCGGCAGACAAATAGAAAAATTATAGCGCTTAAAATATGGCGAAAACAACTATTTTTTTGTAAAAAAAAATACATTTTTTTACTGTGTGATAGTAGCAAAGCCTAACAAAAATATAAATTTGGTATCGATATGATCGTAGTGACCCAAAGAAAAAAGTCATCTTATCACTTATACCTCATATAAAACCAATCCTTGAACTGTCGTTGATTTATTCATTCTGCCTCCCAACGATCGCAGTAAGGATCGGCACACATTTATTCTGAGCTCTACACTGAGCACTTACATCGTGGGTTCCATGCAAAATGAAGTTCGCAAACTATTCTAGGAATATCTGTGTCTCAAAAGTCAAATAGTGCTTCTTCTCTCCTAAGCTATGCCGTATGGCCAAACAGTACTGTACAATCACATATGAGGTATTGCCACAGTATTATTATTATTATTATTATTATTATTTATTTATATAGCACCATTAATTCCATGGTGCTGTACATGAGAAAGGGGGTTACATACAAAGTGATATATATTGTTAACAGTAAACAAATTTACAATGACAGACTGGTTCAGAGGAGAGAGGATCCTGTCCTTGCGGACTTACATTCTATGGGATAGTGGGGAGAAATAGTGGAGAAATAGTATAACAAATTATGGGGCTTTTTTTTACCTATTTCTTTGTAAAATTGAAAAATCTGGGACATTTTTAGTGGTAAAATGTAATTATTTTGTCTTCACCATCTAATAGTATAAAATGTTGTCACACACCTGTGGTGTCAATATGCTCACTGCATCCCTAAATTAATTAATTGAAGGGTGTAGTTTGTAAAAGAGGGTAACTTTTGGGGGTTTCTACTGTTCTGGCACCTCATGGGCTCTGCCAATATGATCTCGTACTTTCAAACTATTCCAGCAAAATCTGCACTCCAGTGAAGTTCAGTCCAATATTGCACTGTGCCGCAAAAGTATTTTCCGACCACACATAGGGTATTGGCAAACTCAGGAAAAAATGCGTAACAAATTTTGTGGTCCTTTTTCTTCTAATAATCTTTTTGAAAATGAAAAACTTTGGACTAAAACAATATTTTAGTGGAAAAGAAACACTTTTTAATTTCCATAGTCCAATGTTACACTATTCTGTAAATCAACTGTGCGTTTAAAATGCTCAATAAACCCCTAGACAAATTCTTCAAGAGGTGTAGTTTCTAAAATGTGGTCACTTGTGGTGAATAACTGCTGATTTGTCACCTTAGCAACTCTTCAAATGCTACATGTCACTCAGTTTATTCTGGCCAAATCTGAACTTAAAACGTCAAATAGTGATCCTTCACATCCGATCTCTGCCGTGTGCCCAAACAACAGTTTCCCCCACATATGGAGCATTGACATATGCAGGAGAAATTGCGCAACAAATTGGGTAGTCCATTTTCTCCTGTTACCTTTGTGGAATTTGCAATTAAAGCAACATTTTAGTGAAAAAAAACTTTTTTCATTTTATTCTTTCACTTTGCTATTATTCCTGTGAAGCATCTGAACGGTTAACATGCTTCCTGAATGTGTTTTTCAATACTGTGAAGGGTGCCGTTTTTACAGTGGGTAGTAGTTTGGGGGTTTCGTGATCTATAGGACCCTCAAAGTCACTTTAAATGTAAATTGGTCTCTAAAAGAAATTTGTAAATTTTGTTCGAAAAAGTACTGCAAATTTGTTAACACTTCCAACGTCCTAACAATAAAAAATAGGTTTTGAAAATTATGATAACCAGAAAAATTTTTGGCACTCAACTTTTTGCAATAAGTGAAGGATTTTATTTGCAGTCACATATAAACGTTTCGGCTGTAACAGTAAGCCTTCATCAGTACACAAGACTGCTCTTGTTCACTAGATCTCTGAATGTCCACGTATAGTATGAGGTTGCAATGACTTAGAAGTCGCTAAGGTCTGCTACACTAGCAGCGGATACCGCGTACCTTCCAGGTCATACGGTGCCACCACCCACCAACGAGATGGCCATCCATTTATTCCTGAGGCCGCTTCACTGCATACTTAGCGACTTCTAAGTCATTGCAACCTGATACTATACGTGGACGTTCAGAGATCTAGTGAACAAGAGGAGTCTTGTGTACTGATGAAGGCTTACGGTTACAGCCGAAACGTTTATATGTGACTACAAATAAAATCCTTCACTTATTGCAAAAAGTTGACTGCCAAAAATGTTTCTGGTTATCTATTCTGGTGTGGGAACCTTCTTTTGTGCACCAACACAGTTGTGCCACAATATACTTGTAATTGAAAATTATGCTGACATAAAGTAGACATGTGGTAAATATTATTTATTATTTTATGCAGTATGAATATTCTTTCTTAGGGAATAAAAATTAAAAGTTCAAAAATTGCTATTTATTTAAAGCTTTGTCAAATTTTAGCTGTTTTCTTAAAAAATGCTAATCATATCGACCTAAATTTACTACTATCATGAAGTACAATGTGTCATGAAAAAATAATCTCAGAATCCATGGGATCCGTTGAAGCGTCCCAGAGTTATTACTTTAGGCTGACTTCCCATTGCGTTAGGTGCCATGCATTTAATGCATCTGTTACTAAGAGGCACTAACGCTATGTAACGGATGCGTTAACGCACATATTGGAATTCTTATGGTAATGCATCCCAACGCATGTCCAAATCGGCATGCGTTAGCGATGATGCGTTACTTTGTGACACACCCTCGAACGCGGTCTACAGCATTTTCGTGTGCGTTAGGTCTAACGCACAGCGAACGGATGCGTTCGCTGTGCATAGACCTGTATTGCTTAACGCATGGTAACGCATGGTATCGCAATGCTACCATGCATTAGCGCTATCGGTAAAAAGATGCCAAAAAGGACATCAGCAAGCATTAGCGCATCCGTTTAACGAACCTGTTAAACGGATGCCACTAACGCGCTGTGAACCTTATAAAGTGACACTAGTCAGAAATTAAACATTCAGCTGTTTAGGAAGATGAAAATGGGCTGTGGCATGAAAGGGTCAACACCTACACCCCAAAGCCTGTTTTCACCTTCCTGTCCAAGCAAAATTTTACAATTCTGACAAGTTTTTCCTTTTTGAGGTAATAACTCTGGGACGCTTCAACGAATACCAGTGATTCTGAGATTGTTTTTTTTGTAACACATTGTACTTTATGGTATTGGCAAATTTATGACAATATTTTTGCATTTTTTGTGAAAATATTGGAAATGTTGTGAATTGTTTAAAAATGTCGCAATCTTAAAACTTTCAATTTTAAATTTGCACCATCTTGTGTATTTGCTGGGACTGTTCTACATGTTATTGTCTGTTAATTGTTCAATAAAGTATTGCCACACTGTTTTATCCTCACCCTGTGTTGTCTGAGCAGTATTCTACCCATGGGGAAGGAGAATGGGCGTTCAGTGGGATAAGCCCTGGTCCAATCGGTCTTTTTAAAGACAGCTGGGCCATAGGACGAGAGCACCTACTGACCCCCATGACTCCACATCGACTAAATACAACATCTATACAATGTTCTATTACATACACTGTTCTTGCTATTTAGCAGTTAAACAACTGTTAAAGCCTTTATGTCTCAACTTAATGGGCATCACTCTCCGTACTAGACGCGTCCCTGTTGTAGTTTCTATAAACACCTCTGATCGTTACACTGGCCCTAACGGGGTCACCGGTATTTCCTGCTAGGCCGGAAGTCCTTGATATGCAAGTCACTGGGTACACAATGTGCTTGTCGCACTGGCTGCCTCTGCTCCCTGAAGCACAGCCACAGCCCACACTCTGTACTGTAAGACCGCTGGAAATAAGGAACCACAGGAACGGTCCTCTGCAAAAGCCGGATCTTCTCCCAAGCTCAGTTCAAATCTGGTCATGGGCTTCTACTCGTGCTGCCTACAGACTTCTACTGGTGCTGCTTACGAACTTCTACTGGCGCTGGTTAAGGACTTTTACTGACGCTGGTCACAGAGTTCCTCAGAGCTCAGGTCTTCTCTGCCTTCTGACCACTCTAGGACCCTTCTGTGGCGATGGTGGCTGTAAGCCCACCTAACAGCTTCATGACCTGTTCTGGCACCAACTGCCTCTTCTCAGTCTGGCCAGGCCTTTTACAATTAGTAATTGTGACACAGATGTCACCTGACCTTATGTCATTGTCAAAACTCTTCCTGTGGGAACACAGGCTCTCTCTAATTGTTCTTACTACTGTAATTCTTTTTTTCACTTCCACTTACTGCTTTCACCAGCAGATGGCAGTAGTTGCTTGCAATTACTCAGCTAGGCATCAAGGTCTACTGTATTCTTCTCTCATGTCCACTTACTTATAGTAGTATGGTAGCTCAGTGGCTAGCATTGCTGCTTTGCAGTGCTGGTTCAATGACAATATCTGCAAGGAGTTTGTATGGTGTGGGTTTACTCTGGTTTCCTGCTTCATTTCAAAAGACATACACATAGGGAATTTAGATTGTGAGCCGCAATGGGGACAGAAATGATGTATGTAAAGTGCTGTGGAATTAACAGTGCTATATAAATGAATAAAATAAATAAAATCTGCAATAATGTTTGCTTCTCTTGGGGTCTGACCCTGTTATGCCATAGCAAGTGGTGCAGAAAAAGATCCAATGACATCAGCCTTTGTTCTGTATAACTACGAGCTGTTGAGATCCATGGGCAGGACACAAATCTCCCTGACAATTTGCCTCCAGAGCTTATATTAAATGAAAAGAGTTACCAGTGTAATATGTAATGACTGACAATCTGCTCTTTTGAGCTACATGTCTCACACTTGTAATGCCCCCTTTCAAGTAAAATAAGCCCTGGAGATAGATTCTCAGGGAGATCTATGTCCGGCCCATAGCTGTTAACAGCTCATTTATACACTGCTCAAAAAAATAAAGGGAGCACTAAAATACCATATCCTAGATATATCTGAATAAAATATTGCAGATGCAACATTTTATTCATTGCATTGAATGTGTTCAGAACAATAAAACATAACAATTATCCATGTAAATCAAAATGAATATCCCATGGAGGTCTGGATTTGGAATGATACTCAATATCAAAGTGGAAAATCAAATTACAGGCTGATCCAACTTCAGTGGAAATGCCTCATGACAAGGGACAAGGAAAAGATGCTCAGTGGCAAATGTTAGGCCACGCCCCGACCACACCCATTTCACAACTAGTCACACCTATGTCCACATCCCAACCACACCCATTCAGCACTGCTGATCACACTGACTGGTACTGAGGGCACAGTTGCTGGTACTGTGGGCACACCCACAGGTACTGAGGAAAAGAAAGAACAGAGAGAGAGAAAAAAGAAAACAGAGAAAGAAAGAGGGGAAAGAAAGAACAGAGAGGGAGAGAGAAAGAAAGAGGGGAAAGAAAGGACAGAGAGAAAGAAAGAAAAATAAAGAGGGGAAAGAAAGAAAGAAAGAGAAACAAAAGAACAGAGAGATAGAGAGAAAGAAACAGAGAGAAAGAAAGAAAGAAAGAAAGAAAGAAAGGGGAAAGAAAGAACAGAGAGAAAGAGAGAGAAAGAGGGGAAAGAGAGAAAGAACAGAGAGAAAGAAAGAGGGGAAAGAAAGAAAGAACAGAGAGAAAGAAAGAAAAAGAACAGAGAGAGAAAGAAAGTGGACAGAAAAAAAAGAACAGAGAGAGAGAAAAAAAAGAAAGGGGGAAAGAAAGAACTGAGTGGGAGAGAGAAAGAAAGAAAGAAAGAGGGGAAATATATAAAGAGGGGAAAGAAAGAAAGAAAGAACAGAGAGAGAGAAAGAAAGATGGGAAAGAAAGAACAGAGAGAAAGAAACAAACAGAGAGAAAGAAAGAACAGAGAGAGAGAAAGAAAGAGGGGACAGAAAAAAGAACAGAGAGAAAAAAAGGGGAAAGAAAAAACAGAGATTGAGAGAGAACGAACGAGGGGAAAGAAAGGACAGAGAGAAAGAACAGAGAGAGAAAGAAAGAGGGGAAAGAACAGAGAAAGAAAGATGGGAAAGAAAGAACAGCAAGAGAAAGAAAGAGAAAGAAAGAACAGAGAGAGAAAGAGAGGACAGAAAGAACAGAGAGAAAGAAAGAGGGTAAAGAAAGAGAACAGAGAGAGAAAGAACAGAGAGAAAGAAACAGAGAGGGAAAGTGATACAGGCTGATGAAATGTTAGGGACGGCGGAACGCACTAAATATTAAGTAACAAAGTGCGTTCGCCGCCCGGGGTCCACCGTGCAGAGGTGTTAAACTGCTGCTATATAATGGCAGACGCACAATATGGCGGTATGGCACATGCGGGGTGAACGTCACCCGCGAGTGCTGGCGAGCTCTGTTATAATCACAGAGGCGCCCAAGGCATAAACATAAATGCCGAGCCTGTTGACCTCACAGGTCTCAGCGGTGTGCATGCATGGTATACGGTCACAGGACTAGGCCCAGACTCAGGGTCAACGTCCGTCTAGACCTACCGTGCGTGCGGCATCGCAACCGCGGACGCCAAGAGGAGCTGCTGACTGCAGCGCGGCGACAGACACTACCGCTATACAACAATGCCCGGTAGCAGGCACACTGTCGGATGCTAGCACTGTGGTGGATGAGTACTGTGGCCTGTAGCGTGCCACTGACTGGCGCTGACTCTATTACTAGATCCCTATACACACTCGTAATATCAGAGGGAAGGGAATCTTAATGAGTCATTTGCAGTCCATACATCCATCAACATCCACACAGTAGCAATCAGAGTCTATAGTAGAGCATGGCCGAGCGGTCATGCAACCCTTTTGTAGCCGGGACCTTCCGGAAGCTTCCAGATCTCTGAGATGGACCAATGAGATCTGGAGGACCTGAGCACGTGACTCCCGATCTCCAATGGGAGATCGTCTCGTGAGCATGCCCAGTAGCGCGACGGGAGGACTTAGCCTCTGGAGTGGCTTGCTGCAGAGCAGACTGCGCTACTATTGCTGGCCCAGAGGTGGCAGCAACAACCAGACCCACAGATCTGGTCTGAGCAGAGCGTCTGGAACGCCGGGATTGCTGTGCAGGCTCCTGAGCGATCAGAGGAGAGTGGGAGACTGTTGAATGCAAGGCTCTGGATTCCTGCTGTACAGTTGCAGGAACCCGACGCCTAACATTACCCCCTCCTAGGGCCCCCTCCCCTCTGAGCCTCGCTACGCTCAAAAGCCGCAATCAGGAGCAGGGCGTGAATGTTCTCCACTGGCTCCCAGGTCTGGGCCTCTGGACCATGACCCTTCCAGTCCACCAAATAAATTTTTTTGCCACGCACAATCCTGCGTCCCACAATCGCCTTGACCTCAAACTCATCCGAAGTCAAGTCTGATGTCCCGGCAGATGACTCGGAAAACCGGGCCATGTGAACAGGCTTGAGAAGGGAGACGTGGAAGACGTCAGAGATGGCCAAGTGTGGTGGAAGAGCCAGGCGGTAGACCACCGAGCTGGTCTGCTCGAGGACTTTGAAGGGACCAATGTATTGCGGCGTGAACTTGGTGGACTCGGCCCGCAGCTTGATATTTTGGGCAGAAAGTCACACCAAATCGCCAGGGGAAAAAGTTGGAGCGGGGCGCCGATGTGTGTCGGCGGACGCCCTCATTCTTTCCTTAGAAGCTTGAATGGCATCCTGGGTGTGATCCCAAATGTCGCGAGCCTCCACTGCCCAGTCTGCCACCCTGGAGTCAGTGGAAGACACTGGCATCGGGACGGGGACGCGTGGATGCTGGCCGTAATTAAGACAGAATGGCGTCTGACCAGTGGAATCAGCCACTGCATTATCCAGGGCAAATACGGCCCACGACAGTAAGGATGCCCAGTCATCCTGCCTGGCCGAGACAAAATGTCGCAGGTAGGTGACCAGAGTTGGGTGGCTCTCTCAACCAACCCGTTCGTCTCGGGATGATAGGACAAATTTAGCTTGATACTGAGTAGGCTGCAGAGCTCCCTCCAAAACCGGGATGGGAATTGGGGACCTCGGTCACTAACAATTTTGTCTGGCATGCCGTGCAAACAAAATACGTGCTTTATGAACAGAATGGCGAGACCACGAGCGGAAGGCAGCCGCGCGAGTGGCACCAGATGCACCATTTTAGAAAAATGATCGGTGACCTCCCAGATGACCGTACTGCCACCAGACTTGGGCAGGCCGACCACAAAATCCAAGCCAACCATCTCCCAGGGTCTGTCTGCCACCGGCAGAGGATATAGTAACCCAGCTGGCCTCTGTCTAGAGCAGTGGTCCCCAACCTTTTTTGCACCAGGGACCGGTTTCAAGCAAGACCATTCTTCCATGGCCCGGCAGGGCGGGGATGGAGGTGTGGCAGGGGCGGGGCTTTGGTCATAAGGGGGCGGGGCTATGGACACGGTTGTAGTGTAGCAGTGCATACTTATAATTAAATAACATTTATAATGTGACTCAACTCACCATAGGTTTTGAATGAGTGCTCCATCACCCCCTTCTCCCCATCATTGCCTTCACCCCATCACTCCCTTCTCCCCATCATTGCCTTCACCCCATCACTCCCTTCTCCCCATCATTGCCTTCCCCCCATCACTCCCTTCTCCCCATCATTGCCTTCACCCCATCACTGCCATCTCTCCATCATTGCCTTCACCCCATCACTGCCATCTCCCCATCATCGCCTTCACCCCATCACTGCCATCTCTCCATCATTGCCTTCACCCCATCACTCCCTTCTCCCCATCATTGCCTTCACCCCATCACTCCCTTCTCCCCATCATTGCCTTCACCCCATCACTGCCGTCTCCCCATCATTGCCTTCACCCCATCACTGCCATCTCTCCATCATTGCCTTCACCCCATCACTGCCATCTCCCCATCATCGCCTTCACCCCATCACTGCCATCTCTCCATCATTGCCTTCACCCCATCACTCCCTTCTCCCCATCATTGCCTTCACCCCATCACTCCCTTCTCCCCATCATTGCCTTCACCCCATCACTGCTGTCTCCACATCATTGCCTTCACCCCATCACTCCCTTCTCCCCATCATTGCCTTCACCCAATCACTGCCGTCTCTCCATCACTCCCCTCATGGCCTTCTCCTCATGTCCCCATCTCCTCCAGGGCCAGGCTACACAAACACAGACCAACACACACACACACACAGACCACACACACACACATTCATGTACACACACAGACAGACATACATACACACACACATTATACATACACACACACACCACCTCTCTCCTCTCACCTGCCCGCCGCCCGCGCTTCCTCGCTCTGACACAGCAGCGGCCGCGCTCCTCTCTGTGTCAGTCAGAGACAGGAAGCGCGGGCGGCGGCCAGGAAGCTGGATGCAGTGGACGGGTCCTTGCAGCTCCGCTCCTGCTATTCCCTCTTGCAGGCAGCGGAGCTGCTTGATCGCTCCCTGGCCGCCGCTAAGAATTGCTGCGCGCCGCCCCAGCCCCCGCTACGCCACTGACCGCCCCTGGCTCCCCTTGTGTCCACGGACCGGCAAGGGCACTGCAGCGGCCCGGTGCTGGGCCGCGGACCGGCGGTTGGGGACCCTTGGTCTAGAGGACATGTTCCGAGCACACGAGACACATGCCTGAATGTACTCTTTTGTGTCCCGGGCCATGTGCGGCCACCAATTAGACCTTGCCAGGAGTTTTGTGGTTCGCTTAATGCCGAAGTGACCACCCACCCTGGACGCGTGTGCCCACGCGGGAACCTCCGGCCGTAGGCGAGGAGGGACAAAGGTCTTGCCCGGTGGCACTGACTCGAGAGCAACTGGGGCCACGGTCCTGAGACTCTCAGTGGGGACAATTAGCCGAGGCTCAGCCTCCCCTTCCTCCTCTGAAACCACTGAGCGCGAGAGAGCATCCGCACGGGCGTTCTTCTCTCCAGACAGATAGTGCAAAGTGCAACTCAGAGATCAAAGGAAGAGGGTATTTATTTTTTACTGTAATGGCGTTGAGACCTCTGTAGTCAATGCAGGGACGCAACTCTCCACTCTTCTTCTGCGCAAAGAAGAACCCTGCACCAGCCAGCGACACCGACTTTCTGATAAAACCTCTTGCCAAGTTCTCCCGGATATATTGAGACATAGCCTCCGTCTCGGGGAGTGATAGAGGATACACGCGGCCTCTAGGAGGTTCTGTGCCTGGCAATAGGTCTATCGGGCAATCGTAAGGACGGTGTGGCGGAAGCATCTCCGCAGATTTTTTGGAGAAGACATCCGCATACTGGTGGTACTGTGTGGGAAGCGCAGAGAGATCCGCGGGCACTTCCATGGAGGCTACTTGAACACTGCCCCTCAGGCACCTTCCCTCACAGTCCTTGCTCCAACCCAGTATACTCCCCGAAGACCAATCTATATGAAGGGAATGGCAATGGAGCCAGGGAACTCCGAGAAGCACCTGGTCGATGCCATCTGGCAAAATGAACAGGGACAAGATCTCACGGTGGGATGGTAAGATTGAGAGCCCTAGGGGTGCTGTCTGGTGGGTAACCTGAGATGGTAAAGGCGTACCATTCACCACCCTGATGGTCAAGGGTTGGGGCAATAACACCCATGGAATAGCGTGCTTTTGGGCGAAGGCCGAAGACATAAAGTTCCTTTCTGCCCCGGAATCCACCGTGACCTCTACCTCCCAGGTGGAAGCCCCACTATCTAACGTCCCTCAAAATACCGGTTTGGGGAGAAAGGTTTCATATCAGATAGACCCCCACCTACGACCACTGGACGTGATCGTTTTTTCAACCGCAATGGACACGTGTTAGCCAAGTGGCCAAACTGCCGGCACTGGTAACAGCGTGCGGAGCTTCGTACCGGACGCAGCCTGGGACCTGTGCGAGACACCTTCATGGGTTCAGAAGGCGTAATCTCCTGAGCAGGAAGCTCTAGCGGCTCGGAGAAAGTGGGAGCCAACTTAACCCTTTGTCTGCATTGCGCACGCTCCAGCCCGCGCTCCGTAAACCGGAGATCAATGCGGGTGGAAATGGCAATCAACTCCTCCAGACTTGTGGGGACCTCTCTGGTTGCTAGAGCATCTTTGATATGCTCCGCTAACCCTCTCCAGAACACAGGGACGAGTGCCTTATCAGGCCACTCCAGCTCGGAAGCCAGTGTCTGGAATCGGACGGCATAATGGCTGACCGAGTGGGATCCCTGTGTTAAGGCTAATAGCAGGAGAGAGGTGTCGTGAGTGACCCGTGGTCCCAAAAAGACCTGCTTTAAGGATGTGAGAAACTGAGCAGCGCTCAGAACCACGGGGTCATCACGCTCCCACAATGGCTTAGCCCACTCTAACGCCCTGCCCGACAGGATGGAGACAATAAACCCCACCTTAGCCCGCTGTGTAGGGAACCGTGCGGCCAGTAGCTCAAGCTGAATACAGCACTGACTCACGAAACCCCTACAGGTGGTGCTGTCACCCGAAGACTTGTCGGGCAACGGGAGACGGGATAATATCAGTGCAGGCGTGGATATGGGCATACGAGAGACAGCCTCTGCAACTGCCTGAACAGCGGCCGCAGTAGCATTCGCAGCTGAGGTGGGACTCTCGAGAGCCGCCAACCTGCCCTCCAGCTGCCAAATGTACTGCAGAAGCTGCTGCTTGTCCGCCATTACTAGCCAGACCCTGGCGCTAGCATAATGTTAGGGACGGCGGAACGCACTAAATATTAAATAACAGAAAGTGCGTTCGCCACCCGGGGTCCACTGTGCAGAAGTGTTAAACTGCTGCTATATAATGGCAGACGCACAATATGGCGGTATGGCACACGCGGGTTGAACGTCACCCTCGAGTACTGGCGAGCTCTGTTATAATCACAGAGGTGCCTAAGACATAAACAAATGTTGACCTCACAGGTCTTAGCGGTGTGCACGTACGGTATACGGTCACAGGACTAGGCCCAGACTCAGGGTCAACGTTCGTCTAGACCTACCGTGTTTGCGGCGTCGCAACTGCGGACGCCATGAAGCGCGGCGACAGACACTGCCGCTATATGACAATGCCCGGTAGCAGGCGCACTGTCGGACGCTAGCACTGTGGTGGATGAGTACTGTGGCCTGTAGCGTGCCACTGACTGGCGCTGACTCTATTACTAGATCCCTATACACTCTCGTAATATCAGAGGGAGGGGAATCTTAATGCGTCATTTGCAGTCCATACATCCATCAACATTCACACAGCACAGTAGCAATTAGAGTCTATACTAGCGCATGGCTGAGCGGCCATGCGACCCTTTTAAAGCCGGGACCTTCCGGAAGCTTCCAGTTCTCTGAGATGGACCAATGAGATCTGGAGAAGGACCTGAACACGTGACTCCCTGTCACGCTCGTGCCTTGGCTGAATGGCACGAGCCGGGGGGTTGTGGCCCCACTGTGCCACAAACCAGACTACCCTGGAAGGGGCGTGACTACGACAGCTACCTCGGTCTTCACTGGAGCCTCTGATGGTGAGGTCAGGCTTGTGCAGCAGGTAGCTGTCAGATGCCACTCCAGGGTGGTGTCTGGCTGTGGCTGCTGATCCCACTCGGGGACAAGTCACTTGGACAGGTGTGACTAACAGGCAGGCTGAGACACTGGGCAAGCAGGCACGGCTGAGACACAGGGCAAGCAGGCACAACTTGGTACACTGGCAGGCAGGCACGGCTTGGAGACACAGGGCAAGCAGGCACAGCTTGGAGACATAGGGCAAGCAGGCACGGCTTGGAGACACAGGGCAAGCAGGCACGGCTTGGAGACACAGGGCAAGCAGGCACGGCTCGGAGACACAGGGCAAGCAGGTGTGGTATATGAAGGAACAGGTTTGGACCTGTTCACACAGGAGGTGCAGGTATGGATACAGGCAGGAAGGAGTGAAATATGAAGGAACAGGTTTGGACCTGTCCACACAGGAGATGCAGATATGGATACAGACAGGAAGGAGTGGAATATGTTGGAACAGGTTAGGAACTGAGCAGCAGGAGTGCGGCGTAGGCGGAGCTGCAGGAGTGCAGAGTAGGCTGGCCTGCAAGGGAGCCGGGCAGGCTGAGCGGCAAGGGAGCCTGGCAGGCTGAGCAGCAAGGGAGCCGGGCAGGCTGAGCGGCATGGGAGCCGGGCAGGCTGAGCGGCTAGGAAGCCGGGCAGGCTGAGCGGCTAGGGAGCCGGGCAGGCTGAGCGGCTAGGGAGCCGGGCAGGCAGAGCGACTAGGGAGCCGAGCAGGCAGAGCGGCAAGGGAGCCGAGCAGGCAGAGCGGCTAGGGAGTCGAGCGGGCAGAGCGGCTAGGGAGCCAAGCGGGCAGAGCGGCTAGGGAGCAGAGCAGGCAGAGCTGCAAGAGAGCAGAGCCTCAGATAGGGAGGACACAAGGAAAGACACAGCAGAGAAGGAACCACAGACAAGGAGACTGACAGACAGAGGTAAGACTGAGTTCAGACAGAGACTCAGGGACAAAGACACAAGGACCAGGATATTCTGCCTCCTGGCAGGCGGACAGAGAAGTACTAAGCAAGGTACCAAGACACAGGAATACGCAATAAGAGCCTTCAGAGAAGGCAAGTCATAGGACAGGGCCTGGCTAGCTCAGCATCAAGGAGCTGAGTTTAGACATTGCACAGGCAATGTTTCAGCGGGTGTGGCGGAACTAGTCAAGGGCTCTAGGTGATTGGTCAGGGACAGATTAGACAGGTGCACCCTGACTGCATAAGAACCAGAGAGTTCTGGCGTCGCCCCCTATACACAGTGTCAGGAAACATGGAGAGCAGAAACACGGAGCACAGGACTGGTAACAGAGATTTCACAGCATGGCTTGAAGCAGAAAGTAAGTTGGTGTGCGGGGGATGGGAGGCCATGCAGTGATGCCAGCAGGGTTGTCACAGTAGTCCCCCCTTTACGGCCCCTCTTCCTCAAGCCTGCCAGAATGACCAGAAGAAGGAGTACAGGACCACACACAGTCCAGGCTGACAGGGCATCCTTCTGATGAGACGAAGTAGGTGTGCCATCCGGAGTCACCGAGTGCCAAGTTTCTTGGTGCCCAACAGCTTCCAACACAGAGGGTACAAGGACTTCTTCCTCCTGATTGGCAGAAGGCAGGGACCTGGAAGCTTCAGACTTGACCCCTACATCAGCCGGCCAGCTAGAAACAGAAGACACCTTCACTGAGTCCGACTTCAGCCCAATATGCCAGAAAAATTGAACCTCCTCTTCCCGGTTGGTGAGAAATGGAGATACGCAGGTCACTGTTCCAACCTCTTCACCCACCTGCCAAATGGAAGCTGGAGGCATACATACAGGGAGCCACTTCAGCCTGTTACCCTGAAAAAACTGGTCATCCTCTTCCAGGTTAGAGGGTGAGAAAATCTCTGTCTCAGTATCTTCACTCACTGGCCACACGGGGGTTGAGGGCAAATACTTAGGACCCATCTTCAGCCCGTAATCCAAGGGAGGACAATCAAGAGACAGGGATGCTCCTGGGAGCAGATCACTGGTATAGTCGCTGGAGACATGTGAGGAGACTGACACTGCTTCCCCTTCTTCGGAGATGTCATCACCCCTTGACTCGACGAATAGCAGACCAGATGAAGAAGGCGACCTTGCTGACCGACACTGACACAAGGGAACCAGACACCTCTTATCACTAGATTGTTTCAAGCGTGGTGCCCTGCTAGGTTTCCAGACATAAACGGGTACTAGAATCTCTGGAAAAGAGTGACCCATGGGCATACCAGTCAGCAAGTGGAAGATGAGCTTCCTCATGTATAAGGCTCCGACCTGGAGCTGTAGTTGTCCGTGCAGGACTAGACTGTTCTCAAGTAGGGCTCGGCCACCTCGAGACAACGCCCACGCCGGCTTCGGGAGCTGTATGACAGAGACCACACACTGACTATGTATGACTGGCGACTTAAACACACCAATGCTCCCTGAAGGCAGAGAAACAGTCAAAGAGTTTAATGGAGAGGGAGTACTCTCGCCAGGGGCAGCCTCTCCTACTGGCCCAGGGTTCTGGAGTACAGGCTTCACAGGGCAGAGGCAAGATTCCGGCTGCAACTTGGCCCGCTTCTTCTTTTTAGACCTCTTGGATCTTGCACGGGAGGCCACATCGGCAGACTGTGGAACAAGTGATGACTGGACGGTCATAGGCGGTTGAGATGTTTCACCCACAGGTTCCTCTTGTCTGGTCTGTCTCTGGAAGCTTGGAGGGGAAGACATTTCAGGAGCAGCTGGATGAGGCATGTCGAACACCTTACGAAAGGCCACCAGGAAGGACACCAGGCTCAAGACGACAGGGTCCCCTGCTTTCCAAAGGGGACAGATCCACATCAGCTAGGTAGGACATGATGTATCCCACCTTGACCCGGTCAGAGGGGAAACAAGCTGCATTCTGCAGGATGTAGTGCAGGCACTTTTTCAGGAACCCTTGGCACTCTTTGGGGTCCCCATAGAACCTAGGTGGGTCTGCTGGGTCATGCTCTTCATAGGCCAGGAGCTGCTCATAGATGGCCTTGGAGACTATGAGTGGTTCAGAAGTCTCAACAATTGGAACCACGCAAGGGGGAGCAAACTCTTCTGGTGGCTCACACTGGCAGGGAGAAAGTTCATCATGCTCTGCGAGCGGAAGGACATGGGACTCGGCGGGGACCATGGCCTGTGCAAACTGTCGCGCTCGTGCCTTGGCTGATTGGCGCGAGCCGGGGGGTTGTGGCCCCACTGTGCCACAAACCAGACTACCCTGGAAGGGGGTGACTACGACAGCTACCTCGGTCTTCACAGGAGCCTCTGATGGTGAGGTCAGGCTTGTGCAGCAGGTAGCTGTCGGGTGCCACTCCAGGGTGGTGTCTGGCTGTGGCTGCAGATCCCACTCGGGGACAAGTCACTTGGACAGGTGTGACTATCAGGCAGGCTGAGACACTGGGCAAGCAGGCACGGCTGAGACACAGGAAAAGCAGGCACGGCTTGGTACACTGGCAGACAGGCACGGCTTGGAGACACAGGGCAAGCAGGCACGGCTTGGAGACACAGGGCAAGCAGGCACGGCTTGGAGACACAGGGCAAGCAGGCACATGTTGTGAGCTCATCTGTTCATTCATCTTTTGTGTCCGAGGATCTCCCTCTTCTGGTTAAGGAAGGTAGTGAGGCTGATTTGGATGAAAGAAACCAAACACCTGATCAGGTGGATTGTGACTGGGTATCGGGAACTGCAGACTGGATATAAGGCAGCCAACGCCCTTCTAAGTCGCTGGTGATTTCTCTGCTGGATTCTTGGAGACCAGTCTGATTCCTGCTTCCCAAAGATAAGTTTTTGCTCTGCTATTGAACTTATTAGTTTTGGTTTTGTTTACCTTGTTTTTTGAGTTCTGCCATCCCCGGCGGGGGTGTGCTGGATTCTTTTTCCTTGATCAGTGTTCTCTTTTGCTCTGCTTCCAGAATATTCAGAGTGCTGATATAGGGTTTGAAGTCTAGTGACCTCAGGGTCCTTTTTGCTTATAAGTTGTGTTGGTAATATTTTTGGCAGGGTTTTCTCAGATTGCAGACAGCAGCTTTTCTGTCCTGTCCATTTTAGTTAGCTTGGGCCCCATCGTTTGCTCAACCTATCTTTCTATCTGTGTTAGTGTTTTCATCTTGCTTCACCGTCATTATATGTTGGGGGCTGCCTATTGCTTTGGGGTCTGCTCTGGGGCAGTCAGTTTTTCCCTTTTCTCTCTTTAGGCTTGTGTAGATCTCCGGCTGTGACGAGGTGCCTAGGATCACCGTAGGAACACTCCACGGCTACTGCTAGTTGTGTGATAGGATCAGGGGTCTGCAATCCGCTAGTTTCCAACCTCTCTGATTTTCTGGGCTGAGCTTGTGTTTTGTTTTTTCCTCCTCGGTGACTCAATCATAACAGAATCACCAGCCATACCGCAGATTCTAGGGTACTCAAAAGCAGGAAGGAATTGTTTAAAAAAAAAAGGGAAAAAAAAAAAAGGTGTCAGAATTTTTTTTGTGTGTATATTTTTTCCTCTTTTTCTCTGAGGCCGTAGGAGGAATATTTTTTTTTTCTGATGGAGTTTAAGCAATTGTCTGATCGTGTGGAGCAGCTTGCTTCTGAAGTGCAAGGAATTTCCACCTATCTTGCTCATTCACACGCTGCTGAACCAAAAATCCCCACTCCTGATGTGTTTTTTGGGGATCGGTCTAAATTTTTGAATTTTAAGAATAATTGTAAATTATTTCTTGCCTTGAAGCCTAACTCATCGGGGAGCTCTGCGCAGCAGGTTAAAATTGTCATCTCCTTGCTGCGCGGCGATCCCCAGGATTGGGCGTTTTCTTTAGTACCAGATGATCCTATTCTAGCTAATGTGGACGCATTTTTCAGGCCTTGGGGTTGTATGATGAACCTAATGCTATTGATCAAGCTGAAAAGACCCTGTTGGCATTGAGCCAGGGTCAAGATTCTGCAGAACTGTACTATCAAAAATTCCAAAAGTGGGCGGTCCTCACCACTTGGAATGATGGTGCCTTGGCAGCTCTCTTTCGGAAGGATTTGTCTGAAACTGTAAAAGATACTATGGTGGGATTTCCTGTTCCCTCTGGTCTTGACGATTCTATGTCATTAGCCATTCAGGTTGATCGGCGTTTACGTGAACGTAAAATTATACGGGAAACGCTGCCACCTGTTGAACAAATGTCTGAACCTATGCAATGTGATAGTTTTGTCTAGGGCGCAACGTCAGTAGTTTAGAAGACGTAATTAGCTATGTTTTTTCTGTGGAGATGCCTCTCACATTATTTCTGTCTGCCCTAAACGAGAGAAACGTTTTGCACACACATTTGCTGTAGGTGGTGTACAACCTAAGTTTCTTCTGGCAATTACTCTGATCTGCTCCCTGTCCACATTTTCTGCTAAAGCCTTTGTGGATTCAGGAGCGGCCTTGAACCTAATGGATTTAGATTTTGCTAAACGTTGTAGTTTCCCTATGACACCCCTGCGGACGCCTATTCCTTTGAGGGGTATTGATGCTACTCCTTTGGCGAAGAATAAACCTCAGTTTTGGACCCAGGTGGTAATGCGGGTCGCCCCAGACCATCAAGAAAATTGCAGATTTTTGGTGTTGCATAATTTGCATGATACCATCGTGCTGGGGTTCCCCTGGTTGCAAATCCATAACCCAGTTTTGGATTGGAAATCTTTGTCTGTGGTGAGTTGGGGTTGTCGGTGTGCTCTTAGTGACACTCCTGTTTTCTCCACCTCTCCCCAGTCGCATGAGGTTCCTGACTATTTGGCTGATTTTTATGATGTGTTTAGTGAGAGTAAGTCTGCATCTTTGCCTCCTCATAGGAGTTATGACTGTGCAAATGAGCTGAGTCCGGGGTGTAAATTTCCCAAGGGTCGACTTTTTAATTTATCTGTACCCGAACATGAGGCTATGCGTTCTTATATTAAGGAGTCGTTGGAGAAGGGTCATATTAGACCATCCTCTTCACCCTTGGGTGCTGGGGGTTTTTTTGTGGCCAAGAAGGATGGTTCATTAAGGCCCTGTATTGACTATCGCTCCCTTAACAAAATTACTGTTAAATATTAGTATCCGTTACCCCTGATTTCTGACCTATTTTCTAGAGTTGAAGGTGCTTGCTGGTTTACCAAGCTTGACCTCAGGGGGACGTATAATCTTATTCGCATTAAGCATGGGGATGAATGGAAGACAGCGTTTAATACTACGGAGGGACATTTTGAGTACCTGGTGATGCCTTTTGGGCTCACTAACGCCCCTTCTGTCTTCCAGCGCTTCATGAATGATATTTTCCGGGACTTTGTGGATAAGTTTCTGATCATCTATTTGGATGATACTTTTCCAGGGATTGGGACTCTCATGTGGAACATGTTCGGACTGTGTTCCGGATTTTGAGGGAAAACTCCCTGTATGTTAAGGGATCGAAATGTCTTTTTGGTGTACAGAGGATTTCATTTTTGGGATTTATTTTGTCTCCGTCAACTATTGAAATGGACCCGGCCAAGGTACAGGCCTTTTATGATTGGGTGCAGCCAAATTCTTTGAAGGCTCTCCAGAAGTTTTTTGGTTTTGCTAATTTTTATCGTAAGTTTATAGCCAATTTTTCTGTTATTGCCAAACCATTGACTGATTAGACTAAGAAGGGCGCTGATTTGCTGGTCTCCAGAGGCTGTTTCTTCTTTTCAGGAGCTGAAGCGGAGATTCACTTCTTCCACGGTCTTGCGACAACCCGATGTCTCACTTCCATTTCAGGTGGAGGTGGATGCTTCAGAGACTGGTGCAGGAGCTGTTTTGTCCCAAAAAGATCCTGTAACATCTAAAATGAACCCCTGTGACTTCTTTTCCCGAAAGTTCTCTCCTTCGGAACGCAACTATGATGTGGGGAATCGAGAACTGTTGGCCATGAAGTGGGCATTTGAGGAGTGGAGACATTGGTTGGAGGGAGCTAGACATCAAGTTGTGGTCCTCACTGACCATAAGAATTTGATCGACCTTGAGTCGGCTAAATGCTTGAATCCGAGACAGGCCAGGTGGGCCTTGTTTTTCACACGTTTTGATTTTGTGGTCTCCTTTCTTCCGGGCACTAAGAACGTTAAGGCTGATGCCCTCTCTAGGAGTTTTTTGGCCGATTCTCCTATTGTGACCAAGCCTGCTACCATCTTAGGTGAGGGGGTGGTTCTTTCTGCCATCTCGCCTGATTTGAGACGTGCTCTGGAGAAGTTTCAGGAGGATAAGCCTGAGCGTTGTCCCAGTGGTAGGTTATATCTTCCTGACCAGTGGAGGAGGAAAGTGATGTCTGAGGTTCATTGCTCCGTGTTGGCTGGTCATCCAGGTATTTTTGGTACTAGAGATTTGGTGAGTCGGTCTTTTTGGTGGCCTGCCTTGTCTCGTGATGTCAGAAATTTTGTGCAGTCCTGTGGGACTTGCTCCCGATCTAAGCCTTGTTCTCGTCCTAGTGGGTTGTTGATGCCTTTGCCGGTGCCCAGGAGGCCATGGACCCATATTTCAATGGATTTTATTTCTGATCTGCCTGACTCTCAAGAGGAGTTCAGTTTGTCTCTAGATTCTGGAGGACTTTAGGACTTTTTGTTCCAAGTTGGGAATTCAGTTGTCCTTCTCCTCTGCATTTCACCCTCAGACCAATGGGCAGACGGAGAGAACAAACCAGACTTTGGAGGCTTGAGAATTTTTATATCTGCTGATCAGGATGATTGGGTCTCATTTTTACCCTTGGCCGAATTTGCTTTAAATAATAGAGCTAGCTCTGCCACTTTGATGTCACCCTTTTTCTGTAACTTTGGGTTTCATCCTCGATTTTCTTCAGGGCAGGTGGAGTCTTCTGCCTGTCCAGGGGTTGACACTGTGGTGGAAAGAATGCAGCAGATTTGGGACCAAGTGGTGGATAAGTTGTCTCTTCCTCAGGAAAAGGCCCAGCGGTTTTCTAACCGGCAAAGGACCATTGGTCCCCGGTTTAAGGTGGGTGATGTGGTCTGGTTGTCATCAAAGAATATCTCTATGAAAGTGGCTTCTCCAAAGTTTAAACCTAGATTTATTGGACCTTACAAGATTTTGGAGATTATTAATCCGGTCTCTTTTCGGTTGGCTCTTCCTGTCACATTTAAGATTCATAATGTGTTTCATAAGTCCTTGTTGAAGAGGTTTGTTGAACCAGTGGTTCCTATGGCGGCACCTCCTGACCCTGTGTTGGTTGAAGGTAACATGGAATATGAGGTAGAGAAGATACTGGATTCCCGTCTGGCTAGACGGAGACTCCAGTATTTGGTTAAGTGGAAGGGTTATGGTCAGGTGGATAATTCCTGGGTCTCTGCCTCTGATATTCATGCCGAAAGATTGGTGCGCACTTTTCATCGGGCTCATCCTGATCGGCCTGGGGGCTTGGATGAGGATTCGGTGACCCCTCCTCAAGAGGGAGGTACTGTTGTGAGCTCATCAGTTCATTCATCTTTTGTGTCCGAGGATCTCCCTCTTCTGGTGAAGGAAGGTAGTGAGGCTGATTTGGATGAAAGAAACCAAACACCTGATCAGGTGGATTGTGACTGGGTAACGGGAACTACAGACTGGATATAAGGCAGCCGACGCCCTTCTGAGTCGCTGGTGATTTCTCTGCTGGATTCTTGGAGACCAGTCTGATTCCTGCTTCCCAAAGATAAGTTTTTGCTCTGCTATTGAACTTATTAGTTTTGGTTTTGTTTACCTTGTTTTTTGAGTTCAGCCATCCCCGGCCGGGGGTGTGCTGGATTCTTTTTCCTTGATCAGTGTTCTCGTTTGCTCAGCTTCCAGAATATTCAGAGTCTAGTGACTTCAGGGTCCTTTTTGCTTATCAGTTGTGTTGGTAATATTTTTGGCAGGGTTTTCTCGGATTGCAGACAGCAGCTTTTCTGTCCTGTCCTTTTTAGTTAGCTTGGGCCCCATCGTTTGCTCAACCTATCTTTCTATCTGTGTTAGTGTTTTCATCTTGCTTCACCGTCATTATATGTTAGGGGGCTGCCTGTTGCTTTGGGGTCTGCTCTGGGGCAGTCAGTTTTTCCCTTTTCTCTCTTTAGGCTTGTGTAGATATCCGGCTGTGACGAGGTGTCTAGGATCACCATGGGAACACTCCACGGCTCCTGCTAGTTGTGTGATAGGATCAGGGGTCTGCAATCCGCTAGTTTCCAACCTCTCTGATTTTCTGGGCTGAGCTTGTGTTTTGTTTTTTCCTCCTCGGTGACTCAATAATAACAGGCACGGCTTGGAGACACAGGGCAAGCAGGCACGGCTTGGAGACACAGGGCAAGCAGGCACGGCTTGGAGACACAGGGCAAGCAGGCACGGCTTGGAGACACAGGGCAAGCAGGCACGGCTTGGAGACACAGGGCAAGCAGGTGTGGTGTATGAAGGAACAGGTTTGGACCTGTTCACACAGGAGGTGCAGTTATGGATACAGGCAGGAAGGAGTGGAATATGTTGGAACAGGTTAGGAACTGAGCCGCAGGAGTGCGGCGTAGGCGGAGCTGCAGGAGTGCGGAGTAGGCGGAGCCACAGGAGTGCGGAGTAGGCTGGTGTTATGAATGAGTCACCGGAGGAGGAGAAAACAAAAATACAAGCTAAGTCCAGAAAACCAGAGAGGTTGGTAGCTATCGGATTGCAGACCCCTGATCCTATACACCACAACTAACAGTAGCTGTGGGGGGTTCCTACGGTGCCCTAGACCCCTCGTCACAGCCGGAGAACTACATAAGCCTAAAGAAGGAAAGGGGAAATCTAAACTGCCCCAGAGCAGACCCCAAAGCAATAGACAGCCCCCAACATGTATTGTCGGTGAAATACAGATGAAAACACAAACACAGACAGAAAGACAGGCTGAGCAAACGATGGGGCCCAACTAACTAGATAGGACAGGACAGAAAAGATGCTGGCTGCAATCCGCAAAAAACCCTATCAAAAATGTCCCAACCGTCTGATAAGGAAAAAGGCCCTGAAGTCGCTAGACTTCAAAATCACTATATCAGCACTCAGGTATATTCTGAAAACAGAGCAAAGAGATCAACTGATCAGAGACAAAAATGGAATTCAGCCAGTCCCAACCAGGACTGGCTGAATACAAACACTAAGGAAACCAGACAAAATCTCATGGAATAATAGCAGGGCAAAAACTTAGCTTTTAGTAGGCAGGAACTAAACTGGATGCAAGAGCTCAGAGCAGAAAGGATCACCAGCAGCCCTGCAGGGCATCGGCTGCCTTATATCCACTCAGAAACTCCAGATGTCCAATCACACTACGCCTGTCCAGATGACAGGTTCTTCCCATCCCAATCAATTTCACTACCTCTCTTCACCAGCAGAGGGAGTTCATCAGACATCAAAGGTGAAGGGGAGAATGAACTCGCAACAGGCTGGGCTGCAAGGGAGACGGGCAGGCTGAGCGGCAAGGGAGCCGGGCAGGCTGAGCGGCAAGGGAGCCGGGCAGGCAGAGCGGCTAGGGAGCCGAGCAGGCAGAGCGGCTTGGGAGCTGAGCAGGCAGAGCTGCAAGAGAGCAGAGCAGGCAGAGCTGCAAGAGAGCAGAGCAGGCAGAGCTGCAAGAGCGCAGAGCTGCAAGAGAGCAGAGCGGGCAGAGCTGCAAGAGAGCAGAGCAGGCAGAGCTGCAAGAGAGCAGAGCAGGCAGAGCTGCAAGGGTGCAGAGCCTCAGATAGGGAGGACACAAGGAAAGACACAGCAGAGAAGGAACCACAGACAAGGAGACTGACAGAAAGAGGTAAGACTGAGATCAGACAGAGACACAGGGACAAAGACACAAGGACCAGGATATTCTGCCTCCTGGCAGGCGGACAGAGAAGTACTAGGCAAGGTACCAAGACACAGGAATACGCAATAAGAGCCTTCAGAGAAGGCAAGACATAGGACAGGGCCTGGCTAGCTCAGCAGCAAGGAGCTAACTGAGTTTAAACATTGCACAGGCAATGTTTCAGTGGGTGTGGCGGAACTAAATAGTCAAGGGCTCTAGGTGATTGGTCAGGGACAGATTAGACAGGTGCACCCTGACTGCATAAGAACCAGAGAGTTCTGGCGCCTCCCCCCTATACACACAGTCAGGATCTCTCCATTGGGAGATCGTCTCGTGAGCATGCCCAGTAGCGCGACGGAAGGACTTAGCCTCTGGAGTGGCTTGCTGCAGAGCAGACTGCGCTACTATTGCTGGCCCAGAGGTGGCAGCAACAACCAGACCCACAGAGCTGGTCTGAGCAGAGCGTCTGGAATGCCGGGATTGCTGTGCAGGCTCCGGAGCGGTCGGAGAATGGGAGACCGCTGAATGCAAGGCTCTGGATTCCTGCTGTGCAGTTGCAGGAACCCGACGCCTATCATGGAATGCACCAAATCATAAAGAAGGTATTTAGGTGCGTTTGCAGGCGGGGTCCACCGTGCAGAGATGGTAACTGCTGCTCGGTAATGACGGACGTTATATAGCGGTTTAATAGAGGAACACACGGGGTCAACTCTACCTAGTGTGTACAGAGACGGACTGTGTGACCTCACAGAGCCGCCCGACCGCCAAACACAAATGCCACAGCCTGTTTATGCTCACAGAGCTCGGCAATGTGAGCACTGGTGTATGGACACAGGACTCTACCCCTGAGACACTGGGTTAGAGTCCCTCTAGTCACACTAGTGCTCGGCACCGCAACTGTGGTGTCAGGAAGAAACAATATTAATAAATAAAGCGCACTACGTGCGAACTGCACCACTCTGGCGGATGCCACTAACCACCCGGACAAGGGAGGAAAGCGCTAGACTTGCGCATGGCGTCACACTGGTGGAAGCAGCCGCTTATTGCGGTACTGAAGGTGCTCAGAGCTGGACGACACCATATGGCGCTGAGAGAGGTGCTGAGTAGTGGAGGCACCGTGGCGCAGACCAAGCCACTAGTAGCCGCTAACTCTAACTCTAAAGCCCTATAGCATACGTATTCAAGGGAGGGGAGTTATAATGCGTCAGTCACCAGTTTCATGCATCCATCATCACTCACACAAAAAACAATAAGAGTCTATACTAGCGCATGGCCGTACGGCCATGCGACTCTTTTATAGCAGCGTCCTTCTGGGACCTTCCTAGTGGTCCAATGGGAGCAGCAATAGGACCTGATTATGTGACCTCAGACCTCCAATGAGAGGACTTCCCATGGACATGCTAAGTGGGCTGAAAGAAGGACTTGATCACTGCTGGCTAGAGTTGAGCGACTTTTGTTTTTTTAGGGTCGCGTTTCGTTTCGTGAAACCCGACTTTTCCAAAAGTCGGGTCGAGCAAGATCGTCCGATTATAGGGAAAAGTCGGGGTCGTCCCGAAACACGAAACCCAATGTAAGTCAATGGGGAATAAAAGTCGGCAGTGAGAGGAGGACAGGAAACAAACCTACAGTGCCCATTTGAATGCCAAAAGCATCAATTCTTCTTTCTTAAGCTTGTCAACCTTAATTAACTTCATAATACAAGTTACGCACTGAAAAATGGGGGTTATTTGGCTAAAGTTGTGGGGGGGGAGGGCTGGCTGCAGGTTTTCATGTGCCCTGGGCGAAAGAGCGCCCCTTTAACACATACCACAACTCATCATGCTCCGATACGGCAGAGAAATAGCGGTATAGTACAATGAAAAATACCTCACTTTTTACATCTCATGACGAGGCCCATCTATTTCTCCATACAGAATCATTGGTCCCATATAATGTTTGAAACAGTATATGATGAGCTCCACATAATGCTACAGTATATGTTGGTCCCCATGGATGAAGCTCCACTGTCTTATGGGCCCAAATAAAGCTCCAAACATAATGGGCCCCATTTCTAATGCTCTAGTGTATAATGGGCCCTGTAAATGCTGCTCCAGTGTCTGATGTCCACCTTTGGAATGTTCCAGTGTATGGTGGGCCCCATCTATCATTCTCCAGAGTATAGTGCTCCCCAAAAATTGCTGTCCCAACATTGAAAACAATCAAATAAGTCTCCTCGCTAGGGAATCCCTGTACTTGTCTGGACAGGTGCTGTAGCTTGCTTAACAGCTCGCCAGCCGTTCTCACGCCCAGTATGGATTACACGTGACTGCACAAAGGTGAGAAAGGGTACCGTATCCCCAGATAACATGTATGGATAGCGTACACATTCAAAATATATGTCTCAGGAGGCAGGCTCAGACGGTGTTAGGCCCAGTATGGATTGCACGTGATTGCACAAAGGTTAGAAAGGGTACGGTATCCCTGGATAACATGTATGGATAGCGTACACATTCAAAATATATGTCTATACAGCATGAGGCAGGCTCAGACGGTGTTAGGCCCAGTATGGATTGCACGTGATTGCACAAAGGTTAGAAAGGGTACCGTATCCCCGGATAACATGTATGGATAGCGTACACATTCAAAATATATGTCTCAGAAGGCAGGCTCAGACGGTGTTAGGCCCAGTATGGATTGCACGTGATTGCACAAAGGTTAGAAAGGGTACCGTATCCCTGGATAACATGTATGGATAGCGTACACATTCAAAATATATGTCTCAGGAGGCAGGCTCAGACGTTGTTAGGCCCAGTATGGATTGCACGTGATTGCACAAAGGTTAGAAAGGGTACCGTATCCCTGGATAACATGTATGGATAGCGTACACATTCAAAATATATGTCTATACAGCATGAGGCAGGCTCAGACGGTGTTAGGCCCAGTATGGATTGCACGTGATTGCACAAAGGTTAGAAAGGGTACCGTATCCCTGGATAACATGTATGGATAGCGTACACATTCAAAATATATGTCTATACAGCATGAGGCAGGCTCAGACGGTGTTAGGCCCAGTATGGATTGCACGTGATTGCACAAAGGTTAGAAAGGGTACCGTATCCCTGGATAACATGTATGGATAGCGTACACATTCAAAATATATGTCTATACAGCATGAGGCAGGCTCAGACGGTGTTAGGCCCAGTATGGATTGCACGTGATTGCACAAAGGTTAGAAAGGGTACCGTATCCCCGGATAACCTGTATGGATAGCGTACACATTCAAAATATATGTCTCAGGAGGCAGGCTCAGACGGTGTTAGGCCCAGTATGGATTGCACGTGATTGCACAAAGGTTAGAAAGGGTACCGTATCCCTGGATAACATGTATGGATAGCGTACACATTCAAAATATATGTCTCAGGAGGCAGGCTCAGACGGTGTTAGGCCCAGTATGGATTGCACGTGATTGCACAAAGGTTAGAAAGGGTACCGTATCCCTGGATAACATGTATGGATAGTGTACACATTCAAAATATATGTCTATACAGCATGAGGCAGGCTCAGACGGTGTTAGGCCCAGTATGGATTGCACGTGATTGCACAAAGGTTAGAAAGGGTACCGTATCCCCGGATAACATGTATGGATAGCATACACATTCAAAATATATGTCTCAGGAGGCAGGCTCAGACGGTGTTAGGCCCAGTATGGATTGCACGTGATTGCACAAAGGTTAGAAAGGGTACCGTATCCTTGGATAACATGTATGGATAGCGTACACATTCAAAATATATGTCTCAGGAGGCAGGCTCAGACGGTGTCAGGCACAGTATGGATTTGACGGCCCAGATTACACAGCGGAGGAGCAGGGAGAGGTAAAGATTGCAAATGCTGGGGCCCTGCCCAAGCAAGGGGGGCCCACTCGTGGGCGTCGGTACTGGCACTGGGCCCCTCATAGTACAGCGGTGTGTCTGACGGCGGGTGTGCACCACCACCGTCAGAGACACTTGATTGCACTATGAGGGACCCTGTGCCAGTGCCCGCGCCCAAGAGTCGGCCTACCCACCTGTCCAGGGCAACGGCACTCGCACGGTGTCGTGCGGTAGGTGGTGACCCCGGCCATGGGGGGGGAGGCAGCACAGTTAGGGAGTTTTAGAAAGTGGCATATGTTGATGTTGGACATTCAGCTGATGCAAAAGGCGAAATAGGTGAAGTACCAGGAAGAGGTGGACCAAAGCAAGCCATTTTTCTGTCACCCTATGTGTCATCAGGGGAAGGTGGGACAAAATCCTTGGAAACCCATGCGTGGTTCATTTTAATGAAGGTTAGATCATCCACATTTTGGGTTGACAGACGGGTCCTTTTTTCTGTCAGGATTGATCCAGCTGCACTGAAGACTCTTTCCGATAGCACACTTGCAACTGGGCAAGCGAGCTCCTGTAAGGCATATTGGGCCAATTCAGGCCAGGTGTCCAGTTTAGCGGCCCAATAGTCAAAGGGGAATGACCTGTGTGGGAGAACATCGATATGGGAGGAAAAGTAGTTTGTAACCATAGTTGACAACTGCTGTCTCCTGTCACTTTCCATCGATGCAGTATTACCAGTTGTGTGAGCGGTATTTGAAAAATCAGTCCACAACATTGTCATGAAACCCCTGTCTCCAACGCCACTTCTGCTGTGTGCACCACGAACACCTCTGCCAAGCTGCCCCCGGCCCGTACGGCTCGTGTGAGAACCATCACCGCTGCTGTGTGCTGGGAATGCCTCAAGCAACCGATTTACCAGAGTTGCTTGTTTATTAGCCAATATTAGGTCAAGGTTCTCCTGTGGCATGATGTTTTGTAATTTGCCTTTATAGCGTGGATCCAGGATGCTGGCCAACCGGTAGTCGTCATCGTTGATCATTTTGGCAATGCGGGGGTCCCTTTTTAGGATCCGCATGGCATAATCTGACATGTGGGCCAATGTTCCCGGGGTCAATGATGCACTGCGAGTGCTGTTTGGAGGAGCACTTTCTGGCAAATCCACATCCCTCCAGTCACGCACAAACCCTGTACCAGACCTTGCCACGCCAACATTTTCACTTGCCCCACGAGATGCATCCTCCTCCCCTAAGTAATCATCCCCATCATCCTCCTCCTCCTCCTCTTCTTCCTCCACCTCGTCCAGGAGAGGTCCCTGAGCAGACAATGGCTGAATGTCATCAAGGATTCCCTCCTCCTCTTCCTCCTCATCAACATTGGCTGCAGACGCCTGCTCCTTAAGGTGCGTCAAAATTTGCATGAGCAGACGCATAAGTGGGATGCTCATGCTTAGGATGGCGTCGTCTGCGCTTACCAGCCGTGTGCATTCCTCATAACACTGAAGGACTTTACAAAGGTCTTTCAGCTTCGACCACTGCACACCTGTCAACTCCATGTCTGCTCTCAAAGTGCCTGGCCGTGTATCCTCCCACAAATGCATTATGGCCTGCCTCTGCTCGCACAGCCGCTCCACCATGTGCAGGGTGGAGTTCCACCTTGTTGCAATGTCGATAATGAGGCGGTGGTTGGGAAGGTGGAGCAATCGCTGCAGCTTCTGCATACGAACGGAGTGTACAGGCGACCGGCGGATGTGCGCGCACAGTCTTCGCACCTTCTGGAGCAGGGCTGTTAACTACGGATAATTTTTGAGGAAGCACTGCACCACCAGGTTCAAGGTGTGAGCCAAGCAAGGTATGTGGCTGAGTTTTGAAAGGGCTATGGCTGCCACAAAATTACGGCCATTATCACTAACTACCTTGCCTGCCTCAAGATGTACACTGCCCAGCCATGACTCAGTTTGTCGCTTCAAGTACTCGGCCAGCACCTCGGCGGTGTGTCTGTCGCCCAAACACATCATCTGCAACACAGCCTGCTGACGCTTTCCACTAGCTGCTCGATAGGGGGACACATCGTGTGCAACAGTGGCAGCTGCAGATGGAGTGCTCGTACGACTGCGCTCTGTGGACGAGCTTTCGCTTCTGGAGGAGGAGGAGGAGGGTCGAACGCCTACAGCCAACTGTTTCCTATACCGTGGGCTAGGCAGCACTGTCCCACCACCACTGTCCCCTGTGGACCCTGCATCCACCACATTAACCCAGTGCGCAGTGATGGACACGTAACGGCCCTGGCCATGCCGACTGGACCATGCATCAGTTATGAGGTGCACCTTTCCGCTCACTGACTGCTTGAGTGCATGGACAATGCGGTCTTTCACATGATGGTGGAGGGCTGAGATGGCTTTGCGAGAGAAGAAGTGGCGACTGGGTAGGTCATAGCGTGGTACTGCATAGGCCATGAGTTCGCGGAAAGCTGTGCTTTCCACCAACCGAAAGGGCATCATCTCAAACGAGATTAGTTTGGCAATGTGGGCGTTCAAACCCAGTGTACGCGGATGAGAGACTGAGTACTTTCTTGACCTACTCATAGTGTCTGGGAGGGTGAGCTGGACTTGAGAGCTGCATATGGTGGAAGTAGCGGTGGACAGGGCGGACTGAGAGAGGGTTGATGATGGTGATGGAGTTGGTGTTCTTTCTGATGGCCTAGAATCAGTCTTTCGTTGATATAACAGTGGGATTCCCTGACTGCTGTGGTCTTGCAACGACACCTCAACATTTGCTGCTGTGCTAACCGGTGGGCTTACAGTGGGGGAAACAATGTAGCGTTGCTGACTACCTTCATTGTGATCAGTTGCACATGTGGCACTTGAGGTTTGGTGTTGTGTCCACGCTTGCAAGTGCATGCTGGTTAAATGTCTAAGCATGCAACTGGTATTCAAATTTTTCAGATTTTTCCCTCGGCTAAAGGTCTTTGCGCACTTCTTACAGATAACCTTGGCCTAATCATGAGGATTTTGTTCAAAAAAGTGCCACACTGCACTCTTCCTACTTTGGCAGACATTTTGCGGCCTAGCACGCTGTGATCTTTTGACCCTCTGGACAAGCTGTCCAGCAACACTTTTGATGTTTGGAACCTGTCTTTGGAGTGCTCCGGGCCTGCCAGATAACAGCTGTTGCGATGTCGATGTCTGCTGTGGATGCTCCTCATCTGAGCTATTGGAAGCAGCACCCTCTTCCCCCAATGGATGCCAATCTGGGTCAACAACTGGGTCATCCATCACCTCCTCTTCTATGTCATGTGCACCTTCCTCTGTGTCACCGTGTATGGTGGTATAGTGTGCGGGAAGGGGCACCTGAGTCTCATCAGGGTCAGAATCTGGCTCTGTACACTGCGAGGACAATGTAGCGCTCTGAGTGAATGTACCAGCAGAATCATCCATCAGCGGCTGTGCATCAGTGCACTCCATGTCAGATTCATCTTGGCCTGGGTAATTCACCATTTGACTTGATAATCCAGGCATGGTATGTGAAAACAGCTCCATGGAGTAATCAGTAGTATGGCCTGCGTCATCCTTCAATCTTGGTTGGGGTGAAGGACACAAGGAAAGGTGTGGTTCATGAACATGAGCCTCCAATGACGACTCAGTGCTTTTACTTTTTACAACTGAAGAAGAGGAGGCGATAGAGCTGGAGGCTGAGTCAGCAATGTAAGACAAAACTTTTTCCTGATGCTCTGGCTTTAAAAGCGGTTTGCCAACTCCTAGAAAACTAAGCGTTCGAGGCCTTATGTAGCCAGACGATGACGCAGGGTCAGCACCTCCTGCATTCGGTCCTATTTTGCTCTTGCCACTACCATCAGATCCACCACCAACACCATCATTACCAGCTGCCAACCCCCGCCCAATTCCACGCCCTCTTCCACCAGCCTTCCTCATTTTTGGTAGAAATGTAGACAAAATCCAACAAACTATATAGTAATGTAAAACAAGGTACAAGGTGTCTATAGGACAGGGGAGATTTTGAATTTCTGCACACACTTTTGGACACTGGACACTTTTGGATTGTGTGAGGCCCACTGATATCTGAGCGCTATGTGACAGGCTCGATGGCACAGCTGTGACAAAAGTGACTAGAGGATAAGGGAGATTTTGAATCTCTGCACACACTTTTGGACACTGGACACTTTTGGATTGTGTGAGGCCCAATGAATATCTGAGCGCTATGTGACAGGCTCGATGGCACAGCTGTGACAAAAGTGACTAGAGGATAAGGGAGATTTTGAATCTCTGCACACACTTTTGGACACTGGACACTTTTGGATTGTGTGAGGCCCAATGAATATCTGAGCGCTATGTGACAGGCTCGATGGCACAGCTGTGACAAAAGTGACTAGAGGATAAGGGAGATTTTGAATCTCTGCACACACTTTTGGACACTGGACACTTTTGGATTGTGTGAGGCCCAATGAATATCTGAGCGCTATGTGACAGGCTCGATGGCACAGCTGTGACAAAAGTGACTAGAGGATAAGGGAGATTTTGAATCTCTGCACACACTTTTGGACACTGGACACTTTTGGATTGTGTGAGGCCCAATGAATATCTGAGCGCTATGTGACAGGCTCGATGGCACAGCTGTGACAAAAGTGACTAGAGGATAAGGGAGATTTTGAATCTCTGCACACACTTTTGGACACTGGACACTTTTGGATTGTGTGAGGCCCACTGATATCTGAGCGCTATGTGACAGGCTCGATGGCACAGCTGTGACAAAAGTGACTAGAGGATAAGGGAGATTTTGAATCTCTGCACACACTTGTGGACAGTGGACACTTTTGGATTGTGTGAGGCCCACTGATATCTGAGCGCTATGTGACAGGCTCGATGGCACAGCTGTGACAAAAGTGACTAGAGGATAAGGGAGATTTTGAATTTCTGCACACACTTGTGGACAGTGGACACTTTTGGATTGTGTGAGGCCCACTGATATCTGAGCGCTATGTGACAGGCTCGATGGCACAGCTGTGACAAAAGTGACTAGAGGATAAGGGAGATTTTGAATCTCTGCACACACTTTTGGACACTGGACACTTTTGGATTGTGTGAGGCCCAATGAATATCTGAGCGCTATGTGACAGGCTCGATGGCACAGCTGTGACAAAAGTGACTAGAGGATAAGGGAGATTTTGAATTTCTGCACACACTTGTGGACAGTGGACACTTTTGGATTGTGTGAGGCCCACTGATATCTGAGCGCTATGTGACAGGCTCGATGGCACAGCTGTGACAAAAGTGACTAGAGGATAAGGGAGATTTTGAATCTCTGCACACACTTTTGGACACTGGACACTTTTGGATTGTGTGAGGCCCAATGAATATCTGAGCGCTATGTGACAGGCTCGATGGCACAGCTGTGACAAAAGTGACTAGAGGATAAGGGAGATTTTGAATTTCTGCACACACTTGTGGACAGTGGACACTTTTGGATTGTGTGAGGCCCACTGATATCTGAGCGCTATGTGACAGGCTCGATGGCACAGCTGTGACAAAAGTGACTAGAGGATAAGGGAGATTTTGAATCTCTGCACACACTTTTGGACACTGGACACTTTTGGATTGTGTGAGGCCCACTGATATCTGAGCGCTATGTGACAGGCTCGATGGCACAGCTGTGACAAAAGTGACTAGAGGATAAGGGAGATTTTGAATCTCTGCACACACTTTTGGACACTGGACACTTTTGGATTGTGTGAGGCCTACTGATATCTGAGCGCTATTTGACAGGCTCGATGGCACAGCTGTGACAAAAGTGACTAGAGGATAAGGGAGATTTTGAATTTCTGCACACACTTGTGGACAGTGGACACTTTTGGATTGTGTGAGGCCCACTGATATCTGAGCGCTATGTGACAGGCTCGATGGCACAGCTGTGACAAAAGTGACTAGAGGATAAGGGAGATTTTGAATCTCTGCACACACTTTTGGACACTGGACACTTTTGGATTGTGTGAGGCCCAATGAATATCTGAGCGCTATGTGACAGGCTCGATGGCACAGCTGTGACAAAAGTGACTAGAGGATAAGGGAGATTTTGAATCTCTGCACACACTTTTGGACACTGGACACTTTTGGATTGTGTGAGGCCCACTGATATCTGAGCGCTATGTGACAGGCTCGATGGCACAGCTGTGACAAAAGTGACTAGAGGATAAGGGAGATTTTGAATCTCTGCACACACTTTTGGACACTGGACACTTTTGGATTGTGTGAGGCCCAATGAATATCTGAGCGCTATGTGACAGGCTCGATGGCACAGCTGTGACAAAAGTGACTAGAGGATAAGGGAGATTTTGAATTTCTGCACACACTTGTGGACAGTGGACACTTTTGGATTGTGTGAGGCCCACTGATATCTGAGCGCTATGTGACAGGCTCGATGGCACAGCTGTGACAAAAGCGACTAGAGGATAAGGGAGATTTTGAATCTCTGCACACACTTTTGGACACTGGACACTTTTGGATTGTGTGAGGCCTACTGATATCTGAGCGCTATTTGACAGGCTCGATGGCACAGCTGTGACAAAAGTGACTAGAGGATAAGGGAGATTTTGAATTTCTGCACACACTTGTGGACAGTGGACACTTTTGGATTGTGTGAGGCCCACTGATATCTGAGCGCTATGTGACAGGCTCGATGGCACAGCTGTGACAAAAGTGACTAGAGGATAAGGGAGATTTTGAATCTCTGCACACACTTTTGGACACTGGACACTTTTGGATTGTGTGAGGCCCAATGAATATCTGAGCGCTATGTGACAGGCTCGATGGCACAGCTGTGACAAAAGTGACTAGAGGATAAGGGAGATTTTGAATCTCTGCACACACTTTTGGACACTGGACACTTTTGGATTGTGTGAGGCCCACTGATATATGAGCGCTATGTGACAGGCTCGATGGCACAGCTGTGACAAAAGTGACTAGAGGATAAGGGAGATTTTGAATCTCTGCACACACTTTTGGACACTGGACACTTTTGGATTGTGTGAGGCCCAATGAATATCTGAGCGCTATGTGACAGGCTCGATGGCACAGCTGTGACAAAAGTGACTAGAGGATAAGGGAGATTTTGAATTTCTGCACACACTTGTGGACAGTGGACACTTTTGGATTGTGTGAGGCCCACTGATATCTGAGCGCTATGTGACAGGCTCGATGGCACAGCTGTGACAAAAGTGACTAGAGGATAAGGGAGATTGGATTGCTTTTAAAAAAGCAGTTTGCGGAGCAGTGGGTAAACAGCAATGCAGGAATGTCAGGAAGCCTTAGAAGGCAGCCCAACAACCAACACCACTGATACACCACTATATAGCCTCCCCTTGCACTGCACACACAGTGACTGGTGTGTTGTGCAGGCCAAATTGCTAGCAGCAGAAGCAGTTTTTTTTCTTCTCAGCAGGACAAAAAAAAAAAATTGGGATTGCTTTTAAAAAAGCAGTTTGTGGAGCAGTGGGTAAACAGCAATGCAGGAATGTCAGGAAGCCTTAGAAGGCAGCCCAACAACCAACACCACTGATACACCACTATATAGCCTCCCCTTGCACTGCACACACAGTGACTGGTGTGTTGTGCAGGCCAAATCGCTAGCAGCAGAAGCAGTTTTTTTGTCTTCTTCCCTGCCTAACGCTCTCCCTACAGAATCAGCAGCAACCTCTCCCTATACTAAGATCGGCAGAAGTAAGATGGCGGTCGGCGTGCACGCCCTTTTATACCCCCTGTGACGCCCACCAAAGCAAGCCAATCACTTGCATGCCCTTCTGAAAGATGGTGGTGACCCGTGCCTATGTCATCACGTTGCCCACAGTGTCCGTGGATCCTGATTGGCTGAAAAAGAGCGCAAAACAAACTTTTGAAATGCGACTTTGGCGCGTAAGTCGCCGACCTCGTGGCCGACCTCATCCTAGGGTCGGGTTTCGTTTCATGAAACCCGACTTTGCCAAAAGTCGGCGACTTTTGAATTTTTTCGACCCGTTTCGCTCAACTCTACTGCTGGCTATTGCAGGTTACTATAGCTGAACCCTTATTGGCAGCAGTAACCAAGTCAACAGTACTAGACTGAGCAAGACATCGGGAACGACGTCTTTGCTGAGCAGGCTCCTCTGCGGCCGGAGAGGAATGGGAGACCGCAGAAGGCAAGACTTGGGATTCCTCCTGTGCAGAGGCACCTAACATTACCCCCCTCCTAGAGTCCCCTCCCCCTGTGCCTTGCTATGCTCAAAGGCCGCAATGAGCAAGGGAGCACGAATATTCTCCACAGGTTCCCAGGTCCTATCCTCTGGGCCATGACTCTTCCAGTCCACTAGATAATTTTTGCCCTGTACCACCTTACACCCCACAATGGCGTTCACCTCGTACTCGTCCAAGGACAAACTTGATGTCCCGGTAGGTGACTCCGAAAACTGAGACATGTGAACGGGCTTAAGGAGGTACACGTGGAAGGTGTCAGTGATACCCAGGTGTGAAGGAAGAGCCAGACGGTAGACCACAGGGTTAACCTGCTCAAGGACCTTGAAGGGAGCAATAAAACGAGGCGCGAACTTAGCGGACTCAACCTGCAGCCTGATGTTACGAGCGGAGAACCACACCAAGTCACTGGGAACAAAGGTGGGAGCGGGGCGCCAGTGTGCATCACTGGAGGACCTCATTCTCTCCTTGGAGGCCTGGATGGCATCCTGAGTGCGGTCCCAAATGTCACGTGCCTCCACCGCCCAGTCTGCCACCCTAGAGTCGGTGGAGGACACGGGCATGGGCACAGGAATGCGCGGATACTAGCCATAATTGAGGAGGAATGGGGTCTGACCGGTGGAATCGGCCACAGCCTTGTTCAAAGCGAACTCCGCCCAGGGCAGCAAGGATGCCCAGTCATCCTGCCTGGCCGAGACAAAATGTCTTAGATATTTGACCAGGGTCTGGTTGGCTCTCTCCACCAACCTGTCCGTCTCGGGATGATAGGCCGAGGAGAGATTTAGCTCAATGCTGAGCACACTACAGAGCTCTCTCCAGAACCGAGACGCAAACTGGGGACCCCGGTCACTGACAATCTTGTCCGGAATGCCGTGCAGGCGGAAAACGTGTTTAATGAACAACGCTGCCAGGCCCCATTCTGAAGGTAACCGGGAGAGAGGTACCAGGTGCACCATCTTGGAGAAATGGTGGGTGATAACCCAAATGACCGTGCTGCGACTGGACTTGGGCAGTCCCACCACGAAGTCTATATCGACCATCTCCCAGGGCCTGTCTGCTACCGGCAGGGGGTAAAGTAGCCCAGCTGGCTGCTGCCAAGGGGACCTATTCTGGGCGCAAGAGACGCACGCCCGAATATAGTCCCTGACGTCACGGGCCATATGAGGCCACCAGTACTCCTCGCCAGAAGCTCAGAGGTCGGTTTTTTCCCGAAATGTCCACCCACCCTGGACGAGTGAGGCCAAGAGAGGACCTCCAGTCGCAGACAGGCAGGGAAAAATGTCTTGCCTGGAGGTACTGACTCAAGGGCGACCAGAGCCACGGTCCTCAGGCTCTAGGACAGGACGATCAACCGAGGCTCCTCCTCCTCTGATGACACGACGGAGTGGGAGAGAGCATCGGCCCGGACATTTTTTTCACCGGAGAGAAAATGGAGGGTGAAGTGGAACCGGGAGAAGAACAAGGACCATCTGGCCTGGTGAGAATTTGGACGCTGGGCTGTCTGCAAATACACCAAGTTCTAGTGGTCGGTGAACACCTGGAAAGGGTGGCGAGCCCCCTCCAGGAGGTGTCTCCACTCCGAGAAAGCTAACTTCATCGCTAGCAACTCCCTGTCACCAATGGAATAATTCCTCTCCGCCGGTGTGAAGGTCTTAGAGAATAAGCATGGGTGCTTCCGACCTTGCGTGTCCTTCTGGAACAGGACCGCTCCAGCGCCGACGGAAGAGGCATCCACCTCCAGAATGAAGGGTTTATCTACATCGGGGCAATGTAGAATGGGAGCGCTAGCGAAATGGGACTTAATGGAGGAGAAGGACTTGGAGACAGGTTCCGATCACAACTTGGGATTTGCACCCTTCTTGGTGAGGGCCACCAAAGTCAAGAAGTGGGGGATAAATTGGCGATAATAATTTATGAACCCCATAAAGCGCTGCACCGCTTTGCGAACATGAGGCTCTTGCCAATCCATCACCGCCTGTAGCCTGGCAGGATCCATGGCCAATCCCTGGGTGGAGATGATATAGCCCAGGAAAGGCAAGGACTCCTGCTCAAACACACTTCTTCAACTTGGCGTAGAGGGAGTTTGCCCGTAGGTTGAAAACTTTGCAAACATCTCTCCGGTGAGAGTCAATATCTGGAGAGTAGATGAGGATATCATCCAGATAGACTACCACTGAGGTGGTGAGCATACCCCGGAAGATGTCGTTCACAAAGTCTTGGATGACAGCTGGGGCATTACAGAGCACGAAAGGCATCACCAGGTATTCATAGTGCCCGTCCCTGGTGTTAAAAGCCGTTTTCCATTCGTCCCCTTCACGGATGCGAATCAGGTTGTAAGCCTCCTGCAGATCAAGTTTAGTAAACACTCTCGTTCCTCGTAGCCTATCGAACAGTTCCGATATCAGGGGTAGAGGATACTTATTCTTAACGATGATAGCGTTAAGACCCCTGTAATCGATGCAGGGATGTAGTTCTCTATTCTTCTTCTGGACGAAGAATCCCCGCCCACACTGGTGACACCGACTTCCTAATGAATCCCCTTGCCAGATTCTCCCTGATTTACTGAGACATGGCCTCTGTCTCCAGGAGAGATAGGGGATAGACTCGACCCCGGGGAGGCTCAGCACCAGGCAAGAGGTCAATAGGACAGTCATAGGGGCGGTAAGGTGGAAGGGTCTCTGCCGCCTTCTTGGAGAAAACATCTGCATACTGTTGATAGTATTTAGGGAGAGAGGAGAGCCCTGCGGGGACTTCAGTGGAGGCAACCTGAACGCACTCCCTCTGACATCTACCCTCACAGGATTTACTCCACCCAAGAATTCTGCCTGAGGACCAATCTATATGGGGAGAGTGATGACGCCACCAGGGGACCCCTTAGAAGACCTGGTCAATACCCTCGGGCATGACAAGGAGATATAGCGTCTCCTGATGGGAAGGAGACAGCGAGAGTATCAGTGGGGCGGTCTGGTGGGTAATCTGAGAAGTGTCGCTCCATTCACCACTCTGATGGTGACTGGCTGAGGTAGTAAAACCAGAGGAATTGCATGCCGTTGGTCGAAGGCAGATGACATCAAATTGCCCTTCGCCCCGGAGTCCACGCAAACCTCCCCCGCCAGAGTGGAAGAGCCAAACTCAAGCGTCCCTTCAAAGGACAGCTTGGAGGAAAACGTTGCAGTATCTAGTAGGCCTCCTCCAACGGTCACTAGACGCGAGCGTTTTCCTGACCGCTGTGGGCACCTGTTGGCTGGGTGTCCAGACTGTCGGCAACTGTGACAGACCACGGGTGCTCGCGCGGACGGGGAATGACGCTTTGCTGAGCAGGCTCCTCTGCGGCCAGAGAGGAATGGGAGACCGCAGAAGGCAAGACTCAGGATTCCTCCTGTGCAGAGGCAGGAACCCGACACCTAACAGAAAGAAAGAATTCTATAAAGATACTATAGCAGCCCGGTTCCCATTGTAATGACCACCTGAGCCTCCCGGTGCAGGACATATCATTCATGATCCGCTCACATGGCCGGCATCCCTGATTCCAAGGTGATCCCGCTGACGGAGGAGGACACAGTGATGGATCTGAAGCATTCCATGAAGTGCCTCCATGGTTCAGTCACATTCTCCTCCTGAAATTACCTCATTTCTGGTCAGCTTCTAGCATGTCACTGCCGGTGGAACGTCACGTGCGAATTTTAAAGTGCTCCTCGGTGCTCCGCCGTGTACTCCTGTTTCCGCGGGAAAAGTAAGCTCCCGGCTGGGGCAGACTCTCTCTCAAAATCGGGACTCTCCTGCTGGATCCGGAACGGTTGGGAGGTATGAATGCTCCCCACCATACACCTTGAACACGCATGGCTCCACACACCTCATACACACACGGTTCCGCTTTGTATGCCTCGTACACACATGGCTCCACTCCGTAAACATCGTACACATGCAGCTCTGCTCCATACACCTTGTAAAACATGGCTCCACTCCGTAAACCTCGTACACATGCGGCTCCGCTCTGTACACCCCGTACAAAAGCGGCTCCGCTCCGTACACCTCATACACACGCGGCTCCGCTCCGTACACCTCATACACACGCGGCTCCGCTCCGTACACATTGTACAGACACGGCTCTGCTCCGTACACCCACGGCTCCGTTCCGTAGATCTCGTACACACATGGCTCCGATCCATACACCTTTTACTCAGGCGGCTCCGCTCCGTACACACACGGCTCCGCTCCGTACAACTCGTACACACACTGCTTCGCTCTGTACACATCTCCGCTCCGTACACACACGGCTCCGCTACGTACACCTCGTACACACGCGGCTCCGCTCCGTACACACACACACACTGCTCCGCTCCGTACACATCTCCGCTCCGCACACACACGGCTCCGCTCCGTACACCTCATACACACATGGCTCCGCTCCGTACACCTCATTCACGCATGGCTCTGCTCCTTACACTTTGTACACGCACGGCTCCACTACATACACCTCATACACGTGCGGCTCCGCTCCATACATCTCAAACACGCACGGCTCCGCTCCGTACACCTTGTACACGCGTGGCTCCGCTCCATACAGCTCGTACACACACACGGCTCTGCTCCGTACACCTCGCACACGCGGCTCTGCTCCGTACACCTCGCACACAGCTCCACTCCGTACACCTTATACACACACGGCTCTGCTCCGTACACCTCGCACACACGCAGCTCCACTCCGTACACCTTGTACGTTGCTACAACCACCCTATTAAACCCACCTGACCTCACACATAAACTTCCCTCATCCAGCACCATGACAACCAGCACAGTGGAGTCCTGCACACACCTAGGGCTCTGCACACAGGATATGTGATGACGTCACAGGAGGGGAGGAACATGTGACCCGACTCCTCCCCTCCTGTGACCTCATCACAGGTCCTGTGCGCACAGAGCAGCCCAGTGGCGTCATTGCTGGGATTTATCAGTGAGGTGCTGCGTTGGCCGGTGGGTCTCTCTGGGAGGGAGAGGATGGGGTCGGTGCATGGGGGAGGGGCATGGCAGCTCAGTGCAATGCGGGAAAAATAAGCTCCCGGGCAGGACAGCGGGAGGGGGGTCAAAATCAGGACTGTCCCGCCAGAGACGGGACGGTTGGGAGGTATGCCAGTATATGGTATCACAAGGGGTCTGAGGATCTCATCTTGGTACCTAATGGCAGTCAGGCTACCTCTGGTGAGCACATGGAGGGCTGTGTGGCCCTCCATAGAAATGCCACCCCACACCATTACTGACCCACTGCCAAATTGGTCATGCTGAAGGATGTTGCAGGCAGCAGATCGCTCTCCACGGCGACTACAGACTCTGTCATGTCTGTCACATGTGCTCTTTGTGAACCTGCTTTCATCTGTGAAGAGCACAGGGCGCCAATGGCGAATATGCCAATCCTGGTGTTCTGTGGCAAATGCCAAGCATCCTGCACGGTCTTGGGCTGTGAGCACAACCCCCATCTGTGGACGTTGGGCACTCAGACCATCCTCATGGAGTCGGTTTCTAACCGTTTTTGCAGACACATGCACATTTGTGGCATGCTGGAGGTCATTTTGCAGGGCTCCTTGCACAAAGGCGGAGGTAACGGTCCTGCTGCTGGGTTGTTGCCCTCCTACGGCCCCCTCCACGTCTCCTGGTAGTGCCTCCAGCCTCTGGACACTAGGCTGACAGACACAGCAACCTTCTTGCCACAGCTCGCATTGATGTGCCATCCTGGAAGAGCTGCACTTCCTGAGCCACTTGTGTGGGTTGTAGAGTCCATCTCATGCTACCACGAGCATGAAAGCACAACCAAAATTCAAAAGTGACCAAAACATCAGCCAGAAAGCATTGGTACTGAGATATGGTTTGTGATCCCCACCTGCAGAACCACTCCTTAATTGAGGGTGTCTTGATAATTGCCAATAATTTCCATCTGTTGTCTATTCCATTTGCACAACAGCATGTGAAATCGATCGTCAGTCAGTGTTGCTTCCTAAGTGGACAGTTTGATTTCACAGAACTTTGATTTACTTGGAGTTATATTCTGTTGTGTTCCCTTTATTTTTTGAGCAGTGTATATAAAAAGACAGATTCCCTTTAAGACTGGCGGTATGCATACCAGTCTCATTAAAGGGCTCCCTCAAGTACAATGTGCCAAATTCATTGACATGAACTCCATTTAATGAACTCTGCACATATCCTCTGTGGCATGCACCTTGCTAGGAATGCTACTCCAGACAAGTTCGAAACGCTGAGCTTTACAATGCATTTGTGGCTATGACCGGTCTCCTCCCCCGGATCACCCAGTTCGATAGAGCCAAGTTAAGCTGGCATGAAATGTTGCAAAAGTTTTGCACCGCGACTTGTGTAAAAACGTTGCGACTTTACAAGCTTTAATGCCGATGTAAAAGCTTTGAACATGTATATGTTCTTAATTGCCAACACTGATCTTGGTAACTTAAAAACCTTTCGGCAAACAACTGCGCAGCTAAACATTCATGTTCTATATGTGGAGTACATCTGCAAACAATAACCTCCATATTTCATCCTATCACCTTTCTGAGTGGTGGGGGCCATAAACACCAGGTGAGGTGGTCACACCTAAGTCAGTAGGAGCGACCAACTTTCATTAACTGTGTAGCAGGTCACAGGGGTAGTAGGCCTAAAATGATCAAGTTCTGAGCATCAGCTGAGAAATGACATCAAATTTGTTGCTATGGAAGCGTTTCTACTCCATTACACTACTTTCAATGAGTCTAGTTGCTTGGTATTGACTATCAACAATTTCTTCTCTCATACACAGTACTACAGCCGCTCTCTTGCACGAGCTCCGGCAGGCATGGACGAACCAATGTGCACCGCTATTTATACTTCAGCGTTCCCGCCAATCACGTGCGCGGCACTCATTTCCAGCTCCTGCTGCTATCACAAAATGGCGCTCAAACAAGACTACATTTCCCGGCGTGCACTGCAGTTAGCCTCTGAAGGCGGAAGAGTCTATTTTGTCCACGCCTCATTTCCTGGCGCTCTGCAAACGTGGTTACAGTATATTGGGGCAGGTATTGAAGCTGCATAGGCGAATGCTCGCATTGCGTGATCGCTTACCTGGTTTCCCGCTCTTTTTGTATTGTTGCGTCGGCTGATGTGGTGCCTCACAGAAAGACTGAGGTAATTTTGTCTTTAGCGGTTTATATTGGGATGTGCACACTTTGCTTTAATAACACCCACTATATCTGTTCTTGGGTGTTTCTGCCACGTGTGCCAGAGTGAGTCTCCCCAGACAGCCTGAGCTCATCCTGCTGTGGCTGCCTAGGTTCGCAGTGGGAGATACATGTAGTATACAGGTGGGCACTGGGCAAGTCTCTCCTTCAGGCATTTACATGGCGTTTATACCTATGTTTTCTGTTACAGGTTGTCTTCTCTGTGGGGCCTCACACCAGAGTCTGAGGTAATGTATGGTCACTGGTAAGTGCTTCCATTATGGGTATAATCTGCACATGTTGCTTCACTTACACCCATAGGCTGTTTGTCCTGTCCGTGTTCTAAAGTGACAGCCTGACGTGGCCTCTTTAAGTTTACATCGGGAGAGAAATCTAGGATACTGTTCACACAGGCTTTTGTAGTTTTTTTTCTGTATATTTGAATAAAACTGCTGTTTTAAAATGCCAAAAATGAATAAGTTTTCCACAACTCTATTTATTGCCTTTACATATTTTAACTATCAGTGTGTTTTTTTTGTTTTTTGTTTTTTTATTTGCCAAATTTGCAGTACATCATTTACATCAGCGACTTTAAATCATTTTGATGACTGCATAAACACTAAAGTCTCTGCTTCCATTTATGTGCAATGCTCCTCTCTGAAGCCGGTACGCCTACACCTGGCTTTAGAAGTTCGATGATGAGGTAAGTATAGTTCTATACATGCGTGTGCACACAGATATACACATGTATGTACATACATGCATTCATACACATACAATGCTCCAAAAAATAGTGAGCACTAAAATACCACATCCTAGATATCATTAAATTAAATATTCCAGTTCCAAATCTGTATTCATTACATAGTTGGATCAGTCTGTAGTTTGATTTTACACTTTGATTTTAAGTATCATTCCAAATCCAGACCTCCATGGGATTTTCATTTTGACTTGCATTGATCATTTTTGTTTTATTGATCACAATGCATTCCATCATGTAATGAGTAAATATTTGCAACTGGAGTATTTCATTCAGTGATATCTACAATGTGGTATTTTAGTGTTCCTTTTAATTTTATTTTTTTTGAGCAGTGTGTACGAGCGCATACACACAGTTCCTATCGATGACTAAGAGGGGAGAGCACCTTATTGTTGCGCATGCCGGAGGTCACTGAAGCAGAAGTCGCAGTGATTTGCCTGCGCAGAAGATCCCTGAATATACTGCCCATAGAAGGGAGGAAATGGTACATGATAGTGGAGGGAGTGCAGGCGTGGGATTCCGGCATCACAAGTGTGGATCACAAGATACTGATGTGAAGCTGAGGGGGGTGGTATTTTAATGAAGACAGGAGGCTGAGATTTCTTTTAGGCACCACACACCCTGGAACCTGGAAGAAATTATTAGCATAAACAAAGTAAGATTTCTCAACAACAAGACTGCTAATATGAGGCATACAGGTAGGACTAGTTTAACCATTTTATCACCTGTATGCCCATATTAATAGCTTTTATGTCCCAGGGGGTGACAGATTTCTTTATAGGTGTATTCACATCTCCAAGATCCTATTCCAATATGTAGTAAGTGTATTAATATTGGCAAATGCTGCCAATGATAAATTTAGTATAGTTCTGATGAGGTATGTTGCTTATCTCATGTAAGGCATTGCAGCAGCTTAGGTATTCATGATGGCCATTCATATAGTCAGACAGCTCTTAGTTATAACCATGGATGCTGAGGCTAATACAATGTACTGTGCACATGAGGCAAGCAACATACCTTATTGGTGTAATATAAAACCTACATTTTGTGATTGGATCTTGGAGATGGGAATACTCATTTTAATGTTTGAACGTATCCCTAGGTTAGGGAGGATTCTTTGGTATTTTACATTTTATCTAAAGTTTTTTTCTATTACAGATCTGTGGCCACAACAGTTTTGACTTTGCTGCTCTGGCAGCATCCAAGAATATCTGCTGCGGGTACCACCTGATTGGGGTGTCCAACCAATCGGATATTGGAAGCATATTTTAAGATGGGCCATCTATAAAAGGAAAACAGTGGCCATCACCTTTTAAATGTGTTATTATGTCCACAAATTGATTTTCTCTGTGCTGAAAAATCAAATTTAAATGAGGCAAATGCATCAATCCTCCATTTTATCTCTGGGCAAGGTCCAGCTCCATGTGGTTGGTTGATGCCTCATGCATCCTACAAAATATGTTAAGCTAGAGAACATCTGATGTGCTTTGTCTCATTTGCATACTGACCTTTTTGGAACTGTCTACATCCTTATTCTTTTTGCTTCCTTAAGTACCGTGTATTTCACATACTATTTTTTTTTTTTTCTTGTGTTCTCAATAAAACCTGATAATTGTCAGAATGTTTTAGCTTTTTTTTTATTTTTTTTTGTGTACTACAGCCTCTATGTATAAGATTATCTGGCTGTTATGCATTTATATAGCGCCATTTATTCTATGGCACTTTACATGTGAAAAGGGGAAATATAGACAAGTATAATTAACATGTGTAAGACAAGGGGGACACAAGTACATAAGGAGAGGGGACCCTGCCTGCGAGGGCTCAGTCTACAGGGATGTGTGAGGATACAGTAGGAGAGGGTAGAGCAGGTCGTGCGGCGGTTCAGTAGACCAAGGATCATTGCAGGCTGTAGGCTTGTCGGAACAGGTGGGTCTTCAGGTTCTTCTTGAAGGTTTCTGTTGATGGTGAGAGTCTGATGTGTTGCGGCAGAGAGTTCCAGAGTATGGGGGAAGCACGAGAGAAGTCTTGTATATGGTTGTGGGAAGAAGAGATAAGGGGGGAGTAGAGAAGGAGATCTTGAGATGATCGAAGGTTGCGTGCGGATAGGTACCTAGAGACCATGTCACAGTTGTATGGAGGAGACAGGTTGTGGATGGCTTTGTATGTCATGGTTAGGGTTTTGAATTCGAGCCTCTGGGCAATAGGAAGCCAGTGAAGGGCCTAGCATAGGGGGGAGGCTGGGGAATAGAGGGGAGACGGGTGGATTAATCGGGCAGCAGAGTGTAGGATGGACTGGAGCGGAGCTAGAGGGGAGGCCAGAGAGTAGGAGGTTGCAGTAGTCGAGGCGGGAGATAGGAGCATGCACTAGTGTTTTTGTGGTTTCGTGGTTGAAGAATGAGCGGATCCGGGAAATATTTTTGAGTTTGAGGATGCAGGAGGAGGCGAGGGCTTGGATATGTGGTTTGAAAGCGAGCGCAGAGTCGAGGATCACCCCAAGGCACCGAGCGTGTGGGATTGGGGAAATAAAGCAGCCAGTGACATTGATGGATAGGTCTGGTGGAGGGGTAGAGTGAGATGGGGGGGGGGGAAGATGATGAATTCTGTTTTGTCCCTGGTTCAGTTTGAGATGACAGACATTGTGGGATTTCAGTCAGTAAGGAGGCGAGGTTGGGTCCAGATAGGTAGATCTGAGTGTCATCGGCATAGGTGATACTGCAAACCGTAGGATTCTATGAGCTGTCCCAAGCCAAAGGTGTAGACGGAGAATAGTAGGGGTCCTAGGACAGAGCCTTGAGGAACACGAACAGACGGGCGAGGTGAGGAGGTGGTGTGTGAGAGGAAGACACTAAATGTTCGGTCTGTTAGGCATGATGAGATCCAGGATAGGGCCAAGTCTGTGATGCCAAGATGAGAGTGTAGCAGGAGGGAATGGTTTACAGTGTCGAAGGCAGAGGACAGGTCCAGGAGTAGGAGGACAGTAGTGTCGCTTGCTCTTGGCGGTTAGTAAGTCGTTCGTGACTTTAGTTAGGGCAGATTCAGTTGAGTGATGCGGTCGGAAGCCAGATTGTAACCGGTCAAAGAGGTAACAGGAGGAAAGGTGGGAGGACAGTTCAAGATATACATCCTGTTCCAGTAATTTTGAGGCGTAAGGGAGAAGAGACATCGGGCGATAGACACAGAGGATGGATCAAGGGAGGGCTTTTTGAGGATGGGTGTGATTGAGGCATGTTTGAAGGATTGGGGAAAGACACCATTTGTAAGTGAAAGGTTGAAGAGGTGTGTTAGAGATGGGATGAAGACTGGCCAAGTTAGGGATGAGGTGAGACGGGAGTGGGTCGAGGGCACAAGTGGTGAGGTGTGATCTTGACAGAAGGGTGGAGAGCTGAAATTTTGTCATGGTGGAGAAGCTGGCTTTTGCAGATCAGGGCTGAGCAGCTAAGAGGGGCATTGGGGGCAGCACGGTGGCTCAGTGGTTAGCGCTGCAGCCTTGCAGCGCTGGAGTCCTGGGTTCGAATCCCACCAAGGACAACATCTGCAAGGAGTTTGTATGTTCTCCCCGTGTTTGCGTGGGTTTCCTCCGGGCACTCCGGTTTCCTCCCACACTCCAAAGACATACTAATAGGGAATTTAGATTGTGAGCCCCATCGGGGACAGTGATGAAAATGTGTGCAAACTGTAAAGCGCTGCGGAATATGTTAGCGCTATATAAAAATAAAGATTATTATTATTGGGGGCTGCGGGCCAAAGTTTTGTCTGATCTTGTCGATCTTCTGCTTAAAGAAGGAGGCAAAGTCTTCAGCAGAGATGAGGAGGTGCTGTGGAACAGAGTAGAGAATTGAAAGTGTTGGAGAGTTGTTTAGGGTTGAGACAGGGAGGATATGAGAGATGCAAAGTAAGGCCGGTTTCACATTTGCGTTTAAGGCCGCGGTGTCGGCCTTCGCATGGCTGCCGCTAAGCCCCGCCGCCGGTAGTGCATCCCCTATCTTTATCACTGAGGACGCATGCGCAGTATGCGTTTTGGCGGCGTCTGCGTCCTTTTGACGGTGCGCCGACCAGCACCAAACGCAACCTGTTGCAATTTGGTTGCGCTTGTCCTCAGTGATAAAGATAGGGGACGCATGCACTGTTATGCGCCCGGAGGCGGGGCTTAGCGGCGGCCGTGCGCAGGCCGACGCGGCCCTAAACGCAAATATGAAACCAGCCTAAGTTTGTTTAGCGGCAGAGAGCGTGGACTTAAAGCTGGCAAGGGACTGCTTGTATGCACTGAAGTGCTCACTAGAATGGGTTCTCTTCCATCTCCGCTCAGCGGCCCTGGAAACCCGTCTCAGTTCTTTGGTCAGCCAGGGCTGCCTGTTGATTGTACGAGTTTTGCTCTGCGTGAGGGGGCGGCCGACTCAAGTGTTGCTGTTATTGTGGTGTTATAAAAAGTGGCAGCAGTATGTGTCATGAAGGGAAGCTATGTCTGTAAGGCTAGTTTCACATTTGCGCTTTTGAGCGCTGTGACGGCCTGCGCACGGCCGCCGCTAAGCCCCGCCCCCTGCCGCGCCTCCGTTGGTAGCTCCGCCTACCGGCGCAAGACGTTGCATGCGTCCTCTATCACTGGGGGCACAGGCCGTGCGCATTATGTGTTTGGCGGCACATGCGTCCTTTTGACGGTGCGCCGACCAGCGCCAAAAGCAACCTGCTGCAGTTTGGTTGCGCTCAGCGCACCGTGAAAAGGACGCATGCGCCGCCAAATGCATACTGCGCACGGCCTGTGCCCCCATTGATAAAGATAGGGGACTCATGCGCAGGTAGGCGGAGCTACCTGCGGAGGCGGGGCTTGGCGGCCGTGCGCAGGCCGTCACTGCGCTCAAAAGCGCAAATGTGAAACTAGCCTAAGAGGGAGGAGGGACTCAGAGTGATTGTAAATTGAGGTGTTTGAGATTCCTGGGAGGGTGAGCGAGTTTATGGAGCAGTGTTTGCGCAGTCAGAGAGAAGAGAATGTCGGTAGGCTGTGGTCAGACAGGGGGAGGGGTGAGTTATTGAGATTAGTGAGGGAACAGACGGGTCAAGAGAAGGTCCAGCGTGTGACCATCTTTGTGAGTGGCCGCAGAGGACCATTGAGTGAGGCCAAGGGAAGCCGTGAGCGATAGTTTAGAGGCAGCTGGGGTGGAAGTGTTAATGGGGATGTTGAAGTCGCCCATGATGATGGTGGGGATGTCGGCAGAAAGGAAATGGAGTAGCCAGGTGGTGAAGTGGTCGAGAAAGGTGGAGATGGCTAGTTCTGGGGGGCGGTAGATGACAGCCAGTTGGAGGGGGAATAGATGCGGATGGAGTGCACCTCGAACGAGGGCAGAGTAGCGGAGGGTGGCAAAGGAATTGGGGGAAAAGGAGCAGGTATCGGAGAGGAACAAGCCAACTCTCCACCACGTTTGTTGCTGGGGCGAGGGGTGTGAGAGATGAAATCTGCCATAGGAAAGCGCAGCTGGAGAGGCTGTGTCAGAGGGGGTGAGCCAGGTTTCAGTGATGGCAAGGAAGGAGATTTTGTTGGTGATAAAGAGGTCATGGATAAACGATAGCTTGTTGCAGATAGTGTGTTCTATAGTGCTCCAGGTAGGGGGAGGTGAGGGCTGGATGAATAGGTATGAGGTTGTCATGGTTGCAAAAAAGTGTAGAGGATCGTGGCAGGATGTTAGAAATGAGTGTGGGGATGTGTTGAGGAGGGCCTGGATTTGGGGATACATCTCCAGCAATGAGGAGTAGTAGATAGAGCATTAGAAGGTGGAAGCAGGATAGGACATGATGTGGCCGTGTGTGTCTGGAGTAAAAGGATTGTATGTGGAGGAACAGTTGTGACGAGGTGACATGGCTGGGAAGGATGGAGGGGGAAATGACTAGTTCCTTACTGGGTGGAGGGATTGCAGGAGTTAGGGAGAAATAGACTAGTATGGGGGTGATAGTAAAAAGGGGAAACATTGTGGTGTTAGTCTGTTACCTTACAGTCAATTCCAGTCCAATTCTAGTCTAATTCAGAGTACTTAGAAATATGGATTTTGAAGTTGGTGGAGCCGACTACCTCTGGAGCAGACCCATGATGCTGAATATATATGCAGCTAAACACAATCAGCTGTGAGTGAAAGTGAGGTGTGATTGCCCAGGCCAAATGCACAGCGTTAAGCAAAGGTCATAAAAGGGGGAAGGAGTCATACAGACCACTTAGATGTGTGGCAGAGATAACCAAAATGGAGTACAATTATGGATACAAGAAGATGGGTAAGCAATGCATACCATATAAAAATACAATGCAGTTCACATGGGGCTTTCAGGAGCATGGGAGAGAGGGGTGGAATTCAGCAATGCATACCTGTGGGAACAGAAGTGGATGAGTTACTAGCTGTGTCCCTGTGTGTTTATCTTGAGTAAAGTATGCAGGACTGTGGCTTCAAATGCCAAATTTCCAACTCTATTTTTCTGCACTCTGAATAATTTAGTTGACATCCTTAAGCCCTTGGCACATATGTCCATACCAGTATGTTCATGCTAGGACCTGCAGTTGTGGAGAGGGTAGCACGGTGAATCAATTGTCAGTGTCGGAGCTCTGGGGTCCTGGGTTCAAATTCCAACCAGGATAACATGTCCAAGGATTTGTATGTTCGCCCTGTGTTTGCGTGGGTTTCTTCCAGGTATTCTGGTTTCCTCCCGCCTTCCAAAGACATACAGATAAAGATTTTAGATTGTGAGCCCCATTGGAGTCAGTGATGATGTGTGTAGAGTGCTAAGGAATACAATATGTAAGAAAAGGCATAAGAGGGCTCAGGAGCTGAGCACTCTTCACACGCAGTGGATGCCGTCTACATTAAAGGGAAACCGATAAAGTAAAATATCTGTTAACCTGCATATATGGGGTTTATCTGCAGAGTAATAGTGTTTTAAGTCATTGGATGTATTGATACGTCCAGGCAATTTTGCACATGGGCTGTGCGTGAGCAATCGCTGCCGGGTGTTAGCTGCTTCTGACAGCTTGTACTCTGTGTTAATTCTGCCTCCCCAAAATCAGAATGGAAATCTATCCAAAAACGTCATGCGGCCAAAAATGGAATCAATAAAAACTTCAACTTGTCCCGCAAAAAAAAAAGCCCTCGCATGATCGGCGGAAACATGGAAAAAATAGAGCTCTCAAAATATGACGATGCAAAAAAATTAGTTTTTGCATTAAAAAGCATCTGATATAAATCTTGTATCGCTGTAATTGCAACGGCCCAAAGAATAGTCATCTAATCGCTTATACCACATGAGGAACAGTGTAAAAAACAAAAAAACCTTCACCTGCTGGTTTTTTATTTTTCATTTTGTCTCCCAAAGATTGCTGTAAGATTTGGGCTTATTTACCCTGCGCTGAGCGCATACACCAGGATTCCGTCTAAATCTCTGAAATAAGTGGTTCAGACAAAACCCCCGGCGGAAGATTCCCTTATAATGAAGCAGATGGAGGCACTGTGAATGTAGTCTGGTTTGTTATCTGACAATGTCCAACTTTTTAGGGATTGCATAAAAGCACGAATTGTTAGTTTTGTGCACTTCTGAAAAGGACAATGCTGAATGGAGGCCAGAGTAACTGCTGTCTCGTTATAGTAAATGGATTGCTCGGTGGTCTCATCTGAATCATGTCACTCAGATTTAAATGGAAAATGTAAGTGCAGCGTACTTTGATTAAAAAGTTGTTTGGCGATGGTAAAACTTATAAGTGCAGACAATGATACCCTGCTCAGCTAGAATGATCTACAGTGCTTTAAAATGGAAAGCCAAACCAGAGAGATGTGGAAGTAAACGAAGATTACACTATGTAACATTTTCTCTGTAGTCACCTTCCACAACATTAGCATCGTGTGATGTCTCCCCGCCCTAATGTGGGACAGGAAATAGAAAAGAGGTTAAATACCTATCCCCTTCTTACAACAGCCAGTGTTTTTCCTGTAACTGATGGGGCATGAAGAGGTTTCCTGATGGTGCTGGCAATCGGGAGCACCTTAGAAGATTTCCTACCAAAGGCCGGGCAGCCGAGTTCGAGGGCTCCGCTCTCAGGGCTGCTCCCATCTCCATGAAATGTGACGAACCCCCTTGCCTGCCCCTCCTGCAGCTCCCTGGCATCCTTCTCTCTCTCTCTCTCTGCAGCTGATCCAGGAGTTTGTGTGCACCTGAAGTGACGTCAGCCCAAACTTCCGGTTTGCTTCCTGGTGCGTTCCATGCTGGAACGCACATGCAGCCGGCAGGTGCCGGCATTCTCCTGGACAGCGGCAATGTTTTGGGGTGTGCTTTTCAGGGTTCCCCTGTGGACCTGAGGGAGGAGGAGCACAGAATCACACTGGGACCTCGGTTCCTTAAAGGGAATCTGTCACCCAATTTTTGCCCTTATGAGCTGTGGCCACCACCATCAGAGGCTTATCTACAGCATTCTGTGATGCTGTAGATAAGCCCCCAATGTAACCTGTAATATAAGATAAACAAGTTAGATTATACTCACCAGGGGGGCGCGGTGGGTGTCACGGTCCGGTCCGGCGCCTCCCATCTTCTAGCGATGACGTCCTCCTTTTTACTTTTGTCGCGGCTCCTGCACAGGCGTACTTTATCTGCCCTGTTGAGGGCAGAGTAAAGTACTGCAGTGCGCAGGTGCCGGGAGAGGTCCTGCACACTGCAGAACTTTACTCTGCCCTCAACAGGGCAGATAAAGTATGCCTGTGCAGGAGCCGTGGCAGAAGTAAGAAGGAGGAAGTCATCACTAGAAGATGGGAGGCGTCGGACCGTGACACCTATCAGACTGGATCCCCGGATGAGTATAATCTAACTCGTTTTTATTATCTTTCAGGTTACAACGGGGGCCTTACCTACAGCATTATAGAATGCTGTAGATAAGCCCCTGATGGCGGTGGCCGCAGCTCATAGAGCAAAAATGGGGTGACAGATTCCCTTTAAATCCTGGTAGAGAGCCTCCAGGTAAGACACGTTGTCTATGTCCCTCTAACTGGTGAGGGAGACAAGGACAGACTGACCATATGGACGGCGACAAACTCCCTGTCTGCTTCTGCAGAGCCCAGCGTTCACCCTCTTACTGTAAGTAGTGGTGAAGGTCTCTTGCTCTCTGGCTTCTCATAGCCTTATGGGTGACTTAGTATACCCTTTTCTCTCATTAGCAAGACAAGGTCCCTGCCCCTAAGAAGGATAAGGTGCCCAGCTGCAAGTGTGGTGTATGTGCATCCAGGCTTCCCTCTTAATATAAGAATCTTTGCCAGTCTTGCACCGATGATGTGTTGCGTGCCAAACAGCCCTCTCTTGGACAGCATCAAAACCCTCATCAAGCAGGAGGTTCAGTCCTCTATGGCTGCCTTTTCCCAGCCCCTGGTACCACAACCTCATAAGAAAAGGAAGATGGCTCCCGTGGAATCTGACTCTGGTGAGATCTGTACCTCGGGTTCGGAGAATATTTGGGAGAATGAGGGTTCCACTCCCAGGTCCAAAAATATTACTTTTCTTCCAAAGATATGGAAGAGTTGACTAGTATGGTAAGAAGCACCATGGGGGTTGAGGAAGAGAGGGAGTGAGATACTCCGTACAGGATGTTTGGGGGGCTGAAACCTAAAGGTCAGAAAAGTTTTCTCATACACGAGAATGTTCAAAAGCTTATCCTTCATGAGTGGGGCTTCCCTGAGAAAGGACTTGGCGTCCCTTTAGAGTTGAGGAATCGCTTCCCCCTAGACGGGGAATGTTCTCTGTGGGAGATCCCAAAGTGGATGTGCAGGAAGATTCATCCCAGATCAAGGATCCCATGGATCGAAAAATCAAGAGCTTGCTACGAAAGTCCTGAGACACCTCTACCAATCTGCTCAAAGCAAATGTGGCCTCAACGTGCGTCGCCAGATCTCTATTCCGCTGGTTGCGTACTTTGGAATATCACCTTACTCGGGACCTCTAGGGAGGAGAAGTTTGACTGTCTCCCCCTCCTTCAGAAGGCAACGGGGTTCCTTGCTGATGCCTCTGACGGATCCGTCCGGGTAGTGGCAAGATCCGCAATCCTCTCAAAGTCAGCTGAGTACTATGGCTGAAGTCATGAGGGGGTGACATTACCTCCAAAACTAAACTGCGCTATTCCCTTTCAGGGACACTTCAGCCCAGTCCTAGACGAAATCTTAGAAAAGGCCATGGACAAAAAGAAATCGCTTCCCGAGCAGAAAAGTTCTAGAAAATGATTGTTTTGTCCCTCCTGTGACCACTCCTCCCAGAGGCAGTTCAGGGGGAAAGGCAAAACAGGCTGATGGAATTATCCCAAAGGTGGTAAGGGCAGAAAACATCCTTGTCCCCCACCAACAGCAAACCCCGGACAAACAATGCCTGCTCTCCGGTCAGGGGTCGACTCTCGGGACTTCCTCACTGAGTGGCAATCCATCTCCACAAACCAGTGTGTTCTCCGTACCATACGGGACAGATTGAGGCTAGAGTTCGAGAGTCCTCCCCCCTCAATGCCTGAGAATTAACTCCCTGGCGTCTCCACATCTCCAAGAATCCTTGCTGTTAGATCTGCAGCGTCTACTTCAAGCAAAGACGACTTCTCATGCAACACAAGAGGAGATAGGCAGAGGCCACTATTCTCGCCTGTTCCTAGAAATGAAACCCTCAGGTAAACACAGGGTTATTATAAATCTGAAACCCTTGAACCAGGTGGTCAAATACAGATGATTCAAAATAGAATTAATCAGATCAGTAATGCCGCTCATTGGATATAATTGGATCATGGCTACAATAGATCTGACGGATGCCTAGTAACGTGCCAATCCATATGGACCACAGGAAGTTCCTTAGATTTGCAGTTTCCCACAGTCACCGGGTCAACCATTACCAGTTCAATGTCCTGCCGTTCGGTGTTTCATCAGTACCACGGGTGTTTACCAAGATTATGGCGGAGGTAGTAATCTTTATCTGATGCCAGGGGGTTTGCATCATTCCATGTCTAGACGACTTTCTCATCTTCGCACCATCCGTCCCTCGTCTGAACCTGGATGTAGCCGAAATCCCTAGGCTGGATCCCGAATATGGAGAAATTGGATCTTCATCCTTCTACAAGGAAGAAATTCCTGGGAATTTCTTTTTGATTCAGAAAAGAACTTCCTCCTTACGCAGGGATCGTGAACTCGACCTCACCCAGAGGATCTCCAGGTTCAGGGACCAGAGGTCGCCATTCTTGAGGGAATCAACGTCTATTCTGGGATCACTGACGTGCATCCAGGCAGTCCCCTGGGCTCAAGCCCATACACTAGTCCTGCAGTCTTATGTGCTTCTGTATTCAAGAAGGCATAAAAATACACTGACCAAGAGAGTTCCCTTTCCCGGTCATGTGAAATCTGCTCTTTCATGGTGGCTATACTACAGAAATCTCCAGCAGGGAGTCAGCTGGGATCAGCTTCCCCTGAAGGTACTCACTTCAGATGTCAGTCAGAGAGGCTAGGGTGCTGTGGTGGAGGGATATTGCTTCCAAGGGTTGTGGGCCCCCAGACTTCAGTTCCGCATCAGCCCTCATCCAAGGTCACCACGTGCAGGTTTATTCCAACAACATGACCACAATTGCCTACTTCCGGCACCAAGGAGGCACGAAATACGCCAGTTTAAAAATCGCTGCAAGGATTTTTTTCCTGGGCAGAAAGCTATCTTTTGTCCATCACACCAGTACATCTAAAGGGATTGGACAATATCCAGACGGACTTCCTCAGCAGAAAGGATGTTCATCCTGGAGAATGGTGCCTGGACCAAGTGGTCTTTCTGTCCCTGGCTTCAAGGGGGGGGCTTCCCAACATAGACCTGTTTGCCAATGGTCAGAATGCAAAGGCGAAGATGTTCTTTTCTCTTGATCCCGCGGACAGAGCGCGGGGAATAGATGCCTTGTCTCATCCTTGAATGTTAAGCCTGGCATACGCCTTCCCACTGATTCCAATGATAGCAAGGACACTGCAGAACATTTGGTTAGAGCGAGTCACCACGATCCTGATTGCTCCCATGAGGCCAGGAAGAAGCTAGTACGGCGCTTTGATGGACATGGCTCAGGAAGGTCCTCTGCTTCTACTCCAGAAGGCTGACCTTCAACAGGGTCCCCTACTATACCCAGACCTGTGCAGATTGAACCTTGCGGCCTGGCTACTGAAGCCAAAATCTTAAAAGCTAAAGGGCTCTCGGATGGAGTAATACAAACTCTTCAGAAGAGTAGGAAGCCAGTGACCCATGCCATTTATGGCAAAGTTTGGAAGAGATTCTCATCCTAATGTTTCCTGGATACTTCTGATCCCTTCCATCCCAACATAGCACAAATTTTAGACTTTTTCCAAAAGGGTTTGGATCTAGGGCTTTCACCTAGTACACTGAAAGTGCAGGTGTCAGCTCTCAGTTCCTTTTTTGATCAGGACTTAGCTGGACACCGTTGGGTTAAACGCTTTATGACTTCTGCAGCTAGGATTCGTCCTGGGCTTCTTAGTCAGGTTCCCCCTGGGATTTGAATCTTGTCCTGAATAGTCTTACCCAGGATCCATTTGAACCCCTATCCATGAGTTTAAAGAACCTGACCCTCAAAACCATTTTTCTAGTAGCAATTACTACCGCCAGATGCGTAGGAGAGTTGCAGGCCCTATCCGTACAGGAGCCCTACTTAACTATCACTACAGATGGCATTATCATTCAATTAGATCCCTCCTTTATGCCTAAAGTAGTTTTCGACTTCCATAGAGGTCAGGATATTTTGTTACCCTCATTCTGCCCAAATCCTTCCAGTGTGAACGAAGAAATCTTTCACACCCTTGATGCTCGCAGGGTTGTTCTCTATTACCTCCAACAAACAAATGGAGGATTGACCAAAACTTATTCATTTAGTTCTCAGGACAGAGTAAAGGCAAGAAGGCGGCTAAAAATATGATTGCTAATTGGATCAAGCAAGTCATCTGTCTGGCATATTCATCCTAGAATCTTTCTCCTCCTACATCACTGAATGCTCATTCTACTTGTGCAGTGTCAACTTCGTGGGCAGAGAGAGGGAACGCATCTTCCATGCAGATATGCAGAGCTGTCACCTGTCATCTGGTCCATACATTCACCAGACATTATAGACTAAGTTTCAATAGGGATTTAATTTTTGGCAGACGAGTTCTGCAGGCCGTTGTCCCTCCCTAAGGGTGCTGTTACACTTAGCGATGCACCAGCGATCCCGACAGCGATATGGATCGCTGGTGCATCGCTAAGTGGTTGCTAGTGAGCTGCCACATAGTCAGATCTCACCAGCGACATAGCAGCGGTTAGGGGTCGTTACTTACCTGTCAGACGCGGCGATCCTGACGTCCTCCCGCCCGCGTCAATGCGTCGCTCGTCGGCGCCACAGGAAGCCCAGCAGGAAGTGGCCGACGAGAAACGGTCCAGAACCTTCTCGCGCGATCAGCGATGAGCAGCGGGGGAGCCGGTCGGAGGTAAGTATCAGACATAGCGATATCGCTAGCAATATCGCTATAACGTCACAAAATCGGCGACGTCACAGCGATATTGCTAGCGATATCGCTATGTGTAACGGGGGCTTTAGGAAATTAGTTGGTATTACCCCGATGCTGCTGTTGTGGAAGGTGACTAGAGAAAATAGAATTATTCTTACCGGTAAATCTGTTTCTAGGAATCTTCCACGACAGCACTAATTTCCCTCCCTATCCGATGTTCTTGTTGGATGATTCCTGCACTTTGGTGGTAACTATACATGCTAGTGTGTCCAGGAAAATCACTGGCGGTTGTAGGAAGGGGAGGGGTATTTAACCTCTTGTGTTTCCTGTCCCCCATTAGGGCGGGGAGATACCCTCCGATGCTGCTGTCGTGGAATGTTCCTAGAAACCGAATTACCAGTAAGACTAATTCTATTTTATTTATTTTTTGTTCCTGGGTCCAACGTGTGTTTTCCTAACCTGTTTTGCCTAAAACAAATAGAAAATAGTTGTTCCACAAAAACTTTGCTTTTATGATCAGGACAATGAAATTTTGAAATTTGTCTATCGGGAAAATTCTCTGTGTTCAATACTAAGTAGTCTTCTAGAATATTGTTGAACTGATAGAATTGTGCAGAAGTTTTTACAATTTTCCAGAATTACCTAAAAGTTTCTAGAACCTTTTAGAACTTTCTAGAACGTTCTTGGACTCTTCAATAGTAGTCATACAAGTATAAAAGCACAATTGACTCAACCCAACATTTCGGTTTGTTATTGCTGAGTAAGAGAATAATGAATCGTAGTTTAAAGAGCAATTATTTGTTTTAGATGGCATCAAGAGGTTGTTTGCGCCCAGCAGAGGCATTTTGCTACGTGTGTAGACAATTTATAAAGACAAGAGCGACAAAGTATTCTGTGAAAGCATGTCGTATGATGTGCCAGGCCTACAATGCATATTTTGGCATGCCTGTCAGGGATCAAGACAAGTCCTGGACACCTCAGTTCACGCTCGAATATTGCAAGAAAACTCTTGAAGGTAAGGTGAACAATTGTTGCTCGTTTAGATGGCAGTGCTTTATTTTGTAGAATTTCAATGATTTAGATCTAGTACAGTTTTACCCCTTACTGGCCGCGGAAGGTATAGTACGTCCGCAGCCAGTATTCCCCGCTTTGATGAGGGCTCTGGCGGTGAGCCTGCATCAAAGCTGGGACATGTCAGCTGTTTTGAACAGCTGACATGTGCCCGCAATAGGTGCGAGTGGAATCGCGATCCACTCGCGCCTATTAAGTAGTTAAATGCCGCTGTCAAACGCTGACAGCGGCGTTTAACAAGCGCTTCCAACCACTGGGCCGGAAATACACGCACCGTTGACCCCTGTCACGTGATCGGGGGTCATCAATGCCTCAGCATAACCAGAGGTCTCCTTGAGACCTCTATGGTTTTGATGCCGGATTTCTATGAGGCCACCCTGTGGTCGGTACTCATAGCAATGCAGTAATTCTGCTACAAAGAGGTGATCTGAGCATCACCTCTATGTAGCAGAGGCGATCGAGCTATGGCAGCCTCCCTTGGAGACAATTGAAGCATTCCAAAAGTAAAACAAATTTTTAAGAAATATGAAAAAAGCAAAAGTTCAAATCACGCCCTTCGCCCCATTCAAAATAAGTCAATAAAAAAAATCAAACATACACACATTTTTGGTATTGCCGCATTCTGAATCGCCCGATATATCAATAAAAAGGATTAACCTGATCACTAAACGGCGTGCCGAGAAAAAAGTAAAAACACCAGAATTGCATTTTTTTTGGTCACTGCGACATTGCATTAAAATGAAATAACAGGCGATCAATCAAAAGAACGTATCTGCACAATAGTGGTATCATTAAAAACGTCAGCTCGGCACTCAAAAAATAAGTACTCACCCAACCCAAGTTCCCGAAAAATGGAAATGCTGCGGGTCTCGGAAAATGGCATTTTTTTTTTTTAATAGCAAACTGGAATTTTTTCACCCCTTAGATGTAAGAGAACCTACACATATTTGGTGTCTCTGAATTCGTAATGACCTAGAGCAGGTGTTCCCAAACTCCAGTCCTCGCGGACCCCAACAGGTCTGTCTTCAGGATTTCCATAGTGTTAAACATATGAGAGAATTCCTGATGCCTTGATGATGCTTCCATCACCTGTGAAATACTAAGGAAATCCTGAAAACATGACCTGTTGGGGTCCACAAAGACAGGAGTTTGGGAACCACTGACCTAGAGAATCATAATAGCAGGTCAGTTTTAGCATTTAGTGAACCTAGCAAAAAAGCCAACAAAAAAACAAGTGTGGGATTGCACTTTTTTTTTCAATTTCACCGCACTTGGAGTCAGCAGCTTTTAAGTACATCCAAATTCTCTTTCCAAAGCTGTCCAAGGCAAAGGTCAAGCCGGTATCTTTGTTGAACCGCAGATCAAGAAGATCATAGAATGTGACAAGTTCGCAAAGCTGCTGAACAGGACGAAGAAAACAGCTTAGAACAGTTTTGTTGCAGTGGTTCATGGCTTCCTGGGTAATCACAAGGCTGAAAACTATGTGCAGTTGGTTCAGACTCTCATAAACAATTACGTCATAATGGGATGCAGAATGTCTCTCAAAGCCCATATCCTTGACGCTCCTCTTGACAAGTTCAAGGAGAACATGGGAGCTTACTCAGAGGAGCAAGGCAAGTGCTTTCATCAAGATGTAATGGACTTTGAACATCTTTACCAAGGATAGTATAACGAAAACATGATGGGGGACTACATTTGGTTCATTTCTGAACCTTTTTGAGTGATTACATTTGGTTCATTTCTGAACCTTTTTGAGTGATTTTTGACTATTTGTCTATTTACCATGCAAGTGTTGTTTCTTAACAGACCGCATGGACGAAAATATAATTTCCTTTTCGACACTATAAATACTACATTTTTCTGGCCTCTGGTCATAAAATCAAAGTTTGTGCTGAGTGTAGTCATTTTTCCATAGTCTTTAAACATAAGCAGTTGAAATATTACACTTGGAAGCCAGGAACAAAAATTGTGTTACATAGTGTTATCAATTGAAGGGTTGGAAGAATAGCCAGAATGGTTCCTTTGACTCAAGAGGATCAATAGGAATGCAGATCATTTCCGACAACAATCTTTGGATCTGTATAAAAGATTTTCAGAAAGGGGCTACCCAGGGGCAGTTGCTAGATGAAGCCCTGACTAGAGCTAACACTCCGTCTCATGATAACCCGACAAATGATAATAGAAAAGGCAAAAAAAAAACACAGGTAAAAAAATTATTTTTAGTTTCAAGTATGGCCCCATGGATGAACAGATCAGGGCAGCAATTAACAAAAACTGGCATATTTTGGAGAGAAATGTGGACATTGCTGAGATTGTGTCATGAGGACCTTTAGTCTTGTGTAGATAGTAATTTAAAGGATATGTTGGTACACAACCGTATTAAAATGGATATGTTGGTACACAACCGTATTAAAATAGAATCGAACATCTGTCTCAAAGCCAGTATACCGGTAGGTAATTTTAAATGTGGGCATTGCTCCTTTTGCCCCTTTCATCTTACCTCACAATATCCTCATATAGGAACTATAACACACCAGGTCCGTGATTTTATTTCCTGCCGTACATGTTATACAGTTTATGCTTTATTTTGCCCTTGTAAATTCTTTTACATTGGCAAAACCATCTGACCCCTTTTTGTTCGTTTTCGAGAGTACCGTATATACGCGTGTATAAGCCGACCCCCCAATCCCCCCCCCCCTTAATTTTGTCACAAAAAACTGGGAAAACTTATTGACTCGCGTATAAGCCTAGTGTGATGGACTCAGCTCCTGCTGAGCCCATTTTTTGAGTGGACCCTCTGGGTCGTGGCACCCACCCACCGAGGGCGAGCTGACCTTGTGAGAATCCACCCCCTATACAGGGAGTGTCAGGGGCAAGACCAAGGGGGTGAGCCACCACAACTGCTGGGACCAGACGGCCGGCTCAGGGGACACTAGACGAGTGTCTGACGACAAGCAGGAAGCAAGACGAGACTAGACGTAGGTGCAAGGTATCTTCATTAGAATAACACAAGATCACATACAGAGAAAACAAGCAAAACGTGCAAGGTGCGCGCGTGGGCATGCCAAGGTCCATAACATGGTACGTGCCAGATGGCACGCCTAGGCACAGGTAATGGCAAGATGGCATCGGACTCCGGACTGCTGGCAAACCGACAGGGTCCAGGGATCAGGCTGCGGACGTCAGCTCCGGACATCAGGCCGTAGTCATCTGGTTCCGGACCTCTGGCAACGGTCGGCAGGTTCCGGGCATCCGGCAGGCAAACCAGGGTTCAGGCAAGGAGGCACGACAGATATCCAAGCAGGGTGCGTGTTTAGGGAACACGCCAAGGTCCAAGGCTAGGTGCGTGTGTAGGGGACACGCCAGGGTCCAAGGCTAGGTGCGTGTGTAGGGGACACACCAGGGTCCAAGACTAGGTGCAAGGCAAGGTGCGTGTGTAGGGGACACGCCAGGGTTCAAAGCGAGGTGCGTGTGTAGGGGACACGCCAAGGTTCGCAAACGAGGCAGGGTGCGTGTGTAGCCACGCCAAAGCATAGAATAAGACAGTGCGTGTAGAGACACGCCAAGGTACAAGGTATAAGACAGAGTGCGTGTAGAGACACGCCAAGGCACAAGACAGGGTGCGTGTAGAGACACGCCAAGGTTCAAGGCAGGGTGCGTGCTAGAAGCGACGCCAGGGTTCAAGGCAGGGTGAGTGCTAGGAGCCACGCAGGGGGCACGCCACACTGGCCAGTGCACACGGCTGTACACAAACACGTGGCACTTACCACGGCACAGGAGACGGCCAAGGGGAACCCACGCCGGGGTTCAATGCAAGGACAAGGCAGGGAACAAGGCAAGGAATACAGGCAGAAACAGAGCCAGGTCAGAGAGAGGACAGAGTCTAGCAGCGGAGCGTAGGCAGAAGCCCAGAGCCGGGCCAAGGGAAGACCTTGGGACTAGACAAAGAAACGAGCACTAAGGAGAGGAGAAATGGTGCGTGTGCCAGGGAGCACTACAGAGCACCATAGGAGAGAGCGAGGCAGAGCAAGCAAAGACTGAGACCATAGGGAGGAACACAAAGCAAGGAATAGCAAGGCAGAGAACACAGGGAGGACTACAAGTCAAAGCATAGCAAAAGCAAGACATGGCAAAACAGGCGAGGCAGAGAACAAAGGAAGGACTACAAGTCAAAGCATAGCTAAGGCGAGACATAGCAAAACAGACTAAGACAAAGAACAGCAGAAGGACTACAAGGCAAAGACAAACATGGCACGAGAGACAACACAAGACATGGCACAAGACAAGAGGCGGAATACGAGCACGGAGCGTGTGCAGAGACGCACTACAGAGCAAAGTGCAAGGGCACAGAATAGAGGGAGCAACCCCACAGACCCAGAGCCTTGCAGGGAAGCAACACAATAATCAGGCCCTGAGCATAGGAAGAGGCGGCCTGATATAGGGCATAGCACCTCCTCCTCCAGGTCAGGACCAGGGGAGAACTTCCGGGATTCTAGACATGACGAGATGATAGCAGAACCAGACAGTGCAGGATCTTAGGAAACGTCACATGATCAGGGTTTCAGACATGACGAGATGATCACCGAACCAACCAGTGCAGGATCCTAGGAAGAACACATGATCCGGGATTCTAGACATGACGAGATGATTGCAGAACCAGACAGTGCAGGATCTTAAGAAACATCACATGATCAAGGACTCCAGACATGACGAGAAGATCACAGAAGGCAGAGCAGAAACGCAGGGATCCTGCAGCTCAGACATGAGGTGAGTCTGCACACAGCTCTAGCGAACATGCAGGACAGCAGACAAAACATGCGCATGCACATCGCTCCAGGAGTTCTTGAGACAAACAGACATGGCAGACATGGCGGACGTGACACCTAGGGTGGAAAATGCCGAAGCTACTACCCTTATAATGCTGCACAGTGAGCGGCCCCTTACAATGATGCACAGTTATTAGTGGCCCCTTATAATGTTGCACAGTGAGTGGCCCCTTACAATGATGCACAGTTATTAGTGGCCCCTTATAATGCTGACGCTGCCTCAAAAAAAAAAACCTATATACTCACCTCGTCCCTGCAGCTGCTGCTCCTCAGGGTTGCCGGCTCTGCACAGTGACTGTTCAGGCAGAGGGCGCCTGCTAACTACGTCATGGCGCCCTCTGACCTGAACGTCACTGCCAGAGGAAGCAAGACAGCAGAGCGATGTGCAGCGGTGGAACGGGGGACAGGTGAATATGGCTCCCTCCGCTATACTCACCTCTCCTAGCAGGTCTCTTGCAGCCCCCGTGCTTATTCCATCTTCTCAGGGCTGTTCTTCCTGCTTTCAGCGGTCACGTGATGCTGATCATTACATATGCGCATATTTAATGAGCTGCTCATTACATATGCACGTATGTAATAAGCGGCACCATGTGACCGCTGAAACCAGGAAAAACAGCGCGGAGAAGATGGAATAAGCACGGGGGGCTGCAAGAGACATGCTAGGAGAGGTGAGTATGATCTCCTACACCCCCGCCCGGCCGACCCCCGGTATATGACTCGCGTATAAGCCGAGAGGGGGACTTTCAGCCCCCAAAAATGGGCTGAATATCTCGGCTTATACGCGAGTATATACGGTACTTTAATTCAATACAGTCAGGAAGGAGTGCCTAAAGGTTGATACTTTATTTGAGAGAACACCATGGTGCTAGTCCCAAACCTTTACATTTTTCAGGATTAGAAAAAGTAAAGTTGCCTGTTCAAGGAGGAGACCTCCATAAGTTACTTCGTAGAAGAGCAGCCCAGGTGGATCATGCGCAACCGAGCATCGGGTGCGACAGGATCCAATGACAAGATTGACATGTCTGGTTTTTTTTGTAATTACTATTATGCCATCTCACACTTTAATATTGTCTGTAGAGAATATGTAGCGACACCTGAATGTTGTTTGTCTAATTTGTAGCGGGTGGATAGGTGTCTCGTGTTGTCGAGATGACGATAGAAGTGAGAAGGATCTGTTCTGACACCTGCATATGAACCTTGTCACTTCTCTACTTTGGGACCTGTAGAAATGCATACAGCGCAAAACGGCTGTCGTCTGGCATGCTCCTCTAATTTTGTGATTCCAATAAAATGACTTTTAATGGGATGGTGAATGCCGCTCTTATTTATATTGATCCAGACTCAGCCAATGATTAGCTCCAGGATGATCAAATACACTCTCAAGTTACCTGTGAAGTACTGTGACTGTTAGAAGATGCCTGTGTGCACATAATCACTTAAAAAAAAAAAAAAAAGTCCCCACAAAGTCCCACTGTTAAAAAAAACAAACGTGCTGAAGCGGATACAATTTGCCAAATGGCACGAAATGGCGTAAAGACAAATGGAGGAACATTTTATGGACTGAAAGTAAAATTGTTCTTTGAGTCCAAGGGCCGCACACCGTTTCAAACAACCCTCAAACACTGCATTCAAGCCATAGTACACTGAAGACTGAAGCATGGTGGTGCAAGTGTCATGATATGGGCATGTGTCTCTTACTATGGTGCTGGACCTATTTACCGCATACGAGGGATCATGGACCAGTTTGCTTATATTAAAATACTTGAAGAGGTCATGTTGCTTTACGTTGAAAAGGATTTGCCCTTGAAATGTTTGTTTCAACAAGACAACGACCCTAAACCCACCAGTAACCAAGCACAATCACGGTTCCAGACCAACAAAATTTAGGTTATGGACTGGCCAGGCCAATCCCTGGACCTTAATCCGATAGAACACTTGTGGGTTGACATTAAAAATGCTGTTTCTGGGGGCGTGGCCTAGCGCACGATGTGAGAGGACGTGCAGTGGAGCTCTCCTGCCACAATCTCCCTTACTAAGGATACCTGAGGCGCCGCCGAACGCTGAAATCGCTCCAAGGAGTGTGCAGAGATCCAGGGAGTAGCAGTGAGTGGAGGACGGTCTGGTGGAGAGGAGTCCTGCACGAGGATGACGCGCAGGAGACAGAAGGAGCTGGCAGCGTCGGGAAGCGCTCAGGCCCAAGATGGCGCCGAGGCTGCAGAGGAGGCGGCAAGGGCGAGCGCGGCATATCAAAGACGGATGGAGGTGATCGCTCGGCTGGAACGCTTTGCGAGGTCAGAGGAGGCTGCTAATGAGAGGTCAGCGGCTGAAGGTGAGAGACCTGACACAACGCAGATCCCTGGGAAACAGCAGGAAGGAGGGGGCCAGCCACAGAGTGGTGGGGAGGAACAGAGATCCCCTGTTGTGGCTGCACACACTGGCCAGCTTGAACAGCCGGACACATTAGATATAGCAGAGCCGACGCTCAAAGATATATTTTCTGTGGTAATTTACAACAAGTCTGCCCTTGCGGCTTTGAACAGTCGTGTGGATGATTTAAAGGGAGAGATGGCTGCGATTAATGCTGCAGTGCGCAAAGTTGAACAGAGAATGGAGGTGGTGGAAGAACGTGTGGGGAGCGCTGAAGACCAGGTTAATGATCTGTTGAAAAGGGAAAAAAAGTATGTGCAGCGTATAGCTGAACTGGAATTTAAAACCGATGATCTGGAGAACCGCTCCCGTAGGAGCAATCTGAGGATTGTGGGGGTACCAGAAAAAGCGGAAGGAAATAACCCCACTGAGTACATTGAGTCATGGCTGAAAAATACTGTAGGAGGGGATTGTCTCACTAAAATGTTTTCCGATGAAAGAGCACATCGTGTGCCCACTAGACCCCTGCCCCCAGGATCAGCCCCAAGAGTCATCTTGGCCAAAGTTCTGAACTATCGGGACCGGGATACTCTGCTGCGGAAAGCCAGGACCTGTGCAGAACTTACTATAGATGGTAATCGCATCTCCATCTACCCAGACTATTCTGCAGCGTTTCAGAAGCTCCGGATGACGTTTGGAGAAGTTAAAAGACGACTACGAGATATGGATGTGCGCTACTCAATGATTTACCCAGCTAAGCTGAGAGTTGTAGCTTTGGATCGAGTACACTTTTTTCAAAATCCAGAGGAGGCGACACTCTGGCTTGACTCTAACATAAAGAATATCAGAGCGGGACAGTCCCATTGAAGCATACTCCTGAGTGATGTTGAAATAGTGACTAACTGTGATTTAGTTTGAATTTGACAAGTTAATGGTCATCTCTGAGATGAAGTAATGCCATGTTGGTTTATGTGGGTTGTGTTCGGCGGCGCAACGATTATTGCAGTTTGATAAATGTGGACGGGAGAGTAGTTGGAGTGCAGAGCTTGTATTGTTAGGCTGTAAAAATGCCCTCCTAGATCTCAAATAGAGAGGGAGAGAGAATTCTTTTCGGCTTAGGCCGGTTTCACACTAGCGCTTTTTCAGCGCGCGCACGGCCGGGGGTAGCTCCGCCCCCGAGCCGGCTCTCTGCCCGGCGTGCCCGCCCCTTCCTTGTAGCGCCGCCTCCTAGCGGACAGCGGCGCCTGCGATCGGCGCACCCTATCTTTAGCATAGGGTGCGCCGATCGTGCGCAGGTCGTGCGCTAGTTGCGCTTTGACCTGCGCTGCGCACTTTTGACGGTGCGCCGTGCGCGCCAAAATCCGAAAAGTTTGATTTTGGCGCGCACGGCGCACCGTCAAAAGTGCGCAGCGCAGGTCAAAGCGCAACTAGCGCACGGCCTGCGCACGATCGGCGCACCCTATGCTAAAGATAGGGTGCGCCGATCGCAGGCGCCGCTGTCCGCTAGGAGGCGGCGCTACAAGGAAGGGGCGGGCACGCCAGGCAGAGAGCCGGCTCGGGGGCGGAGCTACCCCCGGCCGTGCGCGCGCTGAAAATGCGCTAATGTGAAACCAGCCTTAAATGTTGTGGGAGATAGCTGTTTTTTTTGGGTGGGGGAGAAGGATGAGTTATTTCAGTTGGAAGGTTGAGACAGGGGGTAGAGGCGGGAAAGGGGGGGTGGGGGGGAGGACCGAGACTTCAGGTATAACGTGTCAAATGTTTGGTATTGCAACATATCATGGGGGGTAGAATTAAAATTTTAAGCTGGAACGTTAGGGGTCTCGCTAACTTCTCAAAACGGGCCGCAATTTTACAATATCTGCTGAAGCTGAGGCCCTCAGTGATTTGCCTCCAAGAAACACATCTGGTAAAAGACAAAGTAGCTATGTTACAAAAAAGGTGGGTGAGGAAGGCTTATCACTCGACGTACTCAGCCTATGCTAGGGGAGTGTCGGTGTTGATCCACACTTCTACTCCATATGAAGAAGTGGAGGCTATAATAGACAAGGATGGGCAATATGTGTTTATTGTATGTAAGATATTGAATAGACTATTATGTATTGTGTCTTTGTATATCCCTCCACCATTTTCTGGAAAGAAGATACAGGAAATTCTGGACTTATCCGGGAAATGGACTGGGGTCCCGTTGCTTGTAATAGGTGATGTGAATAATATTGCAAATGATCATTGGGATAAGGGTAAACATGCGGGGAGCAGGGAGGGAGGGAACGTGACACCTTTTGGAAATTACATGAGGGAAATTGGTTGGATAGACTTGTGGAGAGTTCGGAATATGGAGAACTACACTTACTCGTGCTACTCGGCGACGTATGGCTCCCTATCTCGCATTGATGTGGCTTTGGGAAATGAGGGGATGGATAACTTGGTACAGGAAGTGGAATATTTGCCCAGAGTCCTATCGCATCATTGTCCACTGGTGATATCTCTACAATTGGGAGAACGGGGGAGGTTGACGGGTATGGGTTGGAAAATTCATCCCTTTTGGCTACGGTTGCTGGATATGGGAAAGATAGGAGAGGAACTGGGAGAATTCTTTAGGATTAACGAAGGTAGTGCAGAGGGTCATGTAGTCTGGGATACTATGAAAGCGTTTTTGAGAGGGATTTTATTCAGAGAAGTGTCTCGATATAAGACTAGGTCTCAAAATCTAGATGAAGCAGTGATGGTGGAATTAAGGGCGGCGGAGGAAGCATTGGGTGCGCAGTATACTAAAGCTACGCCGACCCGCATGAGAGCGGCCCAGTCGGAAGTTAATAAACTTCACATCCGTAAGGCGGAGAGACGGCGGGCATTTCAGAATGAGGCATTTTATGCGGAGGGTGAAAAAGTGGGGCACCTGCTCTCTGTGATAGCTTCGGCACAACGGGAATCCTCACATGTGTATGCAATTAAATCTAAGGAAGGTAATGTGGTTACAAAGGGGGATCAAATTTTGGATGTATTTAAACAATTTTATAGTGAGCTATACTCCTCAAAGATACATAAAGGTCAAGAGGAGATGGACAGGTATCTGAGGGCGATTAAGCTTCCTAGACTAGGGGATGAAGACAGAGACTGGATGGATAGGCCGCTTGCAGCGGAGGAGTTGAGGGTGGCACTGGCGGACATGGCGGGAAATAAGGCCCCGGGGGCGGATGGCATTCCGGCAGAGGTGTATAAAATTTTTAATGAAGTAACAACCAAATTGGAGAAGGTATTTAATGAGTCGTTGGAGAGGGGAATGTTACCTACATCTATGAGAGAGGCCATTGTGGTGGTCATTCCTAAAGCTGATAAGGACCCATTGAATCCGGAGTCCTACAGACCAATTTCACTCCTTACGGCAGATGTAAAGATTCTGGCGAAGGCCTTGGCCAACAGACTGACCCACGTGATTGATAAAGTAATCCACCCAGATCAATCGGGATTTATGCCCAATAAATCTACAGCAATCAATTTAAGGAGGCTATATTTAAATATGCAAATTCCAGCCAAAAATGCTGGAAAGAGAGTAGTAGTGTCTTTGGATGCCCATAAGGCCTTTGTGTAGAATGGAAGTACTTATGGTCGGTTTTGATGGGCCTTGGGTTTGGGCCCAAGTTTATATCGTGGGTGGGGTTGCTATACTCCTCTCCAACGGCAAAAATTAGAGTGAATAATGAATTATCTGATAGTTTCTCATTACATAGGGGTACGAGGCAGGGATGCCCGTTGTCTCCGTTGCTGTTTGCCCTCGCCGTGGAACCTCTGGCCACTAAAATAAGGGATGCACAAGAGATAAAAGGATTTGGCTATGGAGTGAAGGAGGAGAGGGTGTCTTTGTATGCCGACGATATTTTGCTATTTTTGGAGGACTCGGGAGAATTTGGATAACGCGGTGGCATTAATTGAGGAATTCGGGGAATTTTCTGGACTCAAAATCAATTGGGACAAATCGTGCATAATGCCCATTGATGAGGTAGATGGGGATATGGGGGAGGTGGGAAGGTCTGCAAAATTGAAGGTAGTTTCGAAATTTAAATATTTGGGGATACAAATCGCCCTTCCTTTGACTAGGTTTGAAGAACGTAATCTAAGCCCTTTGCTACAAAAACTTCGTTCCAAAATATCAGCATGGAATAAATTACATCTTTCGGTAATTGGAAGGGTGAACCTTTTAAAAATGATTGTGATGCCACAGCTGTTATATGTACTGCATAATTCTCCAATATGGATCTCGCAGAGTAGGTTCCACAAAATTAAATCGCTGTTTGGTGAACTAATATGGGGGGGGAAAGCCCACGGTTTAAACAAGAAACTTTGCAGAGGAGGAAGGAGGTTTGGCGCTTCCCAACCCCTGGGTATATTTTTTATCAGCACAATGCCAGCATATCGGAGGATGGGGGGTGGAGACGGGACAGGGACAATCGCCCAGTAGTTTGAGATATTTGTTTGGAAAATGGCCTCTGGGAGAGAGTTTAGAAGGGGGGCAGTTTTTAAAATTAGGCTCTCGGTTTCCTACTGTTCTCCTAATTCATAAGGTATGGGAAAAAGTTAAACAGATAAGGGGTGTCACGGGCCTTACCAAATACTCTCCTGTATGGGATAATATAAATTTGCCAGAATTCGGGCAAATAGAAGGATTTGGGCCCTGGAGAGAGGCAGGAATCAGAAGGATGGGACAGCTAATGGGTCAGGGAAGACTTAAGTCATTTATGGAGCTGCAGACAGAATTCCAGTTACCGCATTCAAATTTGTTTCATTATAAAAGAATTCAGCATGCGTATCGGTCGCAATGTCGGAGAAAACTTATTGAGATCCAATTTGATATCACGCTGGCCTCCATTTTGGAGAACAGCGTGACAAGGGGGGCAATCTCAGAAGTGTATAGAGATTTATTGTTCACTTTTCTAGTCAAACATCCCATCAAGTCTAGAGCGAAATGGGAGGTTGAATTGGGAGAGATAAATGACGATAGATGGGAATCTATTTTAGGATATGTGCCTAAGATTTCTATGAGCGAACCTGGGAGGATGTCTCAGTTATACGTAATTCATAGAGCTTACAGAACTCCTGATAGACTGTTCAAGATGGGTTTGACGTCCGATTCCGAGTGTCCACGATGTTCGCAGGAACGGGCAGACATGCTGCTCATGCTGTGGCATTGCCCTAGATTGTCTACGTACTGGACAGTCGTATTGAGTCGGATTGAATTGATATATAGTTGTGCAATCCCCAGAGACCCTTTGGTCTGTATATTAGGGTATGTAGAGGAATTAGTAGCAGTATCCCATGGTCAAACTGGCGATTGCTAGACTGTTGTTCATAGCAAGGAAGTTGATCGCTCGGTTCTGGATCAGAGAAGAGCCTCCGACTAGACGAGACTTTCTTACGCAAGTGGAGCATATAATTTCATTTGAAAAAAGTATTTATACTAAAAGAAATAAACTCGATGTATTTCATAAGATATGGCAGCCATGGGGAGGATGTATTATGATATAGATGATGTTCATAATAAACAAGTATATATGGAGGTGGGAAAGAGTATCGGAATAGAAATGAGGAAGACACTGAAGGGGTCTCGGGGGGGGGGGGGGGGAGTTTATAAAAATTTATGATTATATGTGAACAACTGCTTGATGTCATATGATATACTTGTTATCATTTAATAAAAATTTATCTGATTAAAAAAAAAATGCTGTTTCTGAGGCAAAGCCAACAAATTCCAAAAAATTGTGGGATGTAGTCCAAGCATCTTGTGCTGGATTAACCATTGACAGGTGCCAGAACTTGGTTGACTATGCAACATAGATGTGAAGCAGTTCTAAAAAACTGTGGGTATACAACTAAATAGTAGGTTAGTGATTCACAGGAATACTAAATCCACAAAAAAGTACAAATTGTGACTTTGTAAAGAAAAATGCACACTATTTTATTTATTTTTTTTTTAGAACAACCCAATGTTCGTTTTTTGTTTTCTGTAAAGTAGTTAAATGTATATACTGTACATTTCTCTTCATGTTTTGAATTAGAGACCAGTGTGCAATGTTCTGAATGCATGGAAATAATAACTAGTAAAGATTTTGTGATTAACTCATGTTTTGAACACACTGCTATTATTTTGAACACTACTGTAAAATGTTCCCGAAAGAATCTTAAAATCAATACACAAAAAAAGCAAGTCCCTACTCAGGTCTGTCATCTGTTATCCTAAATGTAGGGGGCTTCCACGTTACTGGTAGTACAAAGTTTCTGGAACAGTGAAATGGCTCCTGGACCCCCCCAAAAATTTGACAAATTCTATGCTCCCAAATGCCCCCTCCTCTTCTGAGCCCGTGTGCCTAATCCACATTTAGTGTCCATATGTTTGGCATTTCTGCAGTGATGAGAGCCCGTCTAATTTACAGGTACATGTGTCTCCAGAAGCACATGCTGGGCGCTACAACATACTGAGCACTGCAATGGCAGTTTGCAATTTTCACTCGGCAACATCCACTGCTTCTTGTTTCTGAAAAACGCCCATTAAGTCAAAATCGTCACACCTGTAGATAAATTCCTAAAGCTGTATAATTTTTAAAATGGGGTCACTTGAGGGGCTCTGTATATGGAGTCCGCAAACTATTCTAGGAAAATCTGTGCTCCAGGGGGCAAATAGCGCTTCGTCCCTTTTGAGTCTCACTGTATGGCCAGGTAGTACTGTATAGCCACATATGGTTTATTTCTACATTCAGCAGAAATTGTGGGACAAATTTTCGTGATGTTTTTGCCCATTTCCCCTTGAGGACATATAAAATCTAGAGTTAAAACTACGTTTTGATGGTAAAATGTAACTTTTCATTACCCAATGGTATAAAATTCTGTGACACACGTGTTAATATGATCACTGCACCCCTAAATAAATTCATTGAGAAGTGTAGTTTCTAAAATGGGTTCACTTATAGGGATTTCTGCTATCAGCAATTTTCAAACTCAATTATGGCGCTTCTGACATTTGCACTTTACCTCGAAAATGTTTTTTTCTTTATGTTCACGGGGCTACGATATAACCTTCTGTGAAGCACCGGGGGATTCAATATGCTCACCACACATCTAGATACATTCCTTGAGGGGTCTAGTTTCCCAAATGGTGTCACTTGTTGGGGGTTTCGAATGTTTATCCACATTAGTGGCTCTCCAAATTTAACATGAGGTCCGCTAATTATTCTAGAAAATGTTGCATTCAATAAGTCAAATAGTGCGATTTCTCTTCTGACCCCTGCCATGCACCCAAACAGTAGTTTTCCTCCACACATTGGGTATTGGTGTACTCGGGGTCCGTTTTCTCTTGTTTCCCTGAAAATAAAGGGTATTTTCTCCTGTGAAGTACCTGAATGGTTAATAAACTTCTGTCACATAAGCCCTCAGTCAAGTCAAATGTGATATGGTCCCTAAAAAAAATAATTGTGTTGGAAAAATGAGAAATCGCCGGTCAACATTTATCACATATTCCTACCAAAAAATATTGTTTCAAGAATTGCACTGATGTTAAGTAGACATGTGGTAAATGTTATTTATTAACTACTTTGTGACATAACTGCTATAAGGGCATAAAAATTAAAAGTTTAAACATTGCAAAATTCTCGCCAATTTCCGTTTGTGTTTTCACAAATAAATAGAAGTCCTATCGAAGAAACTATCTCTGAATCACTGGAATCCGTTGAAACATTCCAGTGTTACCACACAAAGTGACTGGTTAGAATTTTAAAATTTGGCTTGGTCATGAAGGTGAAAACAGTCTTTGGGGGTAAAGGGGTTAAAGCTGTGCGGCTGATGCACTGAAAGCCCATCTGCTGGGAGGAAGTGAACTTTATTCCTCCCCACAGGCTCCAATTTTGCCAGGTAGGTGCGGCTTCCGCTGACATGACAGGCGGCTTAGTCAGTTTCCGGGTATAATTGGAGCCACTGCTCACTATGCATGGAGTGTTGTCTGATGCCTCGCCTCCATGACTAAGAGCTCATGCTCACATGCGAGAAACTCTGACAAGTCTCGCACTTCAATACCCGGCACTCGGTTCCGAGTGTTCAGCTGCATGTATTTCTATGCAGCTGAACGCTCCAAGTGCCGGGTATTGACGTGCGAGACTCATCTGAGTTTCTCGCATGTGATTATGAGCCTAAAGACGGAGGCTTTTAGGAGGAATAAAGTTCACTTCCATGCGGTGGCTGCATGGCTTTATAACGCTTTTAACTTGCATATTGACCTCCATATCTGCAGGTTAATAGCATTTTTTTTTACATGTTTCCTTTTTAAATATTTTTTTTTTTTTTGGCTGCAGAGGGTGTCCTCATTCACACGTTCTCATGCTTAAAAATGTACGTGAAAAAAATGGTACCGGTGTTATCAGTGTGTGTATTTTTACCATCAGTGTGACAATTCTTACCATTGGTGTGTCATCTTTGTAGTTTTTACCATCATTGTGTCATCAGAATTTTTCACTGAGAGATAAAGAAAAGAAAATTACAATGCTTCAACTATACTTTGCAGTGTAAAAAAGAAATGTCTCCGTCTGTTTTGCACTGTCTGTGAAAAAACATGGACATGTGGACAGCAGCATAGATTATACAGGGTATATGTTCTGTAAATAAAAACAGATACAACACTTGTATGCAACACAGACATCTGAATGAGGCTTGATACAAGGCCCAGATAGTCTGCAAAAGCAACAGTTAAAATATATATTTTTTTTGTAAGGTTATATTCATATTATATGATCAAATGGCATTGCACAATTATGGCAGAAAAAAACAACTTATGATGACCCTGAATAAACTGCAGTCATTCTTTGTAGATTTGTGAATCCTCACATCGTGCATGTGAGAGTTTCCGGGACCGAGCAACCTTGTGACAGCAAGCATGCGATATGCGTACTCCCAGCAAGTGTATTGAGCGAGGTCAGAAATTATTGCATACTTGCAGTCACAAGATCACTCAGTCCTGGCGCTAAAATCAGAGAATCCTCACAGCACACAGGGTTCTTGTATTTGTGTCTTTAACCCCTTCACGACCTCGGGATTTTCTGTTTTCCGTTATAACCTTTTTATTCTTTTTTTTTTTTTTTTCCTTCAATATAGCCGTGTGAGGGCTTGTTTTTGCGGGATGAGTTGTGATTTTGAAAGTCACCATTGATTTTATCATATAGTGTACTCGAAAATGGGGGGAAAAAGGGTGGTGAAATGGTAAAAAAAAAGTGCAATTTAGTGCAAAAAAATAATATATATATATATATATATATATATATATATATATATATATATATATTAGAATATTTTTTCCCACTAAATGCTAAAAGTGACCTACCATTGTGATTCTCCAGGTTATGAGTTTGCAGATACCAAACATGTATAAGTTCTTGTTTATCTAAGTGGTAAAAAAAAGTTTGTTTAAAAAAAGCGTTCTTTTCCAAGACTTGTAGCATCTCCATTTTTTGGGATCTAGGAGTGGGTGAGTGCTTATCTTTTGTGTACCGAGCTAACCTTTTCATTGATACCATTTTAACCCCTTAACGACCGCCAATATGCATTAAAACTACGGTCATTAAGCGTACTTATTCCCTCATTACCATTTTAAAACTGCAATGGGGAATAAGGGAATATCGCAGCCCAACGATACTGAATCCCGCGGGTGTCATCTGTACCCCTTAAATCAATCATGACAGCGGTATTTAAGTTGTTACAAGGGGGTCACAAATCCCCTTAGTAACCATCAGATACCCGCGATGAGAATTGCTGGGTCCGATAGTTACCATGGTACCCTGAGGTCATGTGGCCTGTGAGATCCATCTCTAAGCAGAGTCTCACAGGCACAGTCATTGAGATACTGACTGTTCCCATGCACTGCTCTACAAACAATAAAACCCAGAATAAAGTCCCTTTTTTGAAAAAAAATAACAGACTCCTTGATTGATTGTAGATTAACGAAAAACTCTTTTACTCCCCTTATGCCCAGTCAGCTGAAGCCAATGTCTCTTGTAGCAGAATTAAAATAATAAACAACCATATTCTTCACCTGTCCACTGAGAATATAATCCAATTGGCCCATGACGCGTCTAGCTTTGCTACATCTAGATGGCAGGTTGCATTGTTGCATGATGCGACTATGCAGCCTGCCATCCAGCAGAGACACTGAGCCTGCTTGGTTAGGAATATGGTTATTTATTTTAATTCTTTTACAGGGGACATTGGCTTCAGTGAATTGGGCCTAAGGTGAGTTTAAGTGTTATTGGTTAATTAAGAGTCAATAAAGCAGTGTGTCATTTGTTCAAATAAAGGACTTTATTCTGTGTGTTGCGTTTTTTTGTCAATTTCATTATGGGGTTAGTAATAAGGATGTCTTTAGACGCTGCTCCATTACAAAACCCTGGGCCTGATGTCACCTGACAATACAAAGGTGACATCAAACCACTCCCCAACTATCACCTTACTTGTCACCGCATTAGGGCAAATGGAAAGAGCGTGGCTAAGTGCCATATTTGGCACTTCTTATGGATGCGCCATTTTTGGGCTGGCTGAGAGCTAATGTTTTTAATCTGGTATAGGGCCAATATCCATGGCCCCTTCCTAGACTACTAATATCAGCCTGCAGCTGACTGACTGCCTAGACTTTGCTGGTTATTATAGGGAGATCCTACGTTCTTTTCCTTTGGAGGTCCCTTACATGAAAGCTTAGTTTACAGCTGTGAGCTGATATTAATAACCTCGGAAGTTCCATGGGGATTACCCCCTACCCAGGCTATAAACATCTGCCCCCCAGCTGTCCGCTTTCGCTCTGCTGGTTAATAAAATTTTGGCAGACCCCACACCATTTTTTTCACAAAATATTTTATTAGTCAATAGAAGAGATAATCCAGATCTTTATTCCTTTAAAATCCATCGTTTATTGAAGCAAACTTTAAAATCCATCATCATGACATACAGCATAAGTGTCACCAACTTCCACAGGGATCCGTAAGCGGACGCATTTCGAACTTAGTGGCTGTTATTCATTGACTCAACTTATTGAGTACGTGTACATTAAGCTATACACACAAACCACTCATTATATATCTCATTCACATATTTATATGTATCTTTCTGTATCTATCTAATCTACATTAAAAAAATTTCCTTTGAAACTAAGAGTAATTCTCTGTCATTTGCACAATGTGAAAGCTCATGTTAAACTCGCATTACAATTGGATCGCATTCGCATGTAAATCGAATGTCATTCGGACACTAGATGATAAAAATCGCATTGTACTCGGAATAAAATTGCATGACACTCGGCCCACTTTTCTGGACCGATATCGGGCCGTTTTTTTTTTTTTTTTTTTTTTTTTATGGTGATGGGTATGAGCTCTTAAAGAGTAATGATGAGCACTAAACTGCTCAGATGCTCGTTACCCGAACTGAGAAATTCCTAATGCTTGTTTCAAACCCTACAAGGAGGTTTTGAGGACAGTGAAAATGTTGAAATAGATGGAAAAAGTGCTGAATGGAAAAAAAAAACAGCATGGGGAAGGCCCCTGGAAGCATCCCTGACTCCCAGATTGCTCTGGAGAACAATTAGATCACACTTTTACTCCACTTTTAAGGACTGACAAGAAAACATTCTTTGCTGTATAATTACTTGTATATAAGGCAACATTTAACCCCTTAAATCCTGGAGCTTTTTTCGGTTTTGTTTGTTTTTCGCTCCCCTCCTTTCCAGAGCCATAACTTTTTTTTATTTTTCTGTCAATATGGCCATGTGAAGGCTTACATTTTGCGGGACAAGTTGTACTTTTGAACGACACCATTGGTTTTACCATATCGTGTATTAGAAAGCGGGAAAAAATTTCCAAGTGCGGTGAAATTGCAAAAAAAAAAGTGCAATCCCACACTTTGTTTTTTTGTTTTGCTTTTATGCAAGGTTCACTAAATGCTAAAACTGACCTGCCATTTATGATTCTCCAAGCAGGGCCCGTTTTAGGCAAAGTGGGGCCCTAGGCAAATTTTAAAATGGGGCCCCAAATGCTAACATATTGCACATCACACAGAAGCATTTCGTTTGTAGTTACATGTGCTGAGTTCAGGCCGCTAAATGAGTGTGATCAACAATAATGAAGTCATTCAACACTTGTTTCCCTGCCTCTTTCCACCGTCTGAGAAAGATTGATGGGGACAGAACAATCACTAATGGATCACTAACAGATCACCATACAGTATCATGTTATCAGCAGCACATCTAAAGTTTATGGTCCTCCATATAGTATAATACACTCCTCATAGTCCTCTATATATTAAAATACACTGCTCAGTCCTCCATATAGTACAATACACTCCTGATAGTGCTCCATATAGTATAATGCACCGCCATAGTCATCCATGTAGTACAATTCACTTCCCATAGTATAATGCACCCCATAGTTCTTCATATAATGTATTCCCCATAGTCCTCGATACAGTATAATGCAGCCACCCCACAGAGTATAATGCAGCCCTGCCATACCATATAATGTAACCCACCCATACAATATAATGCAGCCCCCCTCTTATAGTATAATGCAGCCACCCCACACAGTATAATGCAGCCTCCCCTTAGAGCATAATGCAGCTACCCCACAGAGCATAATGCAGCAACTCCACAGAATATAATGTAGCCCCCTCATACAGTATAATGCAGCCCCTCCATAGAGTATATTGCAGCCCCTTATATAGTATAATGTAGCCCCTCCATAGAATACAATGTAGCCCTCCTCATATAGTATAATGCAGCCCCCACAGAATATAATGTAGCCCCCTCATAAAGTATAATGTAGCCCCCATACAATAAATCTAGCTCCCCATAGAATATAATGCAGCCCCCCATAGAATACAATGTAGCCTCATATAGTATAATGTAGCCCCCTCATAGAGTATGATGCAATCACCCCCCATAGAAAATAATATAGCCCCCCATATTATATAACACAGCGTCCCCCATAGAATATAATGTAAAATGTACCCCTTCATGGTATGTAGCCCAGGCCACACATGGTATGTAGCCCAGGCCACACATGGTATGTAGCCCAGGCCACACATGGTATGTAGCCCAGGCCACACATGGTATGTAGCCCAGGCCACACATGGTATGTAGCCCAGGCCACACATGGTATGTAGCCCGCGCACCCGCTGTGTCAGAGGCAGGGCGGGGAATGATGGAAGAGGGAGCGTCAGCTGACGCTCTCTCCATCATTGCTGTGAACTGTACCTGCGTCTATGACGCGGGTACAGTTCAATGCGGCAGCTGGGGCTAGGCAGGTGCCTGTCTCCAGGTCATTACAAGTTCATAGACACCAAACATGTCTAAGTTCTTTTTTATCTAAGTGGTGAAAAATAAAATTCCAAACTTTGCTAAAAAAAGGCACCATTTTCTGATTTCTGCAGTGTCTCTATTTTTCGTGATCTCGGGTTGGGTGAGGGCTTATTTGTGTGGCGGGCTGATGTTTTTAATTATACCATTTTGGTGCAGATACAATCTTTTGATCACCCGTTATTGCATTTTAATGCAATGTTGCGGCAACCAAAAAAATTCTTTTGTTTTGACTTTTTTCTCGACTTTATTTTTATTTTATTTTGAATGGGGCTTTGGTCATGCTTCAATAGTTTTCATAGGAGACTAGAAGCTGCCATAGCCCGATCGGCTCTGCAACATAGAGGCAATAGTCAGATCGCCTCTATGTAGTAGAATTGCTGACTTGCTATGAGCGACGACCACTGGGTGGTGCTCACAGCAATCCCGCATTGACAACCATAGCGGTCTCCAGGAAATCTCGGGTTGTCATGCCGACACCGGTGACGCATTTAGCTAGTTAATAGCCGTGGGTGGATCGCGATTCCACCTGCGACTATTGCGGGCACATGTCACCTGTTCATAACAGCTGATATGTCCCGAGAAAGATGTGGGCTCACCGCCGGTGCCCACATCAAAGGGAGGGAGTCTGACATTGGCGGAAATGTATGCCCGATGTCGGAAAGGGATTAAAAAGTAAACCAAAATTAATTTTTATTAAATTAGAAATTTCAGTGTAATTTATGAAGGAAGCAAGAACTGTCAAAAATGAGATGGAATAGGGACTCTGATCCACCGTGTATTAGCCATAAAGGAGGGCTTCCTACATATTCTGTTCAAATTGTCATGTAGTGGTGCTCCTAGACTCATAAAGGCTAAGCACTAAGTGTAAAGTCTGCCAGTAATTACAAGCAGCGCTGTCAATACACCTTTGAAGGCAACTACTATAGGGCCCCATTCAAATATTGAAGTGTAGTTGTGGTAATTCTTCGATCATAAAGGCTCGGCATACAGTGCAAAGAAAGAAAAAAAAGAGGGTCATTCATAGACTCTTGAAGGCAACAACTGGAGACCTTATTCAAATATTGAAGAATAAAAATTTTGTGCTGCTGTCATATTGTGTGGAAAAGTCGGGGCTAATTCAGGATTTGTTCTTTATCAGAGTAAACCTGTCAACATTGTCTGACAAGTGAAAGCTCCTGTCTGTTATAACCCTCATGGCAGCACTAAAAAACCTGCTAAGACAAGACACTAATGGCAGGGCAGCACAACACCTCCAAAGTATAGAGGGACAGCTCATGCCAGGTGTCCAGCTTTGAGACCTAATAGATGAAGGTTGCAGAGGAATTAAAGAATATGCTGGTTTCATCGGCCATTGTATTGTTTGACCATCTTTAAAAAGTCCCTCCTTGCCAAAAATACCCAATCAGTGCCTTGATACCGGGAGGATGTCATGAAATTGGCCCAGGCCTTTGACAGTGTATCCTTGCCTCTCCTCCTTGATTGGGCAAGGAAGCTTGCCCCCTGCAACTATTGTTGTCTTATGGGATTTTTTTCAACATATCTTAATCAATGGCCTGGTATAACACCATTTTAGTAGACCTCTCTGACTCAGGAAGGAGAGATGCAAGGTTCTCCTTGTAGCGTGGATCTAGCAGGATGAATCATGAGTACACTTTTTTTGGGCATGATGAATACTGTGGGGGAAAAAAAGTATTTAGTCAGCTACCAATTGTGAAAGTTCTTCCACTTAAAAAGATGAGAGGCCTGTAATTTACATCATAGGTGGATGACAACTATGAGTCAAAATGAGAAAACAAGTCCAGAAAATCACCTTGTCTGATTTGCGAGATTTATTTTTCAAATTATGGTGGAAAATAAGTATTTGGTCATTAACAAAAGGTCAGCTCAATATTTTGTTATATATCCCTTGTTGGCAATAACAGAGCTTAAAACATTTTCTGTAAGTCTTCACAAGGTTGGCACACACTGTTGGTGGTATGTTGGTCCATTCCTCCATGCAGATCTCCTCTAGAGCAGTGATGTTTTGGGCCTGTTGCTTGGCAACATGGACTTTCAAATCCCTCCAAAGTTTTTCTATGGGGTTGAGATCTGGAGACTGGCTAGGCCACTCCAGGACCTTCATATGCTTCTTACGAAGCCACTCCTTCGTAACCCTGGCGGTGTGCTTGAGATCATCATCATGCTGAAAGAACCATCCATGTTTCATCTTCAATGCCCTTGCTGATGGAAGGAGGTTTGCATTCAAAATCTCACGATACATGGCCCCATTCATTCTTTCATGTATATGGATCAGTCGTCCTGTCCCTTTGCCGAGAAACAACCCCAAAGCATGATGTTGCCACCCTCATGCTCCTCCAAACATGACGAGTTTTGTTTCTACCAAACAGTTCTACTTTGGTTTTTGGTTTCATCAGACCATATGACATTCTCCCAATACTATACTGGATAATCAAAATGTTCTCTAGCAAACTTCAGATGGGCCTGGACATGTACTGGCTTAAGCAGAGGGACACGTCTGGCAGTGCAGGATCTGAGTCCCTGGCAGCGTAGTGTGTTACTGATGGTAGCCTTTGTTACGGTGGTCCCAGCTCTATGCAGGTCACTCACTAGGTCACTCTGTGTGGTTCTGTGATTTTTGCTCACTGTTCTTGTGATCATTTTGACCCCACGGGGTGAGATCATGTGTGGAGCCCCAGATCGAGGGACATTATCAGTGGTCTTGTATTTCTTCCATTTATTATTGCTCCCACAGTTGATTTCATCACACCAAGCTGCTTGCTTATTGCAGATTCAGTCTTCCCAACCTGGTGCAGGGCTAAAATTTTGTTTCTGGTGTCCTTTGACAGCTCTTTGGTTTTCACCATAGTGGAGTTTGGAGAGTGACTGTTTGATGTTGTGGACAGGTGTCTTTTATACTGATGACAAGTTCAAACAGGTGCCATTACTACAGGTACAAAAAAACTCCAGATTTTCAAAGCCAGCTTACCCGTACACCCCGGTGTGTGAGATCCAATATCAATCCAGGAGAAAGTCTGCACGGAGACCAAAGCAGGAGCCGGCCACGAAAGATTCAAATGAAAAAATGTAACTTTAAACTCCAGCGGACAAAATCCAGGATGCAAAATTTTAAAAAGTTTTTTCTTGCATTAGCAAAGATTTTTATTATTAAAGTCCATCATAAAATAAATCCACACTTCTGGACAGTAGATAAATAGATTAGGGGAAGGGGGGGGGTTAGCCTCTCAGACTACGCGTTTCGGCGAATTAACGCCTTCTAACAGGTAGTGAGTGGAGGACAGAGGAGACTCTTAAAGAAGTTACAGGTCTGTGAGAGCCAGAAATCTTGCATGTTTTTAGGTGACCAAATACTTATTTTCCACCATAATTTGAAAAATAATCTTGCCACATCAGACAAGGTGATTTTTTTTGGCTTTGTTTTCTCATTGTGACTCTCATAGTTGTGGTCTAACTATGATGTCAATTATAGACCTGTCTAATCTTTTTAAGTGGGAGAACTTGCACAATTGATGGCTGACTAAATACTTTTTTTCCCCTCCTGTATAATGTGAGGGTCATGGGGAAGATGGCCAACTTCATGTACCGCTGTATGTGCTAAGGTTCCTACAGCCAACACTTCCCTGTCTCCACCATGATGACTAGAGATGAGTGAACTGGCAAATGCTTTTTGAACAAATCTCAAATTCGGTATGAGCGTTGCACATTCGGCTCCGTGTTTGGATTCCCAAACATTTTCCTCAAGATCTTCTTAGTTCAGAAAATGATTGAGTTTCCACTAATGCTTTTGTTAGTACTTTGGCTAGAATAATGGTGTTGTTTGATGGGAAGGGGTTTGGTGGATAGGACAGAGGGGCGGTGGACTGTTATTCCTTTTTTTTATTTTTTTTTTTTTAATCTTACCGTGTGGAGATTCTGGCAGCCATTCAGGGCACAGAAACCATCCACAACATCCAGACACAAGGAGTTGTGTAATTGACTGCTGAAGTCACATTTCCCTCAATATTTAAAAAGCAGACATGTGGCTTTGGCAACATTTTGTGATTGTTATGGCGTATTGAAGCTGCTACTGCAAGTAGTCAGATAGCTAGGTGGTTTATTCTCAGCTCGTTCAGATATATAGAGTCATGTGTCAAATCGACTTTCCAACATTGAAATCCTTTGTGATAATTCTGTGGTGTCGCCACTTTAGCATCTAATTCCTTCGTGCTAATTATGTGGTCCAGTCACCAGTCCGGTTTTCAGCATATAAATCCTTTGTGCTAATTCTGTGGTACAGCCACACTATCTCAGCAAATACTGATTGTCAATTTAGTGATGGGTGACTGATAGGTCTGCGTGTAGGGTTGTGATACAGCTGGTTATAAGGGGAAGGGTTCATTCAACATGAGTGAGGGAAAAAGCGAGGTCGTGGTGGAAGAGGGAATAGGCATGGGGTAGGTGGTAATGTTATTGAAAGCTCTACTGAACAAAATACGGCTCTTCCAATCCAAAGACAACTGAAAACTTCTCTAGCTGGACAGGCTATTCGCCTCCCTCTCTTTGGCAGCCGCACAGCGTTACGCCTTGTAGAAGAGGGCCAGACAGAACATGTGTTCTAGTGCATGTAAAATGCTACATCAAGTAGCCCTTCCTCCACCTTAACATCAAAAACAGTACAGTCGTCAGAGGTGACACCCCAATTACCCTTGTTTACCGGGGTGAAGGTGATGCTGTTGAAACTCAGATACCTGAGCCACATGAGGACTGTACTGTGCTGTCAGGGCAGGAAGATGAGGCTGACTCTTAGGGTGAGGAGTGGGAGAACATAGAGGATGACAATGAAGTTGTAGATCTCACTTAGTGTGCGTGTGTACCCAGATGCACACAGCTGTGTAGCTCGGGTGAGAAGAAGGAAGATTAGGATGTTTCTTCCAATAATTTGACTACTACATGCCTGAACCGGCACATGTGTGATCAACATGCGATAGTCTTGGAATCTCACAGTGCTAAAATGTGGCTTAGAGGGCGTCGCCAACCACCAGTTGGCCCATCTGCTGCTTTCTCCCCCATCACCATGGCAAGTGTTCTCACACAGGTCTTCAGTCTCAGAACCTTCACTTGTTCACCTTCTACAGTTGGGGTGAGTGAGAGCCTGTCAGCTGTTACGGAAGTAGACGTGCCTGCTGTTTTTGACCAATCTCTGAGACCGAGCACTCCACATCTCTCTCAGTCCACCATAACATCTCCGCCAGCAACTCACAGTCCTGCAGTTTGTTGTGTACACCCTACTCCACCCTCTCTCAGCACAGCAGCCAGCCCTCGGTCCCACAGTTGTGATCACATAAAAGATTTTTTTCCTCCTACACATGATAAAGCTAAGAGCTTCAACTTCGCCATCTCCAGTCATCTGTTGGCCACGGAAATGCTGCTTTTCTGCCTGGTGGATACAGACAATTTCCCAAAGCTGATGGCCAGCACAGTCCCCCAGTACTAGTTGCCCAGTTGCCATTAGTTCTCTAAGAAAGCGGTGCCACAAGCAATTCTCAGACAACATCACCTGTTCCTTGAAAATAATCTTTCTGCCAGGGAGCATGTCTCCACTAGCACCTGTACGAGCAAGCATGGCCAGGAGTGTTACATCTTGCTGTCTCGGTGGCTACAGGGGCAGGTGGGAAAGGGCCTCCTCCACCTTTAGGGCCTCCACCTGCACCCTCAACCTCTCCGTCAATGACATACTGCGCAGCTAGGGCTCAGCGCAATCACGTAGTGTTTAAATTAATATGCCTTGGAGATCGGAGTCACACAGCTCAAAAGTTGTGGACACTGATCCTGGAGTCAGGGAAGGCCATGTGAGATAATGGTGCAAACCTGGGTGCTGCCCTACGACGGGCAGCCTCACACGTGCCTTGCATGGCTCTTGTCCTCATCTTGGTGGTACAGCAATTTCTCTACCACTATCCCAACCTAGATGCACCGCTAGAGAAAGTACATTCGCTGTGTGCTCGCTTCTGCCATTCACACCCCCCAGGTCATAGACTTGCATAGCTACAGAAGTATTTCGGCCTACCGGTTGATAATCGATGTGCTGACACAGTGGAATTACACTCTGCACATGTTGCATCGACTGTGGCAACAGCGACGAGCCCTGATGCAGTATGTCATTTTGTATAGCCTGGGACTACACAGTATTCAAGTGTGATTTGTTCCACGTCCAGAGTGGGCACAGAAGAAGGAACTCTGCACAGTTTCAAAATGGCTACTAACATGGTTTGTGCTGGCAATGCCGTCCTAAGCATCACTATTCCGGTCATCTACATGCTGGAGCACACTAAATATTCAGAGGGAGGAGGTGGTGGTCCCAGAGGAAGAGGAGGATTCAGAACGGATATCAATATCTAGAAGTTCTGGAATGTCGTCACAGAGGTGGGTGCCATGGGAGGGTGGAGATAAAGATAATTGTGCGTGGTTGGCGGGAGGAAGCAACCTTGTGTCAGGATTCGAACCTAGCAGCTTCTGTGCACCAGTCGGCAGCTCTTCCTTTGAGCTATTCAGATCACTGGACAGTTCTGTGCTTATCCAAATACTTTAATTTATGTTGTTGCTGATGTCTCCTCCCTGAGTTTCCTGCTGGTTGCCACCCTGAGTTCCTTATTGGTTCATTCTGATTGCACACCTCATTTAAACCTGGCCTTGCTCTCATTTCCTTGTGTGAATAATTGAGCTACCTGCCTTTAGCCAAGCTTCCTTCCACCTGCTATTTCTTCAAACTACACTGCTGCTCCAGATAACCTCTGGCTTCCTTGACTGTGATTCCTGCTTATTCCTTCAAACTATATTGCTGTTCCTGTGTATCGACTCATTGGCCATTCCAGACTACGCTACCTGCCCGGTACTGCCCTTAGTGGTTGCAATATCACTACTCCAACCAGGTCAGTCTGTAACACCTTGAGTGTTACCACGCCACCAACACCATTGACTAGGACCTCATAGATGCGCTTGACACATGAGGGCCTTCTTGCTGCACTATCCACAACATGTTGCCTGTATTGTTAGCATTAGGAATAGTGCTGACTACTAGGTTGCCACTCTGTTGGATCCATGGTACAAGAGTACATTTTGCCAGATGCTTTCTCCCCGGAAAGGGGGACCCGCACATGCTGGAGTATCGAAACTCCCTTGTAGACAATCCTAAGAGTGGTATTCCCCAAGACAGCATTGAGGCACACTGTGTGCATCACAGTGCTAGTCGTCCAACCCCGGAAATGTGAAAGTGTCACTGCAAAAACAGCCGCAGCATCAGTGTAAGATGCAAAAGCAATTTGTGAGTAATTTCACACATTTTTTAGACCATCCCCTTCACCAGGACAACAGAGTACAAGTCTGACACATAGTGAATGACTGGAGAGGATGGTGCCTGCAGGAGTATCTCAAGCTCAATATCAATGCCATCAGGGGTTATTTGGACCCTTTTTCATTTTGGTCTTTAAAAATGAAAGAGTGGTCTGAGATCGCCAGTCACTCCTTGGAGGTTTTGTCATGCCCGGCAGCCAGTGTCCTTTCAGAACCTGTCTTCAGCACAGCTGGTTGTATCCTGGCGGATAAGTGCATCTTGCTGTCTCCTGTAGACTGCCTAACTTTCATCAAGAAGAAAGTCGTGGATCTCTATTGTCTTTTTCACCTCAATTGCAGATAGGGCAGGCTAGGCGATGGTGTAGTTTTCAGTGTGCTACATTAACCCCTTTCTGCCATATGACGTACTATCCCGTCCATGTGCCCTGGCAGCGTCGGACTGGAACGCCTTGGGCCCACCAGAGAAAATCATTCTTGGGACCCACTATGTAGCTGCATAGAGTTAAATACCAGACCACCAATTATGCGGTAAAACACGCTAATATCCGGGTATAATATAAGGTTGTACATGTCTTAACTAGATGTGTATTTCCTGAAGGAAGTACAGATAGTGGTTTGAAATGGTGCCCGGGCTGCCACTTTAAGAGAGACTTGCCTGCTGCCTCTGCAAGACTTTCAACTCAGGATCCATTTTAACTGTGAGTGCCTCTCAGGGGCCACTTTGGCCTCAGGGTCTGATTTGGTGGGTGGGGCGCCTCAGGATCTGATTCCTTGGCCTGGGCTCCTCAGGGCTTGAATTGTTGGCGGGGATCCCTCAGGGTCCGATTTTGTGGGTGGGGCCCCTCAGGGTCCGATTTTGTGGGTGGGGCCCCTCAGGGTCCGATTTTGGGGGTGGGGCCCCTCAGGGTCCGATTTTGGGGGTGGGGCCCCTCAGGGTCCGATTTTGGGGGTGGGGCCCCTCAGGGTCCGATTTTGTGGCCGGATCTCCTCAGGGTCCGATTTTGTGGGTGGGGCCCCTCAGGGTCCGATTTTGTGGGTGGGGCCTCTCAGGGTCCGATTTTGTGGCCGGGGCCCCTTAGGGTCCGATTTTGTGGCCGGGGCCCCTTAGGGTCCGATTTTGTGGCCGGGGCCCCTTAGGGTCCGATTTTGTGGCCGGGGCCCCTCGGGGTCCGATTTTGTGGCCGGGGCCCCTCGGGGTCCGATTTTGTGGCCGGGCCCCTCGGGGTCCGATTTTGCGGGTGGGGCCCCTCGGGGTCCGATTTTGCGGGTGGGGCCCCTCGGGGTCCGATTTTGCGGGTGGGGCCCCTCGGGGTCCGATTTTGCGGGTGGGGCCCCTCGGGGTCCGATTTGGTGGGCGGGGACACTCTGGGTCCGATTTGGTGGGCGGGGCCACTCGGAGTCCGATTTGGTGGGCTGTGCCACTCTGGGTCTGATTTTTTGAGCGAGGCCACACTGGGTCCGATTTGGAGGCCAGGGTGGCTCAGCCTCCGATTTGGAGGCCAGGGTGGCTCAGCCTCCGATTTGGAGGCCGGGGTGGTTCAGCCTCCGATTTGGAGGCCGGGGTCACTCAGGTTTCGATTTGGCGCGCCGGCCCTTTAAGACTCATTTCGGTACGTCGGCCCTTTAAGAATCACTTTGGCACGTCGGCCCTTTAAGAGCCAGGGTGGCTCACTGGGCTTCTAAATCCACTTTGGCGCACATTCTCTCTCAGGGTCATGCGTCATGTGATGAAGCTAGATTTGCATTTGTGCTGTGGGTTTCACTTTAAGAGCTGATATTATGTGGCAGAAGCTCTGTCCTTGGGGCATCATGTGACGTTCGTAGGCGTTGGCATAGTAACTGGGTGTGCCTGCGCATATCAATGAGCTCAACTGCCATTTCAGTCGCCTCAGGGCACGTTTTGCCATTACCCATTGAAAAGCATTGGAGACAGTGCATTCCAATGACGGGAAAAAAAAATTTCAAACGCAAATTGCGCAAAAACTACAAATCCGATCGACACGAAAAATACTTAGCACACCTCTCATGGACGCTGGCTTCGAAACGACACCTCAACGGCGTTTGTGCGTGTAGCGGTTTGGGCCGCATTAATTGCGGAAATCAACTGGAAAATAAGAAGGAATTTCCTGAAGGAAGTACAGATAGTGGTTTGAAATGCTGCCCGGGCTGCCCCTTTAAGAGAGACTTGCCTGCTGCACCTGCAAGACTTTCAACTCAGGATCCGTTTTAACTGTGGGTGCCTCTCAGGGGCCACTTTGGCCTCAGGGTCCGATTTTGCGGGTGGGGCCCTCAGGGCCTGATTTTGCGGGTGGGGCCCCTCAGGGTCCGATTTTGTGGCCGGGGCCCCTCAGGGTCCGATTTTGTGGCCGGGGCCCCTCAGGGTCCGATTTTGTGGCCGGGGCCCCTCAGGGTCCGATTTTGCGGGTGGGGCCCCTCAGGGTCCGATTTTGTGGCCGTGGCCCCTCAGGGTCCGATTTTGTGGCTGGGGCCCCTCAGGGTCCGATTTTGTGGCTGGGGTCCCTCGGGGTCTGATTTTGTGGGTGGGGCCCCTCAGGGTCCGATTTTGTGATCGGGGCCCCTCAGGGTCCGATTTTGTGATCGGGCCCCTCAGGGTCCGATTTTGTGGTTGGGGCCCCTCAGGGTCTGATTTTGTGGTTGGGGCCCCTCAGGGTCTGATTTTGTGGCTGTGGCCCCTCAGGGTCTGATTTTGAGGGTGGGGCCCATCAGGGTCTAATTTGGTGGGCGGGGCCCCTCGGTCCAATTTTGTGGGTGGGGTCCCTCATGGTCTGATTTTGTGGGTGGGGCCCCTCAGGTTCTGATTTTGTGGTTGGGGCCCCTCAGGTTCTGATTTTGTGGCTGGGGTCCCTCAGGGTCTGATTTTGTGACTGGGGCCCCTCAGGGTCCGATTTTGTGGCCGGGGCCCCTCAGGGTCCGATTTTGTGGCCGGGGTCTCTCAGGGTCCGATTTTGTGGCGGGGCCCCTCAGGGTCTGATTTTGAGGGTGGGGCCCCTCAGGGTCTAATTTGGTGGGCTGGGGGCCCCTCAGGGTCTGATTTTGTGGGTGGGGCCCCTCAGGGTCCGATTTTGTGACCTGGGCCCCTTAGGGTCTGATTTTGTGACTGGGGCCCCTCTGGGTTCGATTTTGTGGCCGGGGTCTCTCGGTCCGATTTTGTGGGTGGGGCCCCTCAGGGTCTTATTTTGCGGCTGGGGTCCCTCAGGTTCTGATTTTGTGGGTGGGGTCCCTCAGGTTCTGATTTTGTGGGTGGGGTCCCTCAGGGTCTGATTTTGTGGTTGGGGCCCCTCAGGGTCCGATTTTGTGACTGGGGCCCCTCAGGGTCTGATTTTGTGGTTGGGGCCCCTCAGGGTCCGATTTTGTGGCCGGGGTCTCTCAGGGTCCGATTTTGTGGCCGGGTCCCCTCAGGGTCTGGATTTGTGGGTGGGGCCCCTCAGGGTCCGATGTTGTTGGTGGGGCCCCTCAGAGTCCGATTTTGTGGCTGGGGCCCCTCAGGGTCTAATTTGGTGGGCAGGGGGCCCCTCAGGGTCTAATTTGGTGGGCTGGGGGCCCCTCAGGGTCTGATTTTGAGGGTGGGGCCCCTCAGGGTCCGATTTCGTGACCTGGGCCCCTTAGGGTCTGATTTTGTGACTGGGGCCCCTCTGGGTTCGATTTTGTGGCCGGGGTCTCTCAGGGTCCGATTTTGTGGGTGGGGCCCCTCAGGGTCTTATTTTGAGGCTGGGGCCCCTCAGGGTCTTATTTTGAGGCTGGGGCCCCTCAGGGTCTGATTTTGTGGGTGGGGCCCCTCAGGGTCTGATTTTGTGGGTGGGGCCCCTCAGGGTCAGATTTTGTGACTGGGGCACCTCAGGGTCTGATTTTGTGGTTGGGGCCCCTGAGGGTCCTATTTTGTGACTGGGGCCCCTCTAGGTTCGATTTTGTGGCCGGGGTCTCTCAGGGTCTGATTTTGTGGCTGGGGCCCCTCAGGGTCTGATTTTGCGGCTGGAGCCCCTCAGGGTCTGATTTTGCGGGTGGGGCCCCTCAGGGTCTGATTTTGTGGGTGGGGCCCCTCAGGGTCTGATTTTGTGGGTGGGGCCCCTCAGGGTCTGATTTTGTGGGTGGGGCCCCTCAGGGTCTGATTTTGTGGGTGGGGCCCCTCAGGGTCTGATTTTGTGGGTGGGGCCCCTCAGGGTCAGATTTTGTGACTGGGGCACCTCAGGGTCTGATTTTGTGGTTGGGGCCCCTGAGGGTCCTATTTTGTGACTGGGGCCCCTCTAGGTTCGATTTTGTGGCCGGGGTCTCTCAGGGTCCGATTTTGTGGTTGGGGCCCCTCAGGGTCTGATTTTGTGGCCGGGCCCACTCAGGGTCCGATTTGATGGGCGGGGCCCCTCTGGGTCCGATTTGGTGGGCTGGGCCACTCTGGGTCCGATTTGATGGGCGGGACCCTTCAGGGTCTGATTTGGTGGGCGGGGTCACTCTGGGTCCGATTTGGTGGGCGGGGCTTCTCAGCGTCTGATTTGGTGGGCGGGGCTCCTCAGGGTCCGATTTGGTGGACGGGGCCCTTCAGGGTCTGATTTGGTGGGCGGGGCCCCTCAGGATCCGATTTGGTGGGCTGTGCTACTCTGGGTCTGATTTTTTGAGCGGGGCCACACTGGGTCCGATTTGGAGGCCAGGGTGGCTCAGCCTCCGATTTGGAGGCCGGGGTGGTTCAGCCTCCGATTTGGAGGCCGGGGTGGTTCAGCCTCCGATTTGGAGGCCGGGGTGGTTCAGCCTCCGATTTGGAGGCCGGGGTGGTTCAGCCTCCGATTTGGAGGCCGGGGTGGTTCAGCCTCCGATTTGGAGGCCGGGGTGGTTCAGCCTCCGATTTGGCGGCCGTGGTGGCTCAGCCTCCGATTTGGCGCCCGGGGTGGCTCAGCCTCCGATTTGGCGCCCGGGGTGGCTCAGCCTCCGATTTGGCGCGTCGGCCCTTTAAGACTCATTTCGGTGCGCTGGCCCTTTAAGAATCACTGTGGCACGTCGGCCCTTTAAGAGCCAGGGTGGCTCACTGGGCTTCTAAATCCACTTTGGCGCACATTCTATCTCAGGGGCATGTGTCATGTGATGAAGCTAGATTTGCATTTGTGCTGTGGGTTTCACTTTAAGAGCTGATATTATGTGGCAGAAGCTCTGTCCTTGGGATGTCATGTGACGTTCGTAGGCGTTGGCATAGTAACTGGGTCTGCCTGCGCATATCAATGAGCTCAACTGCCATTTCAATCGCCTCAGGGCACGTTTTGCCATTACCCATTGAAAAGCATTGGAGACAGTGCATTCCAATGACGGGAAAAAAAAATTTCAAACGCAAATTGCGCAAAAACTACAAATCCGATCGACACGAAAAATACTTAGCACACCTCTCATGGACGCTGGCTTCGAGACAACACCTCAACGGCGTCTGTGCGTGTAGCGGTTCGGGCTGTATTAATTGCGGAAATCAATAATAATAATAATAATAATAATAATAATAATAAGAACTAGATGTGTATTTTCTGAAGGAAGTACAGATAGTGGTTTGAAATGGTGCCCGGGCTGCCCCTTTAAGAGAGACTTGCCTGCTGCCCCTGCAAGACTTTCAACTCAGGATCCTTTTTAACTGTGGGTGCCTCTCAGGGGCCACTTTGGCCTCATGGTCTGATTTTGTGGGTGGGGCCCCTCAGGGTCCGATTTTGTGGTTGGGTCCCCTCAGGGTCCGATTTTGTGGTTGGGTCCCCTCAGGGTCCGATTTTGTGGCCGGGGCCCCTCTGGGTCCGATTTTGTGGCAGGGGCCCCTCTGGGTCCGATTTTGTGGGTGGGGCCCCTCTGGGTCCAATTTGGTGGGCGGGACCACTCTGGGTCCAATTTGGTGGGCGGGGCCTCTCAGGGTCCGATTTTGTGGTTGGGGCCCCTCAGGGTCCGATTTCGTGGCCGGGGTCTATCAGGGTCCAATTTTGTGACTGGGGCCCATCAGGGTCCGATTTTGTGGCCGCGGCCCCTCAGGGTCTGATTTTGTGGCAGGGGCCCCTCTGGGTCTGATTTTGTGGGCGGAGCCCCTCTGGGTCCAATTTGGTGGGCGGGACCACTCTGGGTCCGATTTGGTGAGCGGGGCCTCTCAGGGTCCGATTTGGTGGGCGGGGCCCCACAGGGTCCGATTTGGTGGGCGGGGCCACTCTGGGTAAGATTTGGAGGCTGGGGTCGCTCAGCCTCCAATTTGGAGGCCGGGGTCGTTGAGCTTCCGATTTGGAGGCCGAGGTCGTTGAGCTTCCGATTTGGAGGCCGAGGTCAAAGAGCCTCTGATTTGGAGGCCGGGGTCGATGAACTTCCGATTTGGAGGCCGGGGTGGCTCAGCCTCCGATTTGGAGGCCGGGGTGGCTCAGCCTCCGATTTGGAGGCCGGGGTGGCTCAGCCTCCGATTTGGAGGCCGGGGTGGCTCAGCCTCCGATTTGGAGGCCGGGGTGGCTCAGCCTCCGATTTGGAGGCCGGGGTGGCTCAGCCTCCGATTTGGAGGCCGGGGTGGCTCAGCCTCCGATTTGGAGGCCGGGGTGGCTCAGCCTCCGTTTTGGAGGCCGGGGTGGCTCAGCCTCCGTTTTGGAGGCCGGGGTGGCTCAGCCTCCGTTTTGGAGGCCGGGGTGGCTCAGCCTCCGTTTTGGAGGCCGGGGTGGCTCAGCCTCCGTTTTGGAGGCCGGGGTGGCTCAGCCTCCGTTTTGGAGGCCGGGGTGGCTCAGCCTCCGTTTTGGAGGACGGGGTGGCTCAGCCTCCGTTTTGGAGGCCGGGGTGGCTCAGCCTCCGATTTGGAGGCCGGGGTGGCTCAGCCTCCGATTTGGAGGCCGGGGTGGCTCAGCCTCCGATTTGGAGGCCGGGGTGGCTCAGCCTCCGATTTGGAGGCCGGGGTGGCTCAGCCTCCGATTTGGAGGCCGGGGTGGCTCAGCCTCCGATTTGGAGGCCGGGGTGGCTCAGCCTCCGATTTGGAGGCCGGGGTGGCTCAGCCTCCGATCTGGAGGCCGGGGTGGCTCAGCCTCCGATCTGGAGGCCGGGGTGGCTCAGCCTCCGATCTGGAGGCCGGGGTGGCTCAGCCTCCGATCTGGAGGCCGGGGTGGCTCAGCCTCCGATCTGGAGGCCGGGGTGGCTCAGCCTCCGATTTGGTGTGTCGGCCCTTTAAGACTCATTTGGGTGCGCTGGCCCTTTAAGAGCTAGTTTGGCTGACTGGGCTTTTAAATCCACTTTGGCACACACATTCTCTCTCAGGGGCATGTGTCATGTGATGAAGCTAGATTTGCATTTGTGCTGTGGGTTTCGCTTTAAGAGCTGATATTATGTGGCAGAGGCTCTGTGCTGGGGTTCAAGTGAAGTTCGTAGGCGTTGGCATAGTAACTGGGTCTGCCTGCGCATATCAATGAGCTCAACTGTCATTTCAATCGCCTCAGGGCACGTTTTGCCATTTCCTATTGAAAAGCATTGGAGACAGTGCATTCCAATGACGGGAAAAAAAATTTTCAAACGCAAATTGCGCAAAAACTACAAATCCGATCGACACGAAAAATACTTAGCACACCTCTCGTGGACGCTGGCTTCGAAACGACACCTCAACGGAGTCTGTGCGTGTAGCGGTTCGGGCCGCATTAATTGCGGAAATCAACTTAATAATAAGAAGAATAAGTTAGCAGCGTTCGGATTACAATATAGTGGTTTTTTCAAACCACTATAATAAGTTAGCAGCGTTCGGATTACAATATAGTGTTTTTTTCAAACCACTATAATTATGTAGCAGGAGTTGGGGTAGCCCCCTCATAGAATATAAAGCAGCCCTCTCACATAGTATAATGCAGCCATCTCATAGAATATAATGCAGCCATCTCATAGGGTATAATACTGCCCCCCTCTTAGGGTATAATACTGCCCCCCACATAGGGTATAATACTGCCCCCCTCATAGGGAATAATGCACCCCCTCATAGGGTATAATGCACCCCCTCATAGGGTATAATGCCCCCCTCATAGGGAATAATGCACCCCCTCATAGGGAATAATGCTGCCCTCCTCATAGGGTACAATGCTGCCTCCTCATAGGATATAATGCTGCCCCCTCATAGGGTATAATACTGCCCCCCTCATAGGGAATAATGCACCCCCTCATAGGGTATAATGCTATATAGATATAGAGTTAGATATAGATAGAAAGATAGATGTAGAAATAGATAGATATAGAGATAGAAAGATTCATAGAGATAGATATAAAGATAGATATAGAAAGAAAGATAGATAGATAGATCGATAGGTAGATAGATATAGAGATAGATAGAAAATAGATAATGGATAGATAGATATAGAGATAGATAGCTATAGATAGAAAGATATAGAGATAGATAATAGATAGAGATAGATAATAGAGATATACAGATATAATAATAGTAATAATATAGACATATATAGATAGATATAGAGATAAATATATATAGATAGATGGCTATAAATAAAAATAGATATAGAGATATATATATATAGAGATAATAGATATAGAGATAGATAGAGATAGCTATAGAGACATAGATATAGAAAGATAGATATAGAGATAATAGCTAGATATAGAGATATGTATAGAGATAGATAGATATAGAGTTAGAAAGAGAGAGATAGAGATAAATGGATAGATATAGATAATAGAGATAATAGATATAGAGATAGATGGATAGATATAGAGATAGATAGATATAGTGTTAGATAGAAAGATAGATATAGAGATAGATAGATATGGATATAGGGATAGATAGATATGGATATAGGGATAGATAGATATAGAGATATATAGATAGATAGCTATAGAGAGAGATATAGAGATAGATATAGAGAGAAATAGATATAGAGATATAGAGCGATAGATAGCGAGAGATATAGATATAGAGATAGCTAGATACAGAGAAAAGATATAGAGATGGATAACGAATAGATAAATAGATAGGTATAGAGATAGATATAGATATTAGATAGAGATATATATAGATAAAGATAGATAGATATAGATGGTAGCTAGATAGATAATAAATATAGAGATAATAGATATAGAGATAGAGTAAGATATATAGATAGACATAATAGAGAGATATATATATAGAGATAGATGTAGAGATAGATGTAAAGATAGATATAAAGATAGAGCGATAGATAGAGATAGATAGATATAGATAATAGATAGAGATAGAAATATAGATATAAGAGAGAGATATAGAGATAGATAGAGAGAGCGAGAGAGATATAAAAAAAAAACAACACAATACTCACCTCTCCTCCTCGCTCCCACGCTGATTCCGGCAGCCGGCTTCAGTGTCAGGAGCTGCCCCCTCTGCCAGACACACAGCGGGTGCGCGATGTAGTGACGTCATCGCGCACTGGCTGTGAGCCAGGAGCAGAGAGGACTGAGGGCGGCGCCGGCCCTGATTTACAGCTGTAGTCTGCAGAGCAGCTTAGGCCTGTTTCACACTTCCGTTTTTGTGTCCGCCAAACGGATCCGTTTCCGTTTTTTTGACGGAAACGGATGCCAACGGATCCGTTTTTAAAAAAACGGATCCGTTTTTTTGACGGATCCGCGGTAACCGTAATGGAAGTCTATGGGACAAAAAAAACGGATCCTGCAAAAAATGGCGGATCCGTTTTTTTACGGAAAACGACGGATTTTGACGGATTTGAAAAAACGGAAGTGTGAAACAGGCCTTACTGGGCTGGGGGCGGGGCCTCTGGGGGTGTGGAGACCTGAAATGATATTCACTGCTTCGCAGTGAATATTCATTTCTCTTTAGCAGCGGGGAAAAGGGGCTCCTGCCTCCTAACACCCGCTGCTGCTCCGCTGGCAGGGGCCCCCATAGCAGCTGCATGGTGTGCGACACACCACTGGCTGGGGGCCCCTGGAGCAGCGGGGGCCCTAGGCAACTGCTGGCCCTGTATGCCAGCAGGTGCCAGGGCCCACCAGATGCCAGGGCCCACCGGAGAATCCTCCGGTTCTCCGGTGGGCCAGTCCGACGCTGTGCCCTGGGACTTAATTCCCAGGGACGGGATAGTACGTCATAGCTCAGCGGCGCTCACGTGGTGAGCGCCTCTGATCACGGCCGGGTGTCAGCTGATTATCACAGCTGACACCTGGCACTGTGTCAGGGGCGGTCACGGACCACCCCCAACATGTTAACCCCTGGCACACTGCGATGAAACACGATCGCAGTGTACCGGGGTTTAGGGAAGCATCGGCAGGGAGGGGGCTCCCTCCGTGCTTCCTTGAGACCCCCAGAGCAGCACGATGTGCAGCGCTGCTCCTTCCCTGCAGGTCCCCGGATCCAAAATGGCGGCGGGGGCCTGCAGGGAGCCGGCTTCCTCATGCCTGCAAAGCGCAGGCACGAGGAAGCTTGCACTGCCTGTGTCACATGACAGTGATGTCCCCCCTGGGACAATGTAATAAGGTTTAAAAAAAAAAAAAAAGTGTAAACCTAATTTATAAATAATCGCTAAATAAATTGAAAAAAAAAAATATTCCCTAATAAATTAATTTTTTGGAAATAATAAAAAAAAAACAAAAGTACACATTTGGTATCTCTGCATCTGTAACGACCTGCACTATAAAACTGTCCCATTAGTTAACCCCCTCAGCGATCCCCTTAAAAAATAAACAGCATAAAATAATGCTTTATTATACCGCTGAACAAAATGTGCAATAACGTGCGATCAAAAAGACGGATATAAATAACCATAGTACTGCTGAAAACGTCATCTTGTCCCACAAAATACGAGCCGCCATACAGCGTCATTAGCGAAAAAATAGAAAGTTATAGCTCGCAGAATAAAGCGATGCAAAATAATTATTTTTATATAAAATTGTTTTCATTGCATAAAAGCGCCAAAACATAAAAAAGAGACATAAATGAGGTATCGCTGTAATCGTACTGACCTGAAGAATAAGACTGCCTTATCAATTTTACCGCACGCGGAACGGTGTAAACGCACCCCCCAAAAGAAATTCTTGAAATGCTGGTTTTTGTTCATTCTGCGTCCCAAAAATCAGAATAAAAAGCGATTAAAAAATGTCACGTTCCCGAAAATGGTACCAATAAAAACGTCAACTCGTCCCGCAAAAAATAAGACCTCACATGACTCGGTGGTTCAAAATACGGAATACTTCTAGCTCTCAAAATGTGGTGATGCAAAAACTATTTTTACAATAAAAAGCGTCTTTTAGCGTGTGACAGCTGCCAAACCTAAAAACCCGCCATAAATAGTAAATCATAGCTCCTACTAGCCAGTTTCCTACTCCACACTGATGAGGGGCAATACCCCGAAACAGCTGTTTGTGGATGGATACCATGTTTTGGCATAGGTGGTTTCCTTCATTGGAGACTGCCCTTCCCGTGGTTGTTCCTTCCCGGTGAAAGACCTGGCTAGTCATTGCTTGCGCTGAGAAACACGTGATGGTGTCTCCGCAGTTTTTTGATTTACATAAATAGTAAATCAAACCCCCCCTTTATCACCCCCTTAGGGAAAAATAATAAAATTAAAAAAATGTATTTATTTCCATTTTCCTATTAGGGATAGGGTTACAGGTGTGTTAGGGTTGGAGTTAGAATTGGGGGGGTTTCCACTGTTTGGGCACATCAGGTGCTCTCCAAACGCAACATGGCGTCTGATCTCAATTCCAGCCAATTCTGCGTTGAAAAAGTCAAATGGTGCTCCTTCCCTTCCAAGCTCTGCCATGTGCCCAAACAGTGTTTTACCCCCACATATGGGGTATCCGCCTACTCAGGACAAATTGCAAAACAACTTTTGGGGTCCAATTTCTCCTCTTACCCTTAGGAAAATAAAAAATTTGGGGCAAAAATATCATTTTTGTGGAAAGAAATGATTTTTTTTTAATTTTCACGCCCGGGCCTTATAAACTTCTGTGAAGCACTGGGGGGGTTCAAAGTGCTCACCACACATCTAGATAAGTTCCTTAGGGGGTCTAGTTTCCAAAATGGGGTCACTTGTAGGGGGTTTCCACTGTTTAGGTACATCAGGGGCTCTCCAAAGGCAACATGACACCCGCAGACAATTCCATCAAAGTCTGCATTCCAAAACGTCACTACTTCCCTTCCGAGCCCTGACGTGTGCCCATACAGTAGTTTTCTCCCACATATGGGCTATCAGCATACTCAAGACAAATTGGACAACTTTTGGGGTCCAATTTCTCCTGTTACCATTGGGAAAATAAAAAAATTGGGGACTAAAAGATCATATTTGTGGGAAAAAATGATTTTTATTTTTTTCACGCCCGGGCATTATAAACTTCTGTGAAGCCCTTGGGGGTTCAAAGTGCTCACCACACATCTAGATAAGTTCCTTTGGGGGTCTAGTTTCCAAAATGGTGTCATTTGTGGCGGGTTTACACTGTTAGGCACATCAGGGGCTTTCCAAACGTGGCATGGCGTCCAATCCCAATTCCAGCCAAAAAAGTCAAATGGCGCTGCTTGCTTCCGAGCTTTGCCATGTGCCCAAACAATGGTTTACCCCCACATATGGGGTATCGGCGCACTCAGGACAAATTGCACAATAACTTTTGGTGTCCTGTTACCCTTGGAAAAATAAAAATTGAGGGTGAAAGGATAATTTTTGTGGAGAAAATGATTTTTTAATTGTACGGCTGTATGTTATAAACTTCTGTGAAGCCCTTGTGGGTTCAAAGTTCTCACCACATATCTAGATAAGTTCCTTGGGGGGGTCTAGTTTCCAAAATGGGGTTACTTGTGGGGGGTTTCCACTGTTTAGGTACATCGGGGCTCTCCAAATGTGACATGGCGTCTGATCTGAATTCCAGCCAATTTTGCATTGAAAAAGTCAAACGGCGCTCCTTCCCTTCTGAGCTCTGCCATTCGCCCAAACAGTGGTCCCCCTCACATATCCGGTATCAGCGTACTCATTTCAAATTGCACCATAACTTTTGCAGTCCAATTTCTCCTGTTACCCTTGGTAAAATAAAAAAAATTGGACCTGAAGTAATTTTTTTGTGAAAAAAAGTTAATGTTTTTTGTGTGCCATATCTCTGTGATTTAAGGATATACAAAATTCAAAGTTGGAAAATTGCGAGATTTTCGCCAAATTTCCGTGTTTTTTTTCTTCACAAATAAACGCAAGTTATTTGAATGAAATTTTACCACTAACATGAAGTACAATATGTCACGAGAAACCAGTGTCAGAATCACCAGGATCGATGGAAGCGTTTGAGTTATTACCTTATAAAGGGACAGTGGTCAGAATTGTAAAAATTGGCCTGGTCATGAACGTGCAAACCACCCTTGGGGGTTAAGGGGTTAAGCTCACATTATTGCAGTCTGTGACACCTTTGTCGTTGCTGCTGTTGCTACTGCTGACGATGTTACTAGTAAGTGCCTTGGTGGTGCAACAATCAGAAGGTGTGTCCACTGCTTTTACTTTTATAATTTGCGTTTTTTTTTTTTAAAGTACCTAGTATTCCTCCTTTTCCTCCTCTTTTTGCTTCCTCCTGTGTCACGACGAGCCCAATTTTTGACAAATGGAGACTCTTATTTGGAGCTCCTTGTTTGTTGGCTACATTTGCAAGAGTCTCAGAGTCCCATTAAAGTCTTTCTACTTGGGGGAAATTTATGCCACTTTAATAGTGTGCAATAATTTTAAATGGGAAGACACCAAGATGGGTCTCCATTTAGTGGGTTGCCTGTAGTGGAAGGGATCTCAGAGCACCAGACCTACACATGTCACTCATCCACCTCTTACTGATTAATTTGTAAGCTAGAAATGTTGGACCAGGCCCTGTCCCATCCATCCATGCTGTGCCATTATAACATTTCTGTAAGTGAATTGATGCCACTTTTCCTGGTGTCTGACCCTAACTTTTTGGAAATGTTTGGACTCCAAGCTTGGTCTCCTTCATGTGTGTTGCCTGTAGCAGTAGGGCTCCTAGACCATCAGGCCTGCAATTACTTTCAGTCAACTGCCTGTGTTACTATCCTTAAATGTTTCTAACAATAGTAGTCTATGAAGCTGATATTTGTGGCACCTGTGTGACTGACCAGAAAAGCAGTTAGAGCTGTTGCATGCGGTATCAGTCCCTCACCCACCTTTTAATTTTAACTTAAATGCAAAGCTGTAAAAGCTAGCCCAGACCCTCTCATGCATGGCCATGGCCCACGCCTGACTGCTGCACCATTATAAATTTCTACTGTGGGTCAATTGACACTTTTCATGCTATCTGCCCCTAATTTTTGGAAATGTATGGACTCTAAGTTGGGTTTTCTTCATGTGTGTTGCCTCTCAGAGCACCAGGCCTACACCTGTCACCAATTCACCTGTTACTGATCAATGTTTGATCTAGAAATGCTGGTCCAGGCACTGTCCCATGCATTCATGCTGCACAATTATACTATTTGTAATCTGGGTCAATTGATGACACTTTTCCTGGTGTCTGCTACTAATTTGAGCTGTTTTGGCAGCTTTTGGGCCCCCCTGAATGTGTTGTCTGTGTTTGTGTTTTGCCACCCATTGAATTCAGTGTGGTTCGAATATGTTCTGCGAATATTGTGAAGTTTGACGAACCATAAACCTTTAGCCAAACTGAACCTTAAAAGGTTTGCTCATCTCTAATGATGACGACTCTCCATCTCCACCTCCCTCTCTTCCTCCCCATTCCCCTCCTTAGTCCATCCACGTAGGAGAGACAGGACAAAGCTTGTGTGGGTATTTAGCCTCTTTTTGTGCTAGCAACTAACTCCTGTTTCTCCTCCTCAGCCTCCACCTCCTCATTGTTACCCAAACCACACTGAGCAGATGAGATGAGGCTGGGTAGTATCTCCCTGTCTCATGTCTTCCTCCATCTCTGACTGGTCTGCATGCAAAGCTTCATGTTTAGTTGTGAGTAGCAACCGGTTAAGTAGGCACAGAAGAGGGATCGCTACACTGATTATGGTGTTATTTCCGTTCACCATCTTTTTGGAGTCCTCAAAGTCTTGGAGATCCGCACAAATGTCAGACATCCATGCCCACTCTTCAGTTGTTTTGTGCGGAGGCTGACCAGAATACCGACGTGCGTGTTGGGGCTGGTATTCCCACAATTGTCCTCTTCTGCTCACAAAGCTTTGCCAGCATGTGCAATGTGGAGTTCCAGAGTGTGGTCATGTCGAACACCAGTCTGGGAGCTGGCACTTGTGTGCACTGCTGCAGTACTGCCAGACCGGTGGCAGCTGTGGCTGACTTGTGGAACTAGGCGCTGATGCAGCGGAGATTGACCAGAAGCTCTGGCAAATTTGGGAGGTTTTCAGAAACTGCTGAACTAACAAGTTGAGCTAAAGGGCCAAGCATGCTGCGTGTGAGCTTGTCAAGCTTCATAGCCGGCACCAGATAATGGCCATTATCACACATGACCATGCCTGGTTGTAGATTCAATGGCGAAAGCCACTGATCTGTCTGGTCTTTTATTCTTTTCAATAACTCTGCGGCAGTGTGCGATTTTGTCTCCTAGACGATTTAGATTCAGCACAGCCTGTTGCCGCTTTGCTGAGGCAGTGCTGCAAAACTTCCGAATGATGTGGACAACGTGCTCAGGGATAAAAAAATCAGAGATGGAGGATGAGGAGGAGCAGAGGGTGGTACAGGAACTGGTGTAGGAGATGACGGAAACCCAGATAAACTAGGGCCAGCTATCCTCAGAGTCTGTAGCACATTTTCCATGCCATGTTGGGACTCTGCCCCGGTCTCAACAATGTTCACCCAGATATGTAGCGTCTCTGGCCACAAGCACTTGTCCACGTGTCGAGTGGAAAATCCCAGTAAGTGCGTTGGTAAAGACACAGGTGATATTCTTGGACACTTGCCGGTACAAAGTGGGGACGCCACACTGGGACAGAATACTGAGGCATGGCTACCGCTTTGAGTTAGCGGACATCCTTCATGTCCAAAAGCCTAAATGGCAACATTTCCATGGAAAGCAGGCAGAAAATGTGCCCGTCAAGCATTTGGGCCTGTGGGTGGCTGGTAACTTGTTTAAAGGCCTGTGGTATGGACAGCTATATGCCGTGCTGAGACAAGGATATGTAAATTCCTGATTATGGTGCCTCAGAATGTGCTAGGACAGGTGCAGGGCAGAAGATATCTGCACCAGTGTCGTGGACAGTGGAATGGCAAGCACCTAACTCAGGGAAAGAGGCAGTGGTGTGTGTCACCCGCTGGCCCGAATTGTGAACCCAGGCGTTTGGCACACCGAGTCGGGTTCTTAGATGACATGTGCCTGATCATGTTTGTGGTGGTTAGGCTCTAAATGGTGAGGCCCCTGCTGATCTTGGCATGGTGGTACAGGTTGCAAGTGATCTTTTTTTTTTTTTTGTCTCAGAACTCTTTAAAAAAAAAACCCAGACTGGGCAACACCTAACTCTTTGGAGAAATTCACAAGTAACTGTGCTCTGCGGATAAGTTGCCTGCCTCCTCCTTCTGGTCCACCCACTGCGTGTTTCGGTGTCGTCGATCCCACCCCCTCAGCACTGCTGGCCTTGCGCTGCATGCCAGCTTCCCAGATTGGTCAGTGACGTCGTCTTTCACCGCTGTACCCTGGTCCTCCTGACTTGGTAAATTAACAACAACCTGACTTTTCGGCAACTGTGTTACATAGTAACATAGTTTTGAAGGCTGAAGCAAGACCTTATGTCCATCTAGTTCAGCCTATTTTTAGTGCAGCTGTTCTGCATTGTTGATCCTGGGGAAGGCAAAAAACCCACAGAGTAGAAGCCAATTTTCTCCATAGGGAAAAAATTCCTTCCCCCTAAGCTGGGTCAATCATCTACCTATATAATATTTTGTTATTCGTAACCTTCTATACTGTTACTCACAAGAAAAGCATCCATTCCTTTCTTAAATTCATTCAGTGAGTTGGCCATCACCACTTCCTCAGGAAGAGAATTCCAGAGCCTCACTGCTCTTACCATGAAGAACCCTCTTCTATGCTGGTGCAGAAATTGTCTTTCCTCCAAACGAAGAGAATGCCCCCTTGTTCTTGTCACAGTCCTTGGTACAAACAGTTAATTGGAGAGATCTCTGTATTGCCCTCTGATATACTTGTACATATATATTAGGTCTCCCCTAAGTCTTCTCTTTTCTAGAGTAAATAGACCTAATTTTGATAACCTTTCTGGGTATTGTAGTGAACCAGCTCCATTTATCATTTTAGAAGCTCGCTTTTGAACCCTTTCAAGTTCAGTAATGTCTTTCTTGAGCACCAGCGTCCAAAATTGCACACAATACTCCAAGTGTGGTCTGACGAGTGATTTGTACAGAGAGAGAATTATGTTTTCATCTCGTGTCCCCAGACCTCTTCTAATGCATCCCATGATCCTATTTGCTTTGGTGGCAGCTGCCTGACACTGCGCACTCCAATTTAGCTTCTTATTGACTAAGATGCCTATGTCTCTTTCCATGTCTGATTTCCCCAGCAGTTTCCCATTTATTAAGTAATTGTAGCATCTGTTTCTCCTTCCCATGTGCATAACCTTACACTTATCTGTGTTAAACCTCATTTGCCATTTTTCAGCCCAATTCTCCAATTTACTCAAATCTGTCTGTAGTTGCAAACTGTCCTCCTTTGTGTTAACTACCTTACATAGTTTTGTATCATCTGCAAATACTGATATTTTACTGTGTAAGCCATCCACTAGGTCATTAATAAATATATTAAATAGTAGGGGGCCCAATACAGAACCCTGTGGTACCCCACTAGTAACCCTGGCCCAATCTGAGTATGCCCCATTAATAACCACTCTTTGTTTTCTATCACTAAGCCAGCTGCCTACCCATCTACACACATTTTCCCCTAACCCAATCTTTCTCATCTTACTTAACAATCTTTTATGTGGGACAGTGTCAAATGCTTTAGAGAAGTCGAGATAAATGACATCCAATGATTCTCCTTGGTCCATTTGAGAGCTTATATCCTCACAGAAGCAAAGCGTCACGAAGATAAGCGTCGGGATACAGCAGTTATTACATGGCACAGAACTAAAATCCATCTTCTCTCTTCATACAGGTAAAAATTCCCTCTGCTTGCTGTCTTCTACAACATATTCAAATGGTACAACTTCCCACCTCTGATTGCTGTCTCATCTGCTGCAATAGACTCTAATGGTAAAAATTCCCTCTGCTTGCTGTCTTCTACAACATATTCAAATGGTACAACTTCCCACCTCTGATTGCTGTCTCATCTGCTGCAATAGACTCTAATGGTAAAAATTCCCTCTGCTTGCTGTCTTCTACAACATATTCAAATGGTACAACTTCCCACCTCTGATTGCTGTCTCATCTGCTGCAATAGACTCTAATGGTAAAAATTCCCTCTGCTTGCTGTCTGCTGTCATCTGCTGCTTTAGCATCTAGAAACATATTTTAATGTGTCTGCTAATTCATTGTTATAAATCATTTGGTGCATTGTACTTAAAACTCACTGTTGCATTTCCATGACTGGGATCAGTGTAGATCTTATCTGGTGGAGGTGTTAAAATAGATGTTGCCTGGCTGAATGTCTTTGATCATCCCAAAAAAAAAACAACAACCCTGGTGTGCTGAGCCCAGCTGCCAAATTATCCTCAACCAGTTCCCACAATCCATCTCTTCTGACCCAGCAGTCTGGACTATAAATGTGAACCATTCTTAGGGGTGCACGCATCACAGAAGCAAAGCTTCACGAAGATAAGCGTCGGGATACAGCAGTTATTACATGGCAGTTAGTCAGGGCAGGAGTCACGTAACCCTCACTCTGCTGTCCCTTTTAACCATGTGCTTTATTCCTATCCTCCTATGTTCTCTTGCAATCCACTTTCACCAACCAATCCCCCCTCCATCACAACTCATATACATCAGCTCCTCTCTCTTTCCTTCTCCCATGTACAGCTCCCATGCACTTCTCACCTTCTTAAAAAACCTCAGCCCATCTTGCCCAAACACACTGCACAAAAAATCTTCATACAATTCCAAAAACTACTTGCTCTTTATCTTCCTGCTCCTACTGATTTCAGGGGACATCTCCCCCAACCCCGGTCCACCATCCCCCAACCTCAACCCCTACCCTACCTCACATCGAAACCTTAATAATCTTACTAATATTATTTGCACTCCTTCATCTCCTTCTTTCAATTGTGCCCTTTGGAATCCACGGTCTGTATGCAACAAGCTTCCTTTCCTACACAATTACTTTCTGAAAAACTTTCTGAATCTGTTGGCCCTCACGGAAACCTGGATTCAGGATTCTGACACTGTCTCTCCTGCTGCCATTTCCCATGGTGGCTTACAATTCTCCCATTCCCCGAGACCGACAAACAGACCTGGTGGTGGAGTCGGCATACTCCTGTCCCCACAATGCACTTTCCAGGTCATCCCCCCAGTTCCATCACTCTCATTCCCTTCTTTTGAAGTCCACACCATCAGGCTCTTTCGTCCCCTCTCCCTCAGAGTAGCGGTCATATACCGGCCCCCAGGCTCACCCACCCACTTCCTGGACCATTTCTCTGCCTGGCTGCCGCACTTCATGTCCTCAGAACTACCAAACCTTATCCTGGGAGACTTCAACATCCCCATTAACAGCCCCACTTCCACATCTGCATCCCAGCTTCTATCACTAGCCACTTCTCTAGGCCTCTCTCAGCTCTCAACCTCTGAAACACACAAAGACGGTAACACCCTGGACCTGGTTTTCGCCCGGCTCTGCTCAATCTCCTACCTAGATAACTCACCGCTTCCCCTCTCTGACCACAACATTCTCTCCTTTACACTCACAAATCCTCGCTCACCCCAGCACCCTCCTACCTACCATTCAGTCAGAAATCTACAAGCCATTAACCCTCATACACTTTCAGACTCCCTACACTCATCACTGTCCCCAATCTCTTCTTTGTCCTGTCCTGATCTGGCTGTACATCACTTCAATGACACTCTTAGAAGCACCCTTGACCAAGTAGCTCCCCTCACCCTCAGAACCTCCAAACACAGAGTGAAACAGCCCTGGCTCACATCGCAAACCCGATTTCTCCAGCGATGCTCTAGGTGTGCTGAACGCTTATGGAGGAAAACACGCACACCAGAAGACTTCATACACTTCAAATTTATGTTAAGGACATATAACTCTGCCCTTCACCTCGCCAAACAGACCTACTTCACCACCCTGATCTCCTCACTATCCAACAACCCCAAGAAACTTTTTGACACCTTTCACTCCCTCCTCAGGCCAAAAGCACAAGCCCCTATCACAGACATTTGCGCTGATGACCTTGCCTCCCACTTTATAGAGAAAATAGACAATATCCGTCAGGAAATCCGTTCCCAATCACCAAATTCAGTGACTCCCATCCCTCCCTGCATTTCCCCTGGCTCACTCTCCACATTCGATCCCATCACAGAAGAAGTCGTCTCCAGGCTCCTCTCCTCTTCTCGTCCGACTACATGCACAACCGACCCCATTCCCTCACATCTCCTCCAGTCTCTCCCCAGTCGTCACAACTCACCTAACTACAATCTTTAATCTCTCCCTCTCCTCTGGCATTTTCCCCTCCTCCTTCAAACACTCTATCATTACTCCATTACTAAAGAAACCCACCCTCGACCCATCCTGCACAAACAACTACAGACCAGTCTCCAATCTCCCCTTCATCTCTAAACTCTTGGAGCGCCTGATATACTCACGCCTTACCCGTTACCTCTCCACTCACTCCCTCCTAGACCCTTCACAGTCCGGTTTCCGCCCCCTACATTCGACAGAAACTACACTCATCAAAGTGACCAATGACCTTCTGACAGCAAAACGTAATGGTGACCACTGTCTGCTCATTCTTCTCGACCTTTCTGCAGCTTTCGACACTGTTGACCATCCTCTCCTACTCTCTACTCTCTAGGCTCCAGTCACTAGGCATTAAGGACACTGCTCTTTCCTGGTTCTCCTCCTATCTTTCCGACCGCTCCTTCAGTGTTCTGTTTTCTGGCTCCACTTCATCTCCTCTTCCTCTCACTGTTGGGGTACCTCAGGGCTCAGTCCTTGGCCCCCTTCTCTTCTCTCTCTATACGGCCCCAATTGGACAGACCATCAGCAGATTTGGCTTTCAGTACCATCTTTATGCTGATGACACACAACTGTACACATCATCCCCTGACCTTACCTCCGCTGTACTACAGAACGCCACTGACTGTCTGTCTGCAGTCTCCAACATCATGTCTGCTCTCTATCTGAAACTCAACCTCTCCAAAACTGAACTTCTTCTGCTCCCACCATCTACTAACCTCCCTAAATCTGACATTTCCCTCTCTGTGGGTGGCACCATAATAACACCCTGACAGCAGGCACGCTGTCTGGGTGTTATGTTCGACTCCGATCTCTCCTTCACCTCCCATATACAATCTCTTGCCCGCTCATGCCGCTTACACCTAAAGAACATCTCTAGAATCCGCCCTTTTCTCACCATGGAAACAACAAAAACTCTCACTGTCGCCCTGATCCACTCCCGCCTGGACTACTGTAATGCTCTATTAATTGGCCTCCCTCTCACTCGACTCTCCCCTCTCCAGTCTATCCTTAATGCAGCAGCCAGGGTTGTCCATCTGGCTAATTGTTACTCAGACGCGTCCGCTCTTCGCCAGTCGTTACACTGGCTGCCAATTCATTACAGGGTACAATTCAAAGTACTTGTTCTCACCCACAAAGCTCTCCACAGTGCGGCACCCCCTTACATCTCCTCCCTCATTTCTGTCTATTGGCCTAACCGACCGCTGCGCTCTGCAAATGACTTTCGACTAACCTCTGCCCTAATCCGTACCTCCCACTCCCGACTCCAAGACTTCTCCCGTGCTGCGCCAATCCTCTGGAATGCTCTACCCCAAGATATTAGGATCATCCACAATTTGCATAGTTTTAGGCGCTCGCTCAAAACACATTTGTTCAGAGCGGCCTATCACATTCAGTAATCAAAGTCATGTTATGTTTGTGTGTGTGTGTAGCCCATTCACTATCTCCATCTAACCCCCACCCCCTGAAGATGGCTGGACCGTCATTGTAAATACATCATTGTAAATACAAACCTATGCTTTGTATCTCCCCCACCTCATTGTAGATTGTAAGCTCCACAAGCAGGGTCGTCTTATTTCGCTTTAATTATTGTATTGTTAACGTTGTTACTTATGACTGTTGTGTTTGAAACTGTTCAACTGTAAAGCGCTGCGGAATATGTTGGCGCTATATAAATAAAGATTATTATTATTATTAGAAGCTGATCAGGTTAGTTTGACAGGAGCGATCCTTCATAAATCCATGTTGATATGGAGTTAAACATTTACTAACATTGAGATATTCCATAATGGTATCCCTTAGAAACCCTTCAAAAATTTTACCCACAACAGATGTTAAGCTTACCGGCCTATAGTTTCCAGGTTCCCTTTTACACCCCTTTTTGAATATTGGTACCACATTTGCTTGCCGCCAATCAAAAGGAACAGACCCGGTTTCTATAGAGTCTTTAAATATAACGAATAGAGGCCTATCTATCACATTACTTAACTCCCTTAATACCCAAGGGTGAATGCCATCAGGGCCTGGTGATTTGTCAATTTTAATCTTTCTAAGGCGGTTCTGCAATTCTTCCTGGGTTAGGCAGGTAATACTTAATGGGGAGTTTACATTATCACTTTGCATTTCCCCTGGCAAATCCTTTTCCTGTGTGAACACTGTTGAGAAAAAAGTATTTAAAACATTTGCTTTTCCCACATCGCTCTCTATGATTTCACCCTCATTGTTCTTTAAAGGGCCGACACCATCAATTTTAATCCTTTTAATGTTTATATAATTAAAGAATAGTTTGGGGTTTGTTTTACTTTCCTTAGCAATGAGTCTCTCAGTTTCCACTTTTGCTAAATGTATTTGTTTTTTACACGTTTTATTTTTTTCTCTATAACTTTTTAATGCTTCTTCATTGCCTTCTTGTTTTAGCTTCTTAAATGCCTTGTTCTTGCTATTTATTGCCCTTTTTACATCCTTATTTAGCCACATTGGTGTTCTCCTGTTCCTAGCCCTTTTATTTCTGTACGGTATGGCTAGCTTGCAGTGGGTGTGTAAAACTGATTTAAATATTTCCCATTTATTTTCTGTGCTCCTATTTAATCAATTCGGCGAAGGTCCTCTCTAAGCTGATCAAACTTTGCTTTCCTGAAATTCAGCGTTCAGTGTCATCATCATAAACCTCCTTAGACAAAATTTGCCATTCCACACTGTCATCTTGTTGTGACCATGGCTGGTCTAAGTTTTGTGCTTCATTAAACCTCATTTCCTCCTATCCCTCTTGGAACATGGAGAGTCCACAATCGAGAAATGATGATGTAAAGAGCTCCTTGGTGTGTCCTAATGTGGGATCACTGGTCTCATGGGGCTCAACATGGTGGGAAGAAGGAGAATCATGGGTGAGGATTAACCGCTACCCGACATGTGCTGTACATATACTGCTCTGCTGGAGGTGTGTTCCCGCAAAGAGAAGTATATGTACAGTGCAGAGGCGATCGCGTGTGGGTGTTGGCTGTATGTGACAGCTGACACCCTGCAGCAATGCCAACGATTTAACCCCTCTGATGCCGCTGTCAGTAGTGACAGCGACATAGAGGGGCATCATGCAGGGTGAAGCCTCCCTGCGCGCGTCCATCACAAAGGGCACCAAGATGGCCACGGGGTCCTGCAGGGAAGGTGGCTTGTGAGCACCTGCTGAGAGAAGGTGCTGGCACGCCTCCTTCCCTGCCTGTCAAATCGTGATCTGATACTCTGCAGTGCAGAGTGTCAGATCAGCGATCTGATGTAATATAGTAATGTCCCATACTGGGACAATGTAAAAAAGTTTAAAAAAAAAATATTAGAATGTGTAAAAATATTTTTTTAAAAATCCCTAAATAAAGAAAAAAAAATACATATTTTACCAATAAATTTATTCATGTAAAAAGTACACATATTTGGTATTGCCGCGTCCGTAACGACCCGCTATATAAAACTGCCCCACTAGTTAACCCCTTCAGTGAGCAACATAAAAAATAAAGCTCCATCAGCAGAAAAATAAGTTATAGTTCTTAGAATCAAGTGATGCAAAAATAATAATTTTTTCTATAAAAGTTTTTATTGTGTAAAGCGTCAAAACATAAAAAATATAAATAAGGTTTCGCTTTAATCGTACAAACAGGCCCTCACTTGACTCTGCTGAAATATACAAATATTATAGCTATCAAAATATGGTGATGCAAAAACTAGTTTTCGCAATATAAAGCGTCTTTTAGTGTGTGACAGCAGCCAAACATAAAAACCTGATATAAATCTGGTATCACTGTAATCGCACTGACCCGAAGAATAAAGTTGACTATTCGCTTATACCGCACGAGGAATGGTGTAAAAAAAATAAAACCAATTCTTCACTCTGAGTTTTTCATTCTGCCTCACAAAGATCGCAGTAAGGATCGGCACACATGTATCCTGTGCTCTGCACTTAGCGCTTACACCGAGGTTTCCGTGTAAATCTCTGAAATACATGATTCAGACAGAACCCCCGGCGGAAGATTCACTATAATGAGGCTGATGGAAGCACTGTGGACGCCGTATGACCTGTGATCTGGCAGTTTCCGTCTTTTTAGGATTGCTTAAAAGTGCCGTCCGCCACAATTTTGTTCACTTCTGAAAAGGACAACGCTGAACAGAGACCAGACCGAGTCCAGAGTAAGGCTATGGCCACACTATCAGTATTTTTTTCTCAGCATTTGTAAGCCAAAACCAGGTGAGGAACAATCAGAGGACAAGGTATAATAGAAACAAGTGCACCAAATCTGCATGTTTGACCCACTCAAGGTTTTGGCTTACAAATAATGATGTGAAATATTGACTGAATACTGATAGTGTGGCCGTAGCCTTAGGCTGAGACACACTAATGATTTTAAAATCAGTCCGATTTTGATGCAGGAGAGTCGGAGGAATGTAATGCAAATGTCATGTGTTTTTTTTTTTTTCCTGCCAGTACAATCTGATTTTTCACCCCTAGCATCCAATTTACTTCAGAATGCAGTGCGATTGATATCTAACTGCAATGCGATTTTAACATGAGCATTTACATACAGCAATTCTCTGTCCTTTACACATCGTTTTCAAACGCAATATTCTTCAAAACACACACACACACACACTATATATATATATATATATATATATATATATATTGATATGCACCGTATTTTCCGGCGTATAAGACGACTTTTTAACCCCTGAAAATCTGCTTAAAAGTTGGGGGGTCGTCTTATACGCCGAGTGCATATGGCGGGGGAGTGTTCCCAATGAATAAGGGAGGGTGTAGGGCCCTGTGCTGGGGGTCATCATCGGCAGCTCCTGTTTGTCCAGCGTGGGGGCGCTGTGCTGGGGGGCAGCTGCGGCGGCTCTCTGTCCAGCGTTGGGGCTCCTCCGGCATTTCCCCATAGCCCGGAGGCCCAGGCAGCACCATTGCTGCGATGGGGTGGCCTCCGGGAAAATGGCCGCCGGAGCCCGTGCGAGCTCAAATTCAGATCTCGTCTCGGGAGACGAGATCTGAATCTGAGCTCGCGCGGGCTCCGGCGGCCATTTTCTGCCTGGGTCTCCGGGCTATGGGGAAATGCCGGAGCCCCGATGCTGGACAGAGAGCCGCCGCAGCCGCCCCCCAGCACAGCGCCCTCACGCTGGACAAAGAGGAGCCGCCGCCGACACCCAGCACAGAGCCGCCACACTGCAGATGGAGGAGCCGCCGTTCCCCACAGCACAGAGACCCGCTGCAACCAATGAGGTAAAAGGGGGATGATAACTCCACTTACACCCTCCCTTCTTCATCGGGACCACTCCCCCGCCATATGAAGATTGCTCCGCACCCGGCATATAAGATGGCACAATCGTATAAGTAGAGCCCCTGACTTTTAAGAACATTTACTATTTTAACTGGAAAAGTTGGGGGGTCGTCCTATACGCCTGGTCGTCTTATACGCCGGAAAATGCGGTGTATATATACATACATAGATTAAAAGCCAGCAAATGATCTGCCGCGTACAGTATAATCAGAGTAGTGACAGGTTAGAATAGATATATACACATAGAATAGGTGTGTGTGTGTATGTGTGTATATATATATATATATATATATATATACACACACACATCATACAGTACGGACCAAATGTTTGGACACACCTTCTCATTCAAAGAGTTTTCTTTATTTTCATGACTATGAAAATAGTGGATTCACTCTGAAGGCATCAAAACTGTGAATTAACACATGTGGAATTATATAATTAACAAAAAAGTGTGAAACAACTGAAAATATGTCTTATATTCTAGGTTCTTCAAAGTAGCCACCTTTTGCTTTGATTACTGCTTTGCACACTCTTGGCATTCTCTTGATGAGCTTCAAGAGGTAGTCACCGGAAATTGTCTTCCAACAGTCTTGAAGGAGTTCCCAGAGATGCTTGGCACTAGTTGGCCCTTTTGCCTTCACTCTGCGGTCCAGCTCACCCCAAGCCATCTCGATTGGGTTCAGGTCTGGTGACTGTGGAGGCCAGGTCATCTGGAGTAGCACCCCATCACTCTCCTTCTTGGTCAAATAGCCCTTACACAGCTTGGAGGTGTGTTTGGGGTCATTGTCCTGTTGAAAAATAAATGATGGTCCAACTAAACGCAAACCGGATGGAATAGCATGCCACTGCAAGATGCTGTGGTAGCCATGCTGGTTCAGTATGCCTTCAATTTTGAATAAATCCCCAACAGTGTCACCAGCAAAGCACCCCCACACCATCACACCTCCTCCATGCTTCACGGTGGGAACCAGGCATCTAGAGTCCACCTTTTCTGCGGCCCACAGAGACACGGTGGTTGGAACCAAAGATCTCAAATTTGGACTCATCAGACCAAAGCACAGATTTCCACTTGTCTAATGTCCATTCCTTGTGTCCTTTAGCCCAAACAAGTCTCTTCTGCTTGTTGCCTGTGCTTAGCAGTGGTTTCCTAGCAGCTATTTTACCATGAAGGCCTGCTGCACAAAGTCTCCTCTTGACAGTTGTTGTAGAGATGTGTCTGCTGCAAGAAGTATAGAAGAGATAGATTGCATACAATAATTTTAAATGTAATAGGTAGATATATTACATGTCAGTGACAAATACAATTAGCACTCCCTCATCTTTTAATTGTGCCCTCTGGAATCCACGGTCTGTATGTAACAAACTTCCTTTCCTACACAATTACTTTCTGAACAACGCTCTCTCCTGCTGCCATTTCCCATGGTTGCTTACAATTCTCCCATTCCCCAAAACCGACAAACAGACTTGGTGGTGGAGTTGGCATACTCCTGTCCCCACATTGCACTTTCCAGGTCATCCCCCCCCCCCATCACTCTCATTCCCTTCTTTTGAGGTCCACACCATTAGGCTCTTCCATCTCCTCTCCCTCAGAGTAGCGGTCATACATCGGCCCCCAGGCTCACCCACACATTTCCTTGACCATTTCTCGGCCTGGCTCCCACACTTGATGTCCTCAGAACTACCAACCTTTATCCTGGGAGTCTTCAACATCCCCATTAACAGCCACGCTTCCACATCTGCATCCCAGCTTCTATCACTAACCACTTCTCTAGGCCTCTCACAGCTCTCAACCTCCGAGACACACAAAGACGGTAACAACCTTGACCTGGTCTGTCTTGCTCTGTTCAATCTCCTACCTAGATAGCTCACCGCTTCCCCGCTCTGACCACAACATTCTCTCCTTCACACTCACATCTCACCCACCCCAGCGCACTCCTACCTACCACACATTCAGAAATCTACAAACCATTAACCCTCATACACAATCAGACTCCCTACACTCATCACTGTCCCCAATCTCCTCTTTTTCCTGTCCTGATCTGACTGTACACCACTACAATGACACTCTCAGAATCACCCTTGACCGAGTAGCTCCCCTCACCCTCTGAACCTTCAAGCACAGAGTAAAACAGCCCTGGCTCACATCGCAAACTCAATTTCTCCAGCGATGCTCTAGGAGTGCTGAACGCTTGTGGAGGAAAACTCACACACCAGAAGACTTCATCCACTTCAAATTTATGTTAAGAACCTATAACTCTGCCCTTCACCTCACCAAGCAGACTTACTACACCACCCTGATATTCTCACTATCCAACAACCCCAAGAAAATTTTTGACATCTTTCACTCCCTCTTCAGGCCGAAAGCACAAGCCCCTATCACAGACATTTGTGCTGATGACCTTGCCTCCCACTTTATAGATAAAATCCGTCAGAAAATCCTCTCCCAGCTACCAGGTGCTGTGACTCCTATCAATCTCTGCATTTCCCCTGGCTCACTCCCCATATTTGATCCCATCACAGAAGGTCGTCTCCAGGCTCATCTCTTCTCGTCTGACTACATGCACTACTGACCACATTCCCTCACATCTCCAGTCGTCACTACTCATCTAAGTACAATCTTTAATCTCCCTCTCCTTGGGCATTTTCCCCTCCTCCTTCAAACACTATCTTTACACCATTATTAAAGAAACCCGCTCTCGACCCATCCTGCACAAAAAACTACAGACCAGTCTCCAATCTCCCAATCATCTCTAAACTCTTGTAGCAGCTTGTCTACTTCTGCCTTACCCGTTACCTTTCAACTCATTCACTCCTAGACCCTTCAGAGTCCGGCTTCCACCCCTACATTCGACAGAAATTGCACTCAAAGTGACCAATGACCTTCTGACAGCAAAATTGAACCATGACCAATCTCTGCTAATTCTTCTCGACCTTTCTCCAGCTTTTGACACTGTTGACCACCGTCTTCTACTTTCTAGGCTCCAGTCTCCTGGTTCTCTTCCTATCTTTCTGACCGCTCCTTCAGTGTTTTGTTCGCTGGCTCCATTTCATCTCTTCCTCTCACTGTTGGAGTACCTCAGGGCTCACTCCTTGACCCCCTTCTCTTCTCTCTCTACACGGCCCCAATTGGACAGACCATCAGGAGATTTTGCTTTCAGTACCATCTTTATGCTGATGACACACATCTATACACATCATCCCCTGACCTTACCTTTGCTGTACTACAGAACGCCAGTGACTGTCCGCAGTCTCCAACATCATGTCCGCCCTCTATCTGAAACTCAACCTATCCAAAACTGAACTTCTGCTCCCACTGTCTACTTACCTTCCTAAATATGACATTTCCCTCTCTGTGGGTGGCACCATAATAACACCCGGCAGCAGGCGCGCTGTTTGGGTGTTATGTTTCACGCAATGCTCTATTAATTGGCCTCCACCTTACTCTACTTTCCCCTCTCCAGTCCATCCTTAATGCTGCATTCAGGGTCGTTGTAACGATAATGTAAATTTTCATGTATGTTTTTTCCTATTATCCCAATTTCCAGAACATTCCAGAATCTTCTATTCACATACTGAACTCTACTATGCCAGCTGAGAGGGTCTGACCCCCCCCCCCTTCCTTTCGCCTGCAAATTTCTGCTCACTCGCAGTCTGTAACATGAGATTACAGCTCTCCTCACTCCTTCCTGTTCTGTCCTCCCCACTAATGAATGCTAATTAGCCAAGAATATTCTTTGTCTAAGCCCATGTGCTGCATATACTGTATGTGTGGGAAATATCAAAGAGGCCATAACTCTGACCCAATCAGTGATAGAAAAATAAAAACTACATATCCGGGACGTCCTTCGACGGGACGATTTAGCCTGTGTTTTTTTCCCATTTCTAGCTTCAGAGGAATCCGAGAAGTGGATTCCTGCACAGCCGGGTCAGCCCGATGCTTTGTGTTTGGTTTTGAATGAACACCAGCGACAAGCTGAATAAGATGATACTATGTGCGTTTCTATACGAGGTACCCTCTGCGAGATATGATTATTATAGTTTTCCTAGCCAGATTGTAACTCGGAAAGCAGGGGTAAGACCTCCACAAGTCAGCCCCTTTAGTGATGTCACAAGCCCAGGGGTATAAGTCACTTTCACACAGGACAGCCCTCATTCTAGCCTGGGAAACTGCTGCATCCAGATCCTTCAAGTGCATTGGTACATATGGCTCCTCCCACCAGCCTGGTTCTGCCTAAGGCTGGTTTCACATTAGCGCTTTTGTGCGCAGCGCACCCGTGCGCATGTGCACAGCGCACTTATGTTTAACATGACGTGCGCATGGTCTTGCGCACACTTGCTTTTTTGTGCGCATGCGTTTTTTTTGTCTTTCGCGCCAGACACAACATTTTTTGGTCAGCCCTGTCTCGTCAAAAAGACGCATGCGCACGCTTGTGCACGGAATGCGCAAAAACACATTGAAGTCTATGGGAACGCATGCGTGCACATGGTCTTGCGCATGCTTGTGTTTTTTTGCGCATGCGTTTTAGAGGTAAACAAATGTGGAATGTGGTCTAGACAATGGAAAAAATATCACACCTAAAACGCATACGCATAAAAAACTCAAATGCATGCAAAAACGCATGTAAAACGTAAGCAACGCTGTGTTTTTTGACGCATCAGCGTATGCATGACGCTAAAAAACGCGCGTTTGTTTTGCGTTTTTCTATGCGTTTTTTATGCGCACGATGCGCTGCGCAAAAAACACTAATGTCAAACTAGCCTAAGATGATCTAAGCAATACATGAGTTTATTTCTGCTTTTAAATCCTCTTTTATTTGTATTCGCTTTGTACATAATTTAATTGTCTCATATTGTAAAATCTTTTTATGCCTTATGTAAATGCTGCCTATTTTTTTGAGTAAAATATAAAACTACTAGTCCGTGTCCATGCTCTATACCGAACTTTTACGTGCCTAGAAGTTAATTGCGCTACTAATTTGGGTTGCTTCGGAACCCCTGTATTAATTTAAAATATTAATATAGAAATTGGAAGCTGGTGGCAGCGAAGTGTGTTTTGGCTAGGTGGGTAGCGCTGGCAGTGACGGAGCCGGTTTTATAAGCGGATTGTGTGGCTGAGGCCAAAGCATTTATAATTCCCTCGCTGCAGCCGGCCTAATAGCCAGTGCACAACAAGTAGCCCATCCGGCGACTAATTATCCTAGATGCAGTTCCCTGACTGACCTGAGGGTAAGGGGGGCACCGGATAGCTGCAAGTTCCAAAGCGGAACTGGAAAGTGGAATATATATAAATCCCAGCAGGTTGTAACACATTGTGAAATCAGTTGGATAATTAAAATAAGCCCCCCTGTACGTGTGATAAATTGTTAGGGCAAGACTAGCTTTCTGTTTTTCATCGCATGGTGGCAGCGGTGGGATAACTAAGATTAGCCCCCCCTGTATGTGTGATAGCTGTGTGCGGCTGAAGGTCACGCCCCTGTTCGTGACAGTTGTCCTTCTGGCTAATCGGTACTCAGACGTGTCCGCTCTTCGCCAGTCGTTACACTGGCTGCCCATTCATTACAGGATCCAATTCGAAGTACTTGTTCTCACTCACAAAGCTCTCCACAGTGCGGCACCCCCTTACATCTACTCCCTCATTTCTGTTTATCGGCCTAGCTGATCCCTGCGCTCTGCAAACGACTTTCGACTAACCTCTGCACTAATCTTTACCTCCCACTCCCGACTCCAAGACTTTTCCCGCGCTGTGCCAATCCTTTGGAATGCTCTACCCCAAAAAGTTAGGACCATCCACAGCTTGCACAGTTTTAGGCGCACCCTCAAAACACATTTGTTCAGAGCGGCCTATTACTGTCCCTAAGCAAAGTCATTTTATATGTAACTGTGTGTGTGTAGCCCTTCCACTATCTCTATCTATCCCCCACTCCATCAAGATGGCTGGACCATCATTGTAAATACACACCTGTACTTTGTATCTCCCCCACCTCATTGTAGATTGTAAGCTTTCACGAGCAGGGTCCTATTTTGCTTTAATTTTTGTATTGTTAACATTGTTACTTATGACTGTTGTGTTTGAAACTGTTAAACTGTAAAGCGGTATGGAATATGTTGGTGCTATATAAATAAACATTATTATTTATATGGGAAAAATTGTATTTTTTTTTTTTGTTATTTTTTTCCGGCTTAACGTTATAAACTTCTGTGAAGCACCTGTGGGTTCAAGGTGCTCAATACACATCTAGATAAGTTCCCTAAGTGGTCTAGTTTCCAAAATGGTGTCGCTTTTTGGGTGTTTCCACTGTTTTGGCACATCAGGGGCTCTCCAAACATGATATGGTGTCTGCTAATTGTGCCAGCTAATTTTACATTGAAAAAGTGAAATTGGGCTGCTTCCCTTACGAGCCCTGCCGTGTGCCCAAACAGTAGATTTTCCTCACATATAGGGTATTGGCATGCTCAGGAGAAATAGCACAACAAAATATATTGTCTATTTTCTCCCTTTACCCTTGCAAAAGTAAAAAAAATTAGGTCTAAAGGAAAATTTATCTGAAAGAAAAGTGAATTTATTTTTTCCTTCCACATTCCAAAAATTCCGGTGAAATACCTGAAGGGTTAATAAACTTCTTGAATGTGGTTTTGAGTACCTGGAAGGGTGCAGTTTTTAGAATGGTGTCATTTTTGGGGTATTTTCTGTCAGGGGCCCCTCAAAGTCACTTCAAATGTGAGGTGGTCCCAAAAAAAAAAATGTTTTAGCAAATTTTGCTGTAAAAATGAGAAATCGCTGGTCAACTTTTAACCCTTATAACTTCCTGGCAAAAAAAATTGTTTACAAAATTGTGCTGATGTAAAGTAGACATGTGGAAAATGTTATTTATTAACTATTTTATGCGATGTGACTTTGATTTAACGGCATAAAAATTAAAAGTTTGAAAATTTCTAAATTTTTGCCAATATTTTTTTTTTTTTTTCACAGATAAACTCTAGTCATATCAAAGAAATTTTACAACTATCGTGAAGTACAATGTGCCACAAGAAAACATTCTCAGAATTACCGGGATCCGTTGAAGCTTTCCAGAGTTATGACCACATAAAATGACAGTGGTCAGAATTGTAAAAATTGGCATGGTCAGGAAGGTGAAAACGGGCTTCAGGGCAAAGGGGTTAAGTGATCCAGACTACTGACTGATGAGACTGGACTGTGTGGAAGACTCTGTGGCGCTGGCAAACGTGCTGGAAGCATGATCTGTTATCTAACCGACCACCTGGTCGCATTGATGTGGCTTCAGAAGTGGTGTCCCGGGCCTCCCTGCAAAGTGGTACAGGAAGCTATGTGTCATTGATTGGCATGTTTCTTCTGCTCCAGCAACAGGCGCTGTCGCACCTGCTCCATCTTCTCGGCGTGTGCGTGCATCATCATCAACACTTCTACTTCCCCGTCTCTTACTATAATATGCTTTACAGTATTATCATAAATGTATATCCCCTAAAATTGATACTTTATTAATTAAAAAACCACTAGTGACAAAAGAAAAGAAAAACCGTGACAAATTCAAAACAAAAGCGTGTTCAAACAAAAACCCATAACTGGGACACCTGGGAATCCCTGATGTAAAACCTGAGCTTACACCTGCCTGGCCGTGGAGGTTGGCACCCTAGGGGGAAACGTTGTGGCGCCCCCGCTCAACGATGGCTATCCCTAGGGGCCCTGATGTACCCTGCAGCAGCTAGTGATACACTCTACCCGATAACTGAAGGGACCCCTAGTTCTAGACAAAGATAAATCTGCTCTACAGAGGGCCCTGTGTCCCATAGAGGATAAAAACAATAGAACACAAATCAGTTGGTATATATGGGTAATAGATTGCATTCCAATACCCCACATAAGATTTCAGTCAAAGGACATAATGCATAGATAAAAATGGGATTCATTACCGGACACATAAAATTCATTCAGCGATGCCGCAGCCTCACACAAAAAGGATCTATTAGTGCAGATAAGAATCAAAGTTCCATATCACTAGCGGCTTTGTTCACTAGTATCTCAATAGTTTACATCCCATTAGTACCCCATTGTTGTCAGGCATGACTTAATAGGCATCCAATTAATGTCCCCATCAATAAGAAATAAACAGAACTGCAACAGCGATACTCATCTGTGTCACCCGCCTCCTGCCATCAAATAGTTAACACCTCAATGCGTTTCACCTGTTTAGGCTCATCAGGAGGCCAGATAATGCGATATCATGTGTCCCATATAAGGTGCAGTAGCCAGGGGATATACATTTATGATAATACTCTAGATCCTTCTTGTATTAATATTTGAGACTTATAATATGATTTACGCATTTTATATTTACAATTATTACCCGCGAACGATGATTTCCCAGTAAGTGCAGGTCAACCGCAGTTCCGGAATTGGGCCTAACCGTCATTCCTGAAAAAATGAAAAACTTACGTGTGCAAACCACAGGTGCTGTAGCTTGCTTAACAGCTCGCCAGCCGTTCTCAGGCCTAGTATGGATTACACGTGATTGCACAGAGGTGAGAAAGGGTACTGTATCACCGGATAACATGTATGGATAGCATAGTGTACACATTCAAAATATATGTCTATAGATCAGGAGGCAGGCTCAGACGGTGTCAGGCCCAGAATGGATTACATGTGATGGCACAAAGGTGAGAAAGGGTACCATATCCCCGGATAACGTATGGATAGCAGAGTGTACACATTCAAAATATGTCTATAGATCATGAGGCAGGCTCAGATGGTGTCAGGCCCAGTATGGATTTGACGGCCCAGACTACACAGCGGAGGAGCAGGGCGAGGTAAAGATTGCAAATGCTGGGGCCCTGCCCAAGCAAGGGGTGCCCACTCGTGGGCGTCGGTACTGGGCCCCTCATAGTACGGCGGTGTGTCTGACGGCGGGTGTGCACCACCACCGTCAGAGACACTTGATTGCACTGTGAGGGACCCAGTGCCCGCGCCCAAGAGTCGGCCTACCCACCTGTCCAGGGCAACGGCACTCGCACGGTTTCGTGTGCTAGGTGGTGACCCCGGCCATGGGGGGGGGGCAGCACAGTTAGGGAGTTTTAGAAAGTGGCATATGTTGATGTTGGACATTCAGCTGATGCAAAAGGCGAAATTGTTAAAGTCCCAGGAAGAGGAGGACCAAAGCAAGCCATTTTTCTGTCACCCTATGTGTCATCCGGGGAAGGTGGGACAAAATCCTTGGAAACCCATGCATGGTTTATTTTAATGAAGGTTAGATCATCCACATTTTGGGTTGACAGATGGGTCCTTTTTTCTGTCAGGATTGATCCAGCTGCGCTGAAGACTCTTTCCGATGGCACACTTGCAGCTGGGCAAGTGAGCTCCTGTAAGGCATATTGTATAGTCAAAGGGGAATGACCTGTGCGGGAGAACATAGATATGGGAGGAAAAGTAGTTTGTAACCATAGTTGACAACTGCTGTCTCCTGTCACTTTCCATCGATGCAGTATTACCAGTTGTGTGAGCGGTACTTGAAAAATCAGTCCACAACATTGTCATGAAACCCGTCTCCAACGCCACTTCTGCTGTGTGCACCACGAACACCACTGCCAAGCTGCCCCCGGCCCGTACGGCTTGTGTGAGAACCAAAACCGCTGCTGTGTGCTGGGAATGCCTCAACCAACCGGTTTACCAGAGTTGCTTGTTTATTAGCCAATATTAGGTCAAGGTTCTCGTGTGGCATGATGTTTTGTAATTCGCCTTTATAGCGCGGATCCAGGATACTGGCCAACCAGTAGTCGTCATCGTTCATCATTTTGGCAATGTGGGGGTCCCTTTTTAGGATCTGCAAGGCATAATCTGACATGTGGGCCAATGTTCCCGGTGTCAATGATGCACTGCGAGTGCTGGTTGGAGGAGCACTTTCTGGTAAATCCACATCCCTCCAGTCACGCACAAACCCTGTACCAGACCTTGCTACGCCAACATTTTCACTTGCCCCACGAGATGCATCCTCCTCCCCTAAGTAATCATTCCCATCATCCTCCTCTTCTTCCTCCACCTCGTCCAGGAGAGGTCCCTGAGCAGACAACGGCTGAATGTCATCAAGGATTTCCTCGTCAACATTGGCTGCAGACGCCTGCTCCTTAAGGTGCGTCAAAGTTTGCATGAGCAGACGCATAAGTGGGATGCTCATGCTTAGGATGGCGTCGTCTGCGCTTACCAGCCGTGTGCATTCCTCAAAACACTGAAGGACTTTACAGAGGTCTTTCAGCTTCGACCACTGCACACCTGTCAACTCCATGTCTGCTCTGAAAGTGCCTGGCCGTGTATCCTCCCACAAATGCATTATGGCCTGCCTCTGTTCGCACAGCCGCTCAACCATGTGCAGGGTGGAGTTCCACCTTGTTGCAGTGTCGATAATGAGGCGGTGGTTGGGAAGGTGGAGCAATCGCAGCTTCTGCATACGAACGGAGTGTACAGGCGACCGGCGGATGTGCGCGCACAGTCTTCGCACCTTCTGGAGAAGGGCTGTTAACTCCGGATAATTGTTGAGTATGCACTGCACCACCAGGTTCAAGGTGTGAGCCAAGCAAGGTATGTGGCTGAGTTTTGAAAGGGCTATGGCTGCCACAAAATTACGGCCGTTATCACTAACTACCTTGCCTGCCTCAAGATGTATACTGCCCAGCCATGACTCAGTTTGTCGCTGAAAGTACTCGGCCAGCACCTCCGCGGTGTGTCTGTCGCCCAAACACATCATCTGCAACAGCCTGCTGACGCTTTCCACCAGCTGCTCGATAGGGGGACACCTCGTGTGCAACGGTGGCAGCTGCAGATGGAGTGCTTGTACGACTGCTCTGTGGATGAGCTTTCGCTTCTGGAGGAGGAGGAGGGTCGAACGCCTACAGCCAACTGTTTCTTATACCGTGGGCTAGGCAGCACTGTCCCACCACCGCTGTCCCCTGTGGACCCTGCATCCACCACATTAACCCAGTGCGCAGTGATGGACACGTAACGGCCCTGGCCATGCCGACTGGACCATGCATCTGTTGTGAGGTGCACCTTTCTACTCACTGAGTGCATGGACAATGCGGTCTTTCACATGATGTTGGAGGGCTGGGATGGCTTTGCGAGAGAAGTGACTGGGTAGGTCATAGCGTGGTACTGCATAGGCCATGAGTTCGCGGAAAGCTGAGCTTTCCACCAACCGATAGGGCATCCTCTCTAATGAGATTAGTTTGGCAATGTGGGCGTTCAAACCCAGTGTACGCGGATGAGAGACAGTACTTTCTTGACCTACTCATAGTCTCTGGGAGGGTGAGCTGGACTTGAGAGCTGCATATGGTGGAACTAGCGGTGGACAGGGCGGACTGAGAGAGGGTTGATGATGGTGATGGAGTTGGTGTTCTTACTGATGGCCTAGATTCAGTCTTTCGTTGATATAACAGTGGGATTCCCTGACTGCTGTGGCCTTGCAACGACACCAACATTTGCTGCTGTGCTAACCGGTGGGCTTACAGTGGGGGAAACAATGTAGCGTTGCTGACTACCTTCTTTGTGATCAGTTGCACATGTGGTACTTGAGGTTTGGTGTTGTGTCCACGCTTGCAAGTGCATGCTGGTTAAATGTCTAAGCATGCAACTGGTATTCAAATTTTTCAGATTTTTCCCTCGGCTAAAGGTCTTTGCGCACTTCTTACAGATAACCTTGGCCTGATCATGAGGATTTTGTTCAAAAAAGTGCCACACTGCACTCTTCCTACTTTGGAAGACATTTTGCGGCCTAGCACACTGTGCTATTTTGACCATCTGGACAAGCTGTCCAGCAACTCTTGAATTTTGGAACCTGTCTTTGGAGTGCTCCGGGCCTGCCAGATAACAGCTGTTGCGATGTCGATGTCTGCTGTGGATGCTCCTCATCTGAGCTATTGGAAGCAGCACCCTCTTCCCCCAATGGATGCCAATCTGGTTCAACAACTGGGTCATCATCACCTCCTCTTCAATGTCATGTGCACCTTCCTCTGTCACCGTGTATGGTGGTATAGTATGCGGGAAGGGGCACCTTAGTCTCATCAGGGTCAGAATCTGGCTCATTGTCCTCGCAGTGTAATGTAGTGCTCTGAATGTACCAGCAGAATCATCTATCAGTGGCTGTGCATCAGTGCACTCCATGTCAGATTCATCTTGGCCTGGGTAATTCACCATGTCACTTGATAAACCAGGCATGGTATGTGAAAACAGCTCCATGGAGTAATCAGTTGTATGGCCTGCGTCATCCTTCAATCTTGGTTGGGGTGAAGGACACAAGGAAAGGTGTGGTTCATGAACATGAGCCTCCAATGACGACGCAGTGCTTTTATTTTTTACAAGTTCAGAAGAGGAGGTGATAGAGCTGGAGGCTGAGTCAGCAATGTAAGCCAAAACTTTTTCCTGAAGCTCTGGCTTTAAAAGCGGTTTGCCAACTCCTAGAAAACTAAGCCTTCGAGGCCTTGTGGAGCCAGACGATGACGCAGGCTCAACACCTGCATTCGGTCCTATTTTGCTTTTGCCACTACCATCAGATCCACCACCAACACCATCATTACCAGCTGGCAACCCCCACCCAATTCCACGGCCTCTTCCACCAGCCGTCCTCATTTTTGGTAAAAATGTACACAAAATCCCACAAACTATATAGTAATGTAAAACAAGGTACAAGGTGTATATAGGACAGGGGAGACGTCGAATTTCTGAACACAATTGTGGACACTGTTGGATTGTGTGAGGCCCAGTTAATATCACACCGCTATGTCACAGGCTCAATGTCGCAGGTGTGAAAAATGTCACTATAGGACAGGGGAGATGTAGAATTTCGGAACACACTTGTGGACACTTGTGTGAGGCCCAGTTAATATCACACCGCTATGTCACGGGCTCAATGTCGCAGGTGTGAAAAATGTCAATATAGGACAGGGGAGATGTAGAATTTCTGAACACACTTGTGGACACTGTTGTGTGAGGCCCAGTTAACATCACACCGCTATGTCACAGGCTCAATGTCGCAGGTGTGAAAAATGTCACTATAGGACAGGGGAGATATAGAATTTCTGAACACACTTGTGGACACTGTTGGATTGTGTGAGGCCCAGTTAATATCACACCGCTATGTCACAGGCTCAATGTCGCAGGTGTGAAAAATGTCACTATAGGAGAGGGGAGATGTAGAATTTCTGAACACACTTGTAGACACTGTTGGATTGTGTGAGGCCCAGTTAATATCACACCGCTATGTCACAGGCTCAATGTCGCAGGTGTGAAAAATATCACTATAGGACAGGGGAGATGTAGAATTTCTGAACACACTTGTGGACACTGTTGGATTGTGTGAGGCCCAGTTAATATCACACCGCTATGTCACAGGCTCAATGTCGCAGGTGTGAAAAATGTCACTATAGGACAGGGGAGATGAAGAATTTCTGAACACACTTGTGGACACTGTTGGATTGTGTGAGGCCCAGTGAATATCACACCGCTATGTCACAGGCAGAAATTGGCTAGTGTATGACAAACTACAAGGTGTATATAAAATTGGGCAGAATAGGAATCTCCCTAGAGTGTAGGTCTGTAAGAACGGAACATGTCCTCGACTTATCCTTACAGAGTGACACACAGCTTCACTGTGGCCGTGATAACAGCCGTTACACGGTACTGAGAGAGGAGCGTGCACGTACACCGGTGTCCGTAAAATTGTCAAGCTCCGTGTTTTTTAAGTGTACGGACTGACACGCTGTCTCTCTATAGTTTTGAATGTGATCAAACAGCAAATATACTTAACTGTTTGAAAAGCAGACAAAACTAGAAGGTGGAGGTCTGTAAGAACGGAACATGTCCTCAACTTATTCTTACATAGTCACACACAGATAGCTTCACTGTGGCCGTGATAACAGCCGTTACACGGTACTGAGAGAGGAGCGTGCACGTACACCGGTGTCCGTAAAATTGTCAAGCTCCGTGTTTTTTAAGTGTACGGACTGACACGCTGTCTCTATAGTTTTGAATGTGATCAAACAGCAAATATACTTAACTGTTTGAAAAGCAGACAAAACTAGAAGGTGGAGGTCTGTAAGAACGGAACATGTCCTCGACTTATTCTTACAGAGTCACACACAGCTTCACTTTGGCCGTGATAACAGCCGTTACACGGTACTGTGTGAGGAGCGTACACCGCTGTATGGTGTGAAAAAAATGCATGCTCAGTACCTCACCAGGACAAAAAAAAAAAATTTGGATTGCTTTTAAAAAAGCAGCTTGCATAGCAGTGAGAAAACAGCAATGCAGCTATCAGGAAGCCTTATAAGGCAGCCTAACAACCAACACAGCTGATCCAGCAAAATATAGCCTCCACTTGCACTGCACATACAGTGACTGGTGTGTTGTACAGGCAAAATCGCTAGCAGCAGAAGCAGTTTTTGGTGTCTTCTTCCCTGCCTAACGCTCTCCCTACAGAATCAGCAACAGCAGCAGCTCTCCCTATTCTGAGATCAGCATGAGTAACATGGCGGTCGTCGTGCATGCCCTTTTATACCCCCTGTGACGCCCCTCAGAGCAAGCCAATCACTTGCATGCCCTTCTCAAAGATGGTGGTGACCCCTGCCTATGTCATCACGTTGCCCACAGTGTCCGTGGATTCTGATTGGCTGAAAAAGGGCGGAAAACAAACTTTTGAAACACGACTTTGGCGCTAAAGTCGCCGAGCTCATGGCCGACCTCACCCTAGGGTCGGGTTTCGTTTCATGAAACCCGACTTTACCAAAAGTCGGCGACTTTTGAAATTTTTCGACCCGTTTCGCTCAACTCTAGTGGTAGCAATAAACTTGACACTCAGAAATTTATAAACGTGTAACAGATTTATATTGACAGTCTACAATATAGAATCATAGAATCGCAGAGTTGGAAGGGACCACCTGGGCCATCTGGTCCAACCCCCTGCTCAAAGCAGGATTCGCTAAATCATCCCAGTCAGATGTCTGTCCAGCCTCTGTTTGAAGACTTCCATTGAAGGAGAACTCACCACTTCTCGTGGCAGCCTGTTCCACTCATTGATCACTCTAACTGTCAAAAAGTTTTTTCTAATATCTAATCTGTGTCTCATCCCATTCAGTTTCATCCCATTGCTTCTAGTCTTTCCTTGTGCAAATGAGAATAAAGTTGATCCTTCTACAATGTGACAGCCCTTTAGATATTTGCAGACAGCTATTAAGTCTCCTCTCAGTCTTCTCTTTTGCAAACTAAACATTCCCAAATCCTGCAACCTTTCCTCATAAGACAGGGTTTGCAGACCGGTCACCATTCTGGTCGCTCTTTTCTGAACTTGCTCCAGTTTGTTGATGTCTTTTTTGAAATGTGGTGCCCAAAACTGGACACTATTCCAGATGAGGTCTGACCAAAGAGGAGTAGAGGGAAATAATGACTTCACGTGATCTAGACTGTATGCTTCTGTTAATACATCCTAGAATTGCATTTGCCTTTTTTGCTGCTGCATCACACTGTTGACTCATATTCAGTCTGTGATCTATTAGTATACCCAAGTCTTTTTCACATGTGCTGTCACTTAGCCCTATTCCTCCCATTCTATATATGCTTTTTTCATTTTTATTGCCCAGATGTAGTACTTTGCATTTCTCCCTGTTAAAAACCATTCTGTTAGTTGCTGCCCACTTCTCCAGTTTATTTAAATCTTTTTGAATCCTCTCTCTCTCTTCTCTAGTATTAGCTATCCCTCCTAGCTTTGTGTCATCAGCAAATTTAATCAGTTTACCCTCAATTCCTTCATCTAAATCATTGATAAAGATGTTGAACAATACAGGGCCCAGGACAGAGCCCTGTGGTACCCCACTTGAGACATTCTTCCAACTGGATGTGCAGCCATTTACGACCACTCTTTGGGTCCGATCACTAAGCCAGTTATGAATCCACCTAACAGTTGCCTTGTCCATTCCATACTTAGTCATTTTTTCAATAAGGATTGTATGAGAGACTTTGTCAAATGCTTTGCTGAAGTCAAGATATACTATATCTACAGCATTTCCTTGATCCACCCAATCAGTAATACCATCATAGAAGGAAATTAAATTAGTCTGACATGACTTATTAGTTACAAACCCATGCTGACTCTGTTTAATCACTTCATTCTTATCCAGGTATTGACATACATGTTGTTTAATAATTTGTTCAAAGATCTTTCCTGGTATAGAAGTCAGACTCACCGGCCTATAGTTTCCTGGGTCCACCTTCTTCCCCTTTTTGAAGATAGGAACAACATTTGCTCTTCTCCAGTCTTCTGGCACTTCTCCTGTTCTCCAAGAATTTTCAAAGATTATGGAGAGAGGTTCAAAAATTTCTTCTGCTATCTCCTTCAGTACTCTGGGGTGTAATTCATCTGGACCTGGAGACTTGAATTCATTTAGGTTAGCTAAGTGTTTCCTCACTATCTTTCTGTTTATAGATATCCTGGATTCTTCTATTCCCTTAATAGGACATTGAATAACAGTTGATGTTGCATTTCCTTTCTGAGAGAAAACAGATGCAAAATAGGAATTTAAAAGTTCAGCCTTCTCAACAACTTGTCTTACCATTTCATCATTTTCATCCTGTAAAAATCCTATAGCATCTTTGACTTTTCTTTTACTTTTGACATATCCCCAAAATCCTTTATTATTGCTTTTGACATCTCTTGCAAGCCTCAGCTCATTTTCAGCTTTAGATAATCTGATTTGTGCCCTGCAGGTTCTGCAGACAGCATTATATTCTTCTTTAGATATGCCTCCCTCTTTCCATTTTATAAACATTTTTTTCTTCCTTTTTAGCATGTGCTTAAGTTCTGTGTTCATCCATCCTGGTTTCCTTAAATGCTTCCTATTCTTCCCTCTTTTCGGAATTAACAACTGTGCTTTGAGAATTTCATTTTTTAAGATTTCCCATCCTTCCTGGACATTTTTGTCTTTAAGGATATCCAGCCATTGGATCCCTCCAATTCTCTTTCTGAATCCCTTAAAATCTGCCTTTCTGAAATCTAACCTTGACGTCTGAGTCTTCACAGGTCTTCCGCCTCTAGTTATCCAAAATTCTAAAATAGCATGGTCTCTACCTCCTAGGGTCCCAGCCACTTTTACCTCCTCAACCATTTCCTCCCTGTTTATAAGGATTAGGTCCAAGGTAGCAGTTCCCCTTGTTTTCTCCCTTACCTTTTGGAAGATAAAGTTGTCAGCAAGAGAGGATAAGAATTTCCTTGACCTGTTAGTTTTGCCTGAGAGAGATTCCCAACAAATGTCTGGATAGTTGAAATCTCCCATGACAACTATGTCATATTTTTTGGAGAACTTGGCCATCTGATGCATAAAGAGTTCATCCATATCTTCGGCTTGCACAGGCGGCCTGTAGTAAATGCCTACAATGGTGTCCTTTCCATTGTTCTGTCCTTGTATTCTTACCCAAACAGTTTCCACAGAACTCCCAGTCTCTGAAGCTTCAATCTCTGTGCAGATATACGCGTTTCGAACATACAATGCAACACCCCCTCCTCGTTTATCAAGTCTGTTTCTTGCAAATAAGTTGTATCCTTCTAGTCTTGTATTCCAATCATGTGTATTGTCCCACCAAGTTTCAGTAATTCCAATGACATCATATTTCTTTTCCTGTGTTAGTAGTTCCAATTCTCCTTGTTTGTTGCCCATGCTTTGTGCATTAGTATAGAAACATTTTAGTTTGTGATTGGTTTCTCTTTCTCCAATATTTTTATTAATTAGATTCTTTTGTCTTTGTTCTTCCTTTCCACTTCTAATAGCAGAGTTCTCAATAGCATTTGTCAGGTGTATGGCTTTTTCTGGTCTTTTGCTTCCCTTCCCATGTTGTTCTAGTTTAAAGCTCTCCTTACAAGTGTAGCAAGGCGACTTCCAAATACATGCTTTCCAGTCTTCGTAAGGTGCACCCCATCTCTAGCAAGTAGTCCATCGTATAAGTAGTTCACTCCGTGATCCAGAAATCAAAATCGTTGCTGACAGCACCATCGACGTAGCCAGTTGTTCACCTGCAGAATCTTATTCCACCTCCTTGTTCCATGGCCATCCACTGGGAGGATGGAAGAGAAGACCACCTGTGCTCCCAGTTCTTTCACTTTCTTGCCTAAGTCTTCAAAGTCTCTGCAGATGGTTTCCAGGTCATTTCTTGCGGTGTCATTTGTCCCCACATGTAGTAGCAGGAATGGGTAGTCATCTGTAGGTCTGAAGAGTCCTGATATCCTGTCAGACACATCTTTAATTTTTGCACCTGGAAGACAGCACATTTCTCTTGAAGTTATATCCGGTCTGCAGATAGCGGCCTCTGTTCCTCTCAGCAGGGAATCCCCCATCACTACCACTCTCCGTTTCTTCTTCACAACATTTTTCTTTCTCCATCCAGGAGGACTCTGAGGGCGTACAAGGTTGCTGTTTGTTGGCAAAGTCTTATCCTGATGTATTTCTTCATTGTTTTCCTGCATGAGAGCCTGGTACTGGTTTCTGAGCAGTATGGGTGCTGACTGCCTCCTGATCCTCCTGCTTCTCTGGGTCACATGTCTCCATTCCTGTGTTTCTTCAGGTGCACTTCGAATTTCTTCTCTTTCTGTAACATGAAGAGATAATTCTGCTCTGTCCAAGAACTCTTCACCTTCCTTAATGATCTTCAACGTAGCTAACCTCTCTTCGAGATTTTGCAACTTTTCCTCCAACAGGGACACAAGCTTGCATTTGTGGCATGTGAAGTTTGGCTTTTCCACTGGTAAATCTGTGAACATGTAGCAAGAAATGCAGCTCACCAAATGGCTCCTGGCCTCTTCCATCTTGAGATTTCTTTAAAACGATGAAAGATGAGCCAAGTTTTTCCGATTTCCTCTTTTCAGCTGCAACGGCCAAAACCCAGTGATCGTTGAGCTCGCGGAGACTCTTCACTTATCCCAGAAGGCACTGGGAATATGCAAATGATCTCCTCAAGACTCTTCCCCTGGTTTGTAATATAATATAACAGAGCGATATAATGTATTGCTCTGTTTAGACCTTCATCAGAACTGATTGCCATCTGGGGGAGACATGAGGTGAGAGGAAGCAGCGACATGGATCACGCTCCTCTGACATAGAACCAACCAAAATGTTTTATTGTGTGCTGTCAATAAATCTGTTACATGTTTTATAGATTTCTGAGTGCCAGGCATATTGCTGCTACTGGATTACGGGTTGGAACCCTTCTTGGGCGCTTGAGCCGCTTGCCAGGAATGCCGTATATTCCTTCTGTACATTTTGGAGAAAGCAGAGTACAGCGCTGGACTATTTCCATTGAGAAATAATTGAGCATGTGCACTGCCGTTGTATTAAGCATGGGGCTCTAGAGAACCCAGCTCTAGGAATATAGGATCCCCGTTCTTGGGATAACTTGACTGCTGGGTTAGTGTTCCAGCTGTCCCGTATCTTATTGGTATAACTTATATTTTGGAGAAAACGCTTAAGAATGGTAACCAACACATAGCGAAGAAAGCCTTATGCCACAATATGCACCTTACCCTTAAAAGTATCGCAATATATGGCATGGGAAGTACTTGCTATTGGCTGTGACTACATGAGTATCTTGTGGAAAAGGCCAAGATGGCTGTCTACACTACACCATTACCAATTCCATGTGTACTGTAAACTACATTTGATTCTTTGAAGGAATAGTAGGATGAAGGACCGCCATTTAACAATGTCACCATTTCAGCCGAATAGTAAGCGCTTTTATCGTTGAAGACTTTGTGCAATAATCCTGGACAATAATTCATACCAATGTAGAAACTTATCCATTGGCACTGCTATTAACTGGACCTCTGACCGTCTCCTGTCTGTCGTGGTCACCTTGGATAAGTGGCATCTCAGGGCCACTTATCCAAGGTGACCACAACCTCTGGCTTTGCACTGGTAGCTCAGGAAAATAAGGCTGGTAGACAGGTGCGTACGCCATCACCAGCAATACATATTTTCAATTCCTGTGCACAATGCACTTTAGGGAGGCTGGTACATGTAGTGTAATCACGGTGGCTCAGTGGTTAGCAGTGCAGCGCTGGAGTCATGGGTTCGAATTCCACCAAGGACAACATCTGCAAGGAGTTTGTATGTTCTCCCCGTGCTTGCGTGGGTTTCCTCCCACATTCCAAAGACATACTGATAGGGAATTTAGATTGTGAGCCCCATAGGGGACAGTGATGATAATGTGTGCAAACTGTAAAGCGCTGCGGAATATGTTAGTGCTATATAAATAAAGATTATTTATTATGGTTCAGCAAAGTATCACCACTAGAGGACTCTGATTCATAAAACCGCAATGGCATCAGCGTGCTGAGCGTGGCGGCGCCAGTCTTTTTATAACCTCTGTTAAGGTAATGTGGCCAGCATTACAGTGACTGGCAAGCAATCAACAGCATGTTTATTGACTGTGTAACAGGTTGCCAAACAAGCGGTGCAGGGATTTGAGCATTAAATCCGAGCACCAACCAATGTTCGACGAGTGCCGAGCAACCAGATACTCGAATGAATCAGAGTATTACCGAGCAAGTTCACTCATCACTATAAAAGAGCTTAAAAGGGGTTGGGTACAGTCCAGTCTTATGAGACTGGTGTCATACACATGTTTTTAAGGCAATTGTATGTATTAAAGAACTTTCAATTTCTGACAAGTCATATTGGTCCTGATCGTTTGGGTCCAAATGAAATTCAAATTGGATTTCAGGAAATTTGCTTATCTCTTAATTTTTATATTGACTGTAACAAGGCCACAGTATCAGCAAAATCTTTTCATCCTAACAGCTAAATAGCCCCCCAGGTAGTTTACTTTCTTGTTTTTACTCTTACCCCTTCTACTCATGTAACGTAATTTCTATTATTTTTTTTATATTCGAGATAGTCTCCTATCCCTTATTGGTGGTAAAGGACTGTATATAATGTGCATTTGAATTCAGAGGAATAAGGTGAGTATTAGGCTGTGTTCACACGTAGCATTTTTTTTGCATTTTCGCGGCTTTTTTTATGCACGGAATCGCCGCGAAAACTAAAAGTAAAAAGCATCCCATGCAATCCTATGGGATTCCGCAATGCTGTGCTAATGCGGATTTTTCAGCTGCGGAATCACATAGCGGAAAAATCAGTACCATGCTCATTCTTTTTGCAGAATCGCGGGGATTCCGCACCCATAGGATTGCATTGAAACGCTCATTTTTCGCATGTGGCTATGCCCACCATGCGTGAAGTGAGCGCTTCATGTGCGGAAGGTACCCAGCGTCTGGAGGAGGAGAGACTGTCCTCCAGGCCCTGGGTACCATAATCCTGTAAAAAATAGAATAAAAATAAAAAATATTGTTATTCTCACCTTCCGAGGGGCACCAGAGTCCTTCCCGACTCTCATCACGTTCCCGGCATCTTCCGGTCCCAGTAATGCTTTGCACGAATGACCACGATGACATCTCGCTCTCGCGAGCTTGACGTCATCGCAGGTCCTTCGTGCAAAGCATTACTGGGACCGGAAGATGCCGGGAGTGCCGCAGAGCAGATCGGGGGCCATCGGAAGGTGAGAATAACATATTTTTTTTTATTATTTTTAATATCCTATATTTTACTATTAATGCTGCATAGGCAGCATCAATAGTAAAAAGTTGGTCACACTTGTCAAGCACTATGCTTGACGAGTGTGACCAACCTGTCAATCAGTTTTCCAAGCGATGCTACAGATCGCTTGGATAACGCTAGTATTCTGCAAGCTAAATCTACAGCATTACAGAATGCTGTAGATAAGCCCCTGATGTCGGTGCCGGCAGCTCATTCGCAGAAAAGGATGACAGATTCCCTTTAAAATGTTCCTGTGCTGAGATAATCTTATAACTGTCCCCTGCTGTGTACTGTGTAATGGCTGTGTCTGACTATAGGAACATGGTCTGATCATACCACAGCTCCTGGGCAGGGGAGGAAAGCAAAATAGAATATATAGACAGGATAACACAGGATTGCAGCTGCTGGTTTCTGTGAGGTAAAACAGGCAGAGAAATGTTTTACCTCATGGAAAACGGCAACGGCGATTCCATGCTGTAATTTTTTTATACTATATAGCTCCCACCCTCCGCAGGACACACAGACATTACACAGTACACAGCAGGGAAACGTTTATAAGATTATCTCAGCTCATGAACATTTATTTTTTTTAACACATCCAATTGTGGAACTTCTTATTCAAGATCTATTTATTAAAATTGGCTTTGTTCATGGGAAAACCCTAAGTAATTAGGATAGTAAATGATTTAATTAAAAAATTAGATAGAAAAGATTATGCAACATATTCTACAGTACCCTTTGTAGTGGGATACATAATGGCCTTTTTGGGCTGATATGTTAAAACAAAATCTGACTTGATGCTGAATTCTGACTGTAATTTTTTTATTTTATGTATGATTTCTGAACACTATGTAAACCCAGACTGAGCATATTGATACCTTTTGTCTCTAAAAATCAGACTAATAAAATATTTTAATAACTCTTCTAAATGCAGAAAAGTTTGGTACTAATGTATGCTTCTGAATTATGGTGTTAGTACCAGTAAGTGTTAGATTCCAATTGTCCAGAAGGTGGCAGCAAACTCTGGTTCAAAATGTAAGAAATTACAATTTAGCACGTGCTTTCAGAGTAAAAGCTGTTTTACAAATTTCTAAAGTACAATTTAAAATAAACTATTTTATTTAGTAAACAATTTTATTTGCCAATAACTTGGCAAAAGTATTCAATATAAATTATTTGTATGTCTTTTTACTAAACCAATTTTGTATAACCATACATTGATTTAACACATAGCCTCCAATATACAGTATGAGCCCGCACATAATCTCTCTATAGTTGAGTGCACTTCCTTCCTACTTTTCTCCTAAATACACTATGAGCCCGCACATAACCCATATACAGTTTGAGCTTGCACATAGCTTCCCATATACAGTATGAACCTGCACATAGCCTCCTATATACAGTATAAGCCCACATAGCCTCAGATCTACAGTGAGTCCACACAAAACCTTCTGTATACAATGTGAGCCCCCATATAACCTCCTATATACAGTGTGAGCCTGCAAATAGCCTCCTTTATACAGGGTGAACCCTATATAGCCTCCTGTATACAGTGTGAGCCCACGTATAGCCTCCTATATACAGTATGAACCCGCACATAGCCTCCTGTATACAGTGTGAGCCCCCATATAGCTTCTTATATACAGTATGAGCCAGCACATGGCCTCCTTTATACAGGGTGAGCCGCTGTATAGTCTCCTGTATACAGTGTGAGCCGCCACATAGCCTCCTATGTACAGTATTAGACCTCATGTCTCATACACATATTATTAAAAAACAGAAAGACATAGACCTATTCACCTCACTCTTATTCCACTGGCATTCTGCTGTGATCCCCGAGGCTCCACTTCTGGTCTTGCCAGCGCGTACATGCCAGCGCAATGACACCACTGCGCCAGTACCAGCTGATGACATCATCGCGCTGGCACAGCTGAGGCAATGGCGCTTCGTCAGCAGTGCCTGGAAACCTCCTTGCTGAGATATGTGCACCGCAGATGGCTGCGTACAAACCATTATAATGAGGGCAATCTGGCGACAGGCCCTGGGCCGTAGCCCAGATTGGACTCATTATAATCTGCTTATGGTTACAACCACTAGCAACTAGCTAACTAACTGTCACTCTATCAGTGGTCATAACCATAGATACCTAAGGTCCTGCAATGCCTGCACATTGCATAGCGAATCAGGAAAACTATACTACATTTCTAATTGGAGTTATTTGCCAATATTATCATTATTATACCTACTACATATTGGGATAGGATCTTTGAGATGGGAATACCCCTTTTAATTAAACAGTCCTAAAAGTAATTATATGGCCCCCATAGAGCCATTATCTTAATAACAAGTGTGTGTGGGATTAAATTGAGAGACGGGAGTTGCGCAAGCCTTAAGGGGGCTTTACACATAGCGATATCGCTAAAGCATCACCGATTTTGTGACGCAGCAGCGATATCGCTACATGTGATGCTTACCTCCGACCGGCTCCCCCGCTGGTTATCGGTGATCACGTGAGATCGGCCTGGTCCATTTATCGCCAGCGGCTTCCTGCTGGCGCCGACGAACGACGCTTGGACACGGGCGGAGGACGTCATCATCGCCGCGTCTGACAGGTAAGTAACGACCGCTGCTGCGTCACTGCTGAGATCTGCCTGTTTGGCAGCTCACTAGCGACCATTTAGCGATGCACCAGCGATTCTGACCGAGTCATATCGTGGTCGGGATCGCTGGTGCATCGCTAAATGTAAAGGGGCCCTTAATCCAGAGAAGATAAGTTGTTAGTTCTCCAAGATGTTTGGAACAACCTCGCTGTTGAGTGCCTTCAAAAAACTGTGTGTCAATTAGAGCTAGAAAAGTTGATGCTTTGTTAAAGACAAAGGGTGGTCATCTCAAATATTGACTTGGGTTTCTCTCTTGTTCATTCTCTTTGCTAGTTGATAAAAATAAAATATTATAATTTCTATTATTGAAAGCATTCTTATTTTGCAACATTGTTTACACACTTGGCTATAACTTTTACACAGTGCTGTAAGTGGATAACACTAAAGGTTAATTGTGAGCCTTGCCTTTGTTCTGATTTTTGGGAGGTAGAATTAACAAATCAACAGCAGTTCAAGAATCAATTTTATTTATATTTTATTTTATATTTACTTTAATTCTTTGAAACATTTGCAATTACAGCAATATGCTATATTTACATAGGTTTTGTATTGCTACTTCTAGAAACTAAAAATGCACTTTTTATTGCTATATTTCGAGAGCTCAAATTTTTATTGGTATAATTTTGGGGCACACACCTTTTTGTAATTGCTTTCTAGTCAGATTTTTGTGAGGCATATTGAACAGAAATTATCAATTCACACATTTTTTTTTTTTTTTTTTTTTTAACTCCATTCACCGTGTAGTAAAAATAATGTAACTTCAATCTTTAGTATTACAGTAATATCAATTCATATTTTTTTGTTTTTGCTACTTTCACAAAATAAGAACAGTTTGTGGGAAAAAAATTATGCATCGCCATAACTTATTTTGCCACAGACAGGTCTGAGCAAGGGCTTTTTTTCATATTCAAAATTTTATTGAGGTTATGATATTCAACAGAAGGAAACTTGACAGCAGATTTAAACAAACACAACATATAGTACATTTTAACTTTACAAACAATTTGTTTTGTTACAAGAAAATAAGCAATATTATATGGTACCATTAGTAATCTGCAATAAACAACTTGTAATCTGTTACTTAGACTAAGTGACAAAGAGGGGAGGGAGAAGAAAGAAATATTTATAGGGACCACGAGGACACACCCGTAAGGCAGACGGAATATGTAAGATTATGTGAGGTTTAACTCCTCGTCAAGGAGACAATAGAATTCTGAGGGATGTAAGAAATATGCCGGCGAAATCAAATGTAGCAAAAGGATAAGCTAGAAACTATCTTAACATATTTTGGTACGTCAATAAGGATAAAAAGGAATGCCAATGAAGCAATTTTGCAGCTGTTTTGTTAGCTTTTTGCATTTGGATTATTAAGGATTCCATCCGGTAAACTCTAGCTATCTCCATGAACCATTCTTCCAGTGAAGGTGGGTCTACCGACTTCCAATGGCATGGTATTACTACCTTAGTGGCCTGAAGATGACTCAAGAACGATTTCTTGAATACATTTTTAGGCATGGGAAACATGAAAAGTAAAATAGCTTCCGGTCTCTTACGGATTGACTCTCCCCTCGTGCCCGCTGTTAAAGAGAAATTAATATTCACTGCGCCTCACGCCCATGGGAGAGTAGAGCAGTGAATATTCGTTTCTTTAGTAGCGAGGACATATATATACCAAAATGGGAGGATAAAAGTACAGAATTGCCCACATTTTTTGTTAAATTTTTTTTTTTATTTCCTCTAAAACCTAGGTGCTTCATATGGTCCAGCGCGTCTTAAAGTATGTTCCCATGGTCAGTAAACACTGCAGGTTGGACACTCCGTACCTCCGCAGCATCAAACCCAAAGTGGCCAGATGTTACAGCATTGTGGATGGGATTTCATGAAATCCCATCCACTATGCCTCCTGAGACACCTCCGGCTTCCCTGTGGAGATGGACATGCGGCGTGTCTTTCCAGACCGTAGCATGTCAATTTATGTAGCAGAGATGCTCCGTCTCCACTGCGTAAATTACCCATTCACTATCCTTAGATGCGGTAAAACTGCATTATCCTCTTAGGCACATGTGTATTAGGGGCGGGAACGCAGCTTACTACGCATGTGTACTACTTTAAATAATGTCATACCTTGTTTCAGCCAGAAGTTTGCGTACACTGCAGTTCTCGTGATGAGTTGAGCTGATCACGAGAACTGCCGTGCACGTTACCGACAGGGTTACCTCCGGTCACTAGCCAAGTTCTTACGTTCAGCTGACCGCGAGAATTGCAGTGCACGTGACCGCTGGGGACCAAGCTATCTCCGGTCAATAGCGGTCATCATCTTCAAGCTCCGCTTGTCAGGATGTCAGGCTGGATGGTGGCATAATGCCACCAGTCAGCCAAAGGCATCCAGAAGTAGCAGAGCAGGACTCGTCGTGGGACAGTATGTATAGTTTCTCGGCGGACAGGTATGGTATATTGTTGCTTTATTTTATTTCTCTTACAGGAGAACGAGGGCGTTGGTTAAATAGACGATGCAGTAAGTATGGTTTATTTAAGATTTATTATAGGTGTCTGTGTCATTTCAATTAAAAGAATTTATTCTGGATGTGTCTTTATTTACCATGTAACTATAGGACAAGTGGGTCAGCTGTGTTATCGGTGACGCATGCACTGCTCTCTGACTAGCTCTGGGAGGAGACGCGAGTAGTGATGTCCCAGAGTTAGTCAGAGAGCAGTGCATGTATCACTAGTAACACAGCTGAACCACTTGCCTGCTGCAGACTGTGGCTCACTATTTCTAAGCAAGGAGTGCTGTTGCGCCCTGATGGCTTTTTACATCAATGCTCTTCCCTGAGCTAAACATGCAGTCAAAGCGGTGCAGCTCTTGATAATGCTAACACTGATTGGCTGCACTGTGGCCAATCAGTGTTAGCTTTGTTTGTGTCCTCTTCTCCCAGTGGTACAGCACAGCTCAGGTAATGAGCTATGCTGTCATCCATAAAGTGCGCTCCCCTCCCCTGCAGTGTAAGCAGCAGAGGCAGATAGATGACTCCCTGCTACAGTTGCAATGGTTGAAGGAGAGCCCCCTGCCAGCCTAATAGTGAGCAAGTGTAAATGAGGGTCTGGTGTGATAGAGGGGGAGGGGGTAAGTTACTTAGAGATAAATGAGTGCCCAATTACCTCATCTCTACTTTCACCCTTGACTGACTGCACCCCCTCCCCTATATCATCCCAGACTGCAACCCCTCCCCCTGTATCTCCCCTGACTGAGCCCCCTCCCCTGTATCACCCCTGACTGCACTCCCTGTACTACTCGTGATGGTGTGATATGTTATGTGGGTATCATTTTGTGTATATTTGTATTTTATGTATTTCCATAGTGTTCTCTTGTTGCCCTGTATCATTCTGTGTATTCCCCATATTGTCTAAAGTCTCAATTACCTTCCAAAAGTCTGATAATTGAATTAGCTCACTGTCTGCAGCCTGACTGTATCTATGCCTCTTGATGACCCCCTGTAGTGCCTTAATCCCGAAGGCACCTTCGTCAGGTCTGGGAGGCCTGAAAACTGCCCCAACCTGTCTGACTACCCCTGGACATAAGGAGGGGGCTGGCGAGGACAGGAGCTGTTCAAGTCAGACCTTGTGTGGTGATGATCGTGTGAAGAGAGCACGTCAGAGAGGAAGGGAAGCATATGGACCCATTTTATCCTCTGCTGGAATATTGGACTCTCATCTCCTTGGACATTCATCCTGTTACTGAACTGCATTCCTGTTCTGGAGTATTGTACCCTCAGTGTGGTGGATTGTTTATGGACCTTTTAGCTTTGCCTATTATAAACGTCTTGGGATTGTTCATACTTCCCTTGCTTTGTTGATTGTGTGGTATCGGAGAAGGACCCCGTGACAACTGGTGGCAGCAGTGGGATCAACAGAGTGTAACCCAATGGAGAACCACCCACAGAGTGAGTAAAGAAATTGGACTGTATCCAGTTTACAGGAGAGAGCCAGAGACCTGGGCCTGAACTACCAGGGACTGACTAAAGAAGCCTTAATTGACCTACTGGTGGGTGCTAGCCCGGCAACTTCCTCCCAGATGTCTGAAGGACAAGCGCTGGAGACAGGGATCCCCACCCCAAAAAGCCAGTGGTTGGTGTGGTACGAAGAAGAGATGGGGGCAGGGCTGTGGAGTCGGTAAGCCAAACCTGCGACTCCGACTCCTCAATTTCCCTTACACCGACTCCGACTCCCACATATATTGCTTATATTTAAGTGAAAAATGTATTGACGTACAATGTGAACATCAGACATTTAATCATTTTTATTATACAATAATCAAGATATTTAGAAAGAACATAATATATATTTATTGGAATACAACTTTAGAACACAAAAAACTAATAAATTATAAATATGTAATACACGATGTAATATCGATTACATATATATACACTATATACTGTATAGTGTGTATATATATATATAACACTATGTAATAAACTATGTAAGTGGCAAAAAACAGTTTTCAACAAAAACATACTAAATAACATTTGTGCAGTCTATGAATTTGTTCTAAGAAATAGAATTGCCTCCATCAGATCCTCCTTCATAGATGACCACAAATCTGACCTAATAATTTTAAGGCTAGAGAACAACCTCTCTACACTAACTTGGGTTGGAGGCAAAGCCAAAACCACATGGGCAACATCTCTAACAATTTCCGGGTATAAAGGAATTGTCTCATGCACAGTCAGTTTTGATGAACGGTTGAATTTTTCTATTTCTTTGAGAGCAAGTGAAACATTTTGCTGAAATATGGTCAATCTGCTTGCTATAGGAGACGGAGTGAAATCTTTTTCCTTGCGGCAACGCTTTGCCTGCTCCATGTCTTCCAAATACTTGTCAAAGTCAAACTCCTCATCTGATGAGGATGAAGATATGGCAGCAGTAGCACTGTCAGGACCCGAGTCCTCTTGCGCCTGGCAGTCCTCCTGTAGGCCACTCATCCTAACTGCTACCTCAGTCAGAGATTCTTTTCCTTTAGTAAGCTGTTGATCATCAAGCAGTATATAACTTGGGTCCACATAAACAGCTGCCAGAAAAAAAATATTTTCTAATAGCTGTGTCTCTCTCCGTTTCATTGAAGCAAAAATGCCATCTGCGATTAAACCTCTTTGGGACAGGCAAAATAGCAAGTTCTTCCACTCCCTTATGAAAATGCCAGGAGTTAAATCCTCAGCTTGTAATTTTTTAGTCGCGGTAAATGGGTGATTAAGCAATTCCTTTAATTCAGCCACCTGTGTCCATTCACCTTCATTTAGGGTTACCTGAGGGTTCGCCATATCTATAAGAAACGGTTTTAGTTCAAGCAATCTCTCAATCATTAAGTAAGTGCTGCCCCACCGAGTGGCTTGATCGACAATTGCCCCTTTCCCAGCACGTCTCTTCAAGATGGAATCAATTTTAGAGGTTCTGGCGGCAATAACCAATTTCCTCACTTTTCCAATCAGATTTCCAGCATGTCCCTCTTGCAGACTATCTCTTATTGCCAGCTGCAGCGTGTGCACAACTTTCTCACTTTCTCCAGCTCGGGGCCCAGGAATTGGATCCTGTGCAGGGCAGGCACCCCTCCCCCTCCTCTCTCTGGTGAAGATGGCAGAAGACAAGACAGAGGAGGGGAGATTGCCCCCTGCAGTCTGGAGCCAGTGCAGGACAGGAGCACTGCAGCATACAAGTGAGTTTTGATAGATGCGTGCCCCTGCTTCTAGGGGGGGCAGCTGCCCCCCCTGCCCCTCGCTGGCTACGGCCATGATTCACACAGCGTTTTTGTGGATTTTTTTTCAGTAAAATGCATTGACTGGGCATCCCAGCAAAGTCAATGGATTTCAAGATATGACATTCAGACACATCGTTTTGTGAGGATCCATTTTTGGGCTGAATGAGCATGTCAGTTTGTGTGGTGTTTTTCTAATCTGCTTTTGCTATTGAAAACTATGAGCTCAAAAACCTTTCAGGTGATACGGTTTTTTAAAAAGCTGATCTGCTTTTGCAGCTGAAAAACGTATCCTCAAAAAACACAGCAAAAACGCTGTGTGTGAATGTAGGAACAGAACAGCCATTTACGGGACATTTCATAACGCCCAAATTCCTATGAAAAAATATTCAGCACATTCTGCATTGAACTACTGTATCCAATTTATTATATATTTTTGGAGTCAGAGTCAGTCCATTTATACTGACTCCGACTCCACAGCCCTGGATGGCGGTTCTGGGCCCCGGCGTATCTCAGGAGTATAAGGAAGAGGCTGCACGCCGGGCACAGCGGAGACAAGAAGCAATGAAGCTTGAAAGAGGGAGTAATGCAATGTGGAGTGCAAACCCAACGATCCGGGAGCCTGTACGGATCACCCGGACAGAGTTTAAGACATTTGATAAGGCTTCCGGAGATGTGGAGGGGTTCTTCAAGGACTTTGAGCAGCAGTGTGCTGTGATGGAGGTGCCCCACTCTGGCTGGATGCGTTTGTTAGTGGGACTCCTGAATGGAAGCATGGCGGAGGCTTACCAAACCACTGACTCACAGCGTAATCGGGATTATAACACTAAAGCGGACTATCCTTGATTACCATGCTATCACCCCAGACTCATATAGGGCCAAGTTCTGAGACCTCCCATGCACCACGGGGCGATCGTTTAGGATGTATGCACATAAGATGTCCCAGGCATGTCGGAGATGGCTGAAAGCAGAAAACGCCTTTACTGTGGAAGATGTTATACAGGCGTTCCTTATAGAACAAAATCTTGCCAATTGCCCCGCAGAGGTACGGGAATGGGTCTGGGAGCGCACGTCGGGTACCATGGATAGAGCTGCAGCCCTGGCTGATGAAGCCCTTACTATCCGACCACAATGGAGAAGGCTTCTAGACAATGAACCACGGCCTGCTCCCGCGCCCCGTCCCCCTCTGATTATATCTGCCCTTCCACCTAGTCGCAAGCCGATGACAATCAAGCTTCGCCATTCTGGGCCCCAATTGTTCTGACCATGACCTGGGGGTATCACAGAGAGATGTTATGGGTGTGGGCAACCTGGACATTTGCAGTCTGGCTGTCCCTCAAGGGTTCAGAGGCAGCCCCACCTCGTCCAGTGAATCTTGTACACTCCATCCCACCTGAGGAAGAGCTACCACCACCCCCACCAGAGTGGACCACCAACCACGGCACCATAGATACGCTTCCTGAAGTGTACGGACTCCGGTCTTTGTCCTTTAGCTACCCAGAGCAACGACAAAGCCACCTGCAGGATGTCTTAATTGATAGATACAAAGTGTCAGGATTTAGAGACACGGGGGCATTCCTGACTATCGCTGACCCCCGTGTGGTTCGAACCGAGCCAATTTTTCTAGGGTCTGGGAATTCCCATTGTCCTGGCAGGGGGTGCCCACAAATATATACAGCGAGCTTCTGTGCGTTTGGATTATGGTCATGGAGAAAAACTGGATTGGAGTTATGGGAGGACTTCCTGCAGATATCCTCCTTGGGAACAACATTGGGGCGATACAGTGCCAATTTGTGGGAGCAGTAACCTGACTACAGGCCCTTCAAGCACTACGTCATCCGGACCTCATCGAGAAGCAACCACCACGAACTGCAGCAGAGTTGGTAAGCAATATGTTCGCTGCTACTACATTGGGAGAGTCTTGGGACAGAGAGGAGTTTAGGAGAGAAATAAAGGGTGACACTACCTTAGCAGCCCTTAGGCGAAAGGCAGAAACTGGGCACATGGGAGATAATGGGGATGGCTTCACTCGAGAAAACGGACTGTATTATCGTGTAACAAAGGTCAGTGACAAGGGCAACCCTGACGCAACGACCAGGCAACTCATTGTCCCTCAGAAGTACAGGGCACAGCTACTCCAACTGGCCCATGACATCCCCTTAGCTGGACATCAAGGGAGGGAAAGGACTGAAAAGAGACTCACCCAAAGTTTTTACTGGCCTGGCATCTCGCAGTCAGTAACCCATTGTTGCCGCACCTGCGATGTGTGCCAGCGAATGCGGCATCCAGGAGCTCGACATAAGGTACCCCTGCAATCCCTGCCCATAATTGAAGAACCATTTCAACGTATAGCTGTCGACATCATAGGTCCTCTGGCCCAGCCAGTTGGGGAAAAAAAATATCCTGACAGTGGTGAACTATGCCACTCGGTATCCTGAAGCTGTGGCCCTGTCCAGTATTACAGCAGTAAAGGTAGCCGAGGCCCTTGTTATCATCTTTACCCGGGTAGGGTTTACTAGTGAAATATTATCGGATCACTCAGTTCATGTCAGATCTGGTCCAGTCGCTATGGCATACCTGTGGTGTTCGAGCCATTCGCACCACCCCATACCACCCGTAGACCAACAGACTATGTGAACGCTTTAATGGAACCCTAAAAAATATGCTGAAGGCTTTTGCTGACGTTGAAAAAGACTGGGAAAAATACCTGCCACCTCTCCTCTTCACCTATTGGGAGGTTCCCCAAGAGTCCACAGAGTTCTCTCCCTTCGAACTACTGTTTAGCCAGAAGGTCCATGGGCCTCTTACTCTTCTGAAAGAACATTTGGAGGGAGACATCTCAGATACCGGAATGCCCATCGTTCCCTATGTTCTAGAGTTCAGAGACTGTCTCACCCAGCTAGCTACCTTGGCTAAAGAACATCAGCGAATGACCCAGTCCAGACAAAAACCCTTGTATGACCGTAATGCCAGGACCCGGGAATTTATGGAAGGACAACAAGTGCTCATGATTACCGCTTCCCCTGCCAACAAGCTTCAAGCAGTGTGGGAAGGCCCTTATCAGGTTGTCAAGAAAATTATTGACACTAACTACGTTATTGCCACTACGTTATTGCCCTGGACTCTAGTGGTCGACAACAGAAAACCGTCCACATTAACATGCTGAAAGAATACCACCATCGATCTCTGCCTATTCTACCGTCTGTCACCCCCCCTAGTGATACCGCCGATGACGAGTGTCTCCCCGATCTTATCCAGGTCGCCCAAGCAGGAGGATCACTGGAACAAGTGCCCCTGGGCTCCCATTTATTGGATATACAAAAGGACGATATTTTCGCCGTACTAAGGCCGAGAGCTGCTGCTTTCTCCTCATAGCCGGGGAAGACCACTCTCACCAGCCACCATGTGGAAACCCCCGGACAACGCCCCATCCAGCAGGCTGCCTACCAGGTTCCAGAGGCTGTTCAAGGCATGATAAAGGCCGAACTGGAGGAGATGAAATGACTGGGAGTTGTTCAGCCATCTCACAGTTCTTGGGCCTCTCCTGTCATCCTGGTCCCCATGAAGGGTGGTACAACACGATTCTGCGTTGATTACAGATGATTAAATGATGCCACCAAGAATGATGCTTACCCCATGCCCAGGATTGATGATCTATTGGATCGTCTGGCCAGTGCCCAATTTGTGACCATGTTAGACCTGAGCAAGGGGTACTGGCAGATACCCCTAACGGAGGACGCTCGGCCTTCATTACTCCATTTGGGCTTTTTGAGTTCCTGGGAATGCCCTTTGGGATGAAGACTGCCCTCACTACTTTCCAGAGACTGGTAGATCAACTGTTAGAACAATGTCAGGACTTTACCTGTGCTTACTTGGATGACATTGCCATTTTTAGCACAATCTGGGAGGAACATCTTAAACACTTGCGCATAGTGATAGAACGTATCCTTACTGCAGGACTCACCATTCGCCCTGATAAATGCCAAATAGGGATGGCTGAGGTGCAGTACCTCGGGCATGGAGTAGGGGGTGGGACCCTAAGGCCTGAACCTGCCAAGGTGGAAGCCATTAGCAACTGGTGTAGACCCAGACTAAAAAGCAGTTACTTGCATTTTTAAGAATTCGTTGCTAATTTCAGCACCTTGGCCCAGCCCCTAACCGACCTGACCTGCAAGAATATGCCTAGGAATGTGACGTAGACGACTGCATGCGAGGATGCCTTTTCAGCATTAAAGACCGCCCTCATCACTGCTCCTGTCTTGGCTGCCCCTGATTATAAGCGCAGGTTCCTCGTGCAGACAGATGCATTCACCTTTGGGATTAGGGCAGTACTAAGCGAAGTGAACGACGCCAGAGAAAAACATCCTGCTTTTGCCAGTCGGAATCTACTGTATCGGGAAGTTGCCTATGCCACTAAAAAGAGTGCCTTGCCATCGTATGTGCGCTAAAAAAATTGCAGCCATACTTGCATGGCAGAGACTTTACAATTGTTACAGACCACAACCCCCTCACATGGCTGAATCACGTATCGGACAATGGAAGAATGCTGTTGTCCTTACAACCCTACAGATTCTCCATCCAATACAAGCGGGGAAGCCAACACCAGAACGCCAATAGACTGTCTCGACAAGAAGAACCATTGGCTCCCCAGGCTGACCTACCTCTGCCACTTCAAGGAACTATAAACGATTTAGCAATATGGACTAAAGTGAGCAGGCCAGTGGTCTGTGTAGAACCCATGGCGTGCTCACTTATTATTAGGGGGAGAGGTTGTGATGGTGTGATATGTTATGTGGGTATAATTTTGTGTATATTTATATTTTACGTATTTCCATAGTGTTCTCTTGTTGCCTTGTATCATTCTGTGTATTCCCCATATTGTCTAAAGTCTTAATTACCTTTCAAAAGTCTGATAATTGAATTAGCTCACTTACTGTCTGCAGCCTGACTGTATCTATACCTCTTGATGATCCCCTGTAGTGTCTTAATCCCCCAATGCACCTTTGTCAGGTCTGGGAGGCCTGAAAACCGCCCCAACCTGTCTGATACCCCGGACATAAGGAGGGGGCTGGCGAGGACAGGAGCTGTTCAAGTCAGACTTTGTGTGGTGATGATCGTGTGAAGAGAGCACATCAGAGAGGAGGGGAAGCATATGGACCCATTTTATCATCTGTCTGCTGGAATATTGGACTCTCCTTGGATATTCATCCTGTTACTGAACTGCATTCGTGTTCTGGACTATTGTATCCTCCGTGTGGTGGAATGTTTATGGACCTTTTAGTTTTGCCTATAATAAGTCTTGGGATTGTTCACACTTCCCTCGCTCTGTTGATTGTGTGGTATCGGAGAAGGACCCCGTGGCAACCCATGACTGTGCCTCCACCCACTATATTACTCCTCACTGCACCCTATCTTCATATATCACCCCTGACTATGCCCCTCTCTTTGTATCACTGATGACTGCGACTCCTCCACCTGTATTACCCCTGACTGCACTCCATCCCCCTGTATCACCCCTGATTGCGCCCCCTCTCTGTATCAGTATCGCCCTCGTTCTGCATCACCCCTGACTGAGCCCCCTCCCCTGTATCACCCCTAACTGCATCCCCTCCCCATTTATCAACCCTAACAGCACCTTTCCCATGTATCACCTCTGACTGCATTCCCTCCCCCTGTATCACACCTGATTGAGCCCCCTCCCCTGTTTCACCGCTGACAGCACCTCATCCCCCTCTCTATCACCTATGACTGAGCCCCCTCTCCCTGTATTACCCCTGAGCCCCCTCTCCCTGTATCACCCCTGACTGCGCCCCCTCTCTGTATCACCAATGACTGAGCCTGCTCTCTCACCCCTGACAGCATGCCCTCCTCCTGCATCACCCCTGACTGAGCCCCCTCCCCTGTATCACCCCTAACTGCATCCCCTCCCCATTTATCAACCCTAACTAAGCTCCCTTCCCATGTATCACCTCTGACTGCACCCCTCCCCCTGTATCACACCTGCTTGAGCCCCCTCCCCTGTATCACTTCTGACAGCACCTCATCCCCCTCTGTATCACCTATGACTGAGCTCCCTCCCCCTGTATCACCCCTGAGCCCCCTCTCCCTGTATCACCCCTGACTGTGCCCCCTCCCACTATATTAGCCCTCACTGCACCCTATCTTCCTATATCAGCCCTGACTGTGCCCCTCCCTTTGCATCACTCATGACTGCACTCCTTCCCCCTGTATCACCCCTGACTGCACTCCCTCTCTCTGTATCAACCATGACTGAACTTCCTCTCTGTATCACCCATGACTGAGCCCCCTTCCCCTGTACCCCTGCATCACCCCTGACTGAGCCCCCTCCCCCTGTATTACCCCTGACTGCACCCCCTTTCCCTGTATCGCCCTTGACAGAGCCCCCTCCCCCTGTATCACCCCTGACTGCGCACCCTCCCATTTATCAACCCTGACTGAGCTCCCTCCCCATGTATCACCTCTGACTGCACCACCTCCCCTGTACCACACCTGACTGAGCCCCCTCCTGTGTATCAGCCCTGATTGCAGGCACCCCGTCCTCCTGTATCAACCCTGACTGAGCCCCCTGCACCCCCCGACTGCACCCCCTCCCCCTGTATCATTCCTGACTGTTCCACCTCCAACTGTATCACCCTGACTGAGCCTCCTCCTGTATTAAACCTGGCTGAGCCCCCTCTCCCTGTGTCACCCCTGACTGCGCCACCCCCCTGTGTCACCCTGACTGAGCCCCTCTCCCCCTGTATCCCTCCTGACTAAAAGTTTTCTACCCACCATGACTAATAAAATGAGGCCCTTCATAAAAAGTTATGGTCTTATAGGTGGCAGAGAGATTACAGTAACAGTGTATGGGGGGGATGTGAGGCTCTTTTGATGTTATTCCAATGTCATACATAACTGATTTAGGACTCCCACCACTATAAGAGGGGACATTGACAATGTAATTGCTGCAGAATTTCTACAATGGAAATCTCGCAACAAATTAACAGCGGAAATATCCACACAGATATTGCTGTGTTTACTACTATGTAATGATACACCTTTACCACTGACCTGATCCTTTGTATTGTAAAGGATGAAATCGGTGAAAGCATACAGTCTAGATCACGTGAAGTCATCCCCCTCTACTCCTCTTTGGTCAGACCTCATCTGGAATACTGTGTCCGGTTTTGGGCGCCACATTTTAAAAAAGACATCAAACTGGAGCAAGTTCAGAGAAGAGCGACCAGAATCATGGCCGGACTGCAAACCATGTCCTATGAGGAACGGTTACAGGATTTGGGAATGTTTAGCTTGCAAAAAAATAGACTGAGAGGAGACTTAATAACTGTCTACAAATATCTCAAGGGCTCTCACATTGTAGAAGGATCATCTTTATTCTCATTTGCACAATGAAAGACTAGAAGCAATGTGATGAATGGGAGGAGACACAGATTATATATTAGAAAAAACTTTGACAGGGAGGGTGATCAATGAGTGGAACAGGCTGCCACGAGAGGTGGTGATTTCTCCTTCAATGGTAGTCTTCAAACAGAGGCTGGACAGACATCTGTCTGGGATGGTTTAGTGAATCGTGCTTTGAGCAGGGGGTTGGACCAGATGAGCCAGGAGGACCCTTCCAACTCTACCATTCTATGATTCTGTGGTGGTGAATATCCACAGCATAAATTGCCACATTGTTCATGTAAAATCTGCATCAGTCAATTTCCGCCATGGATTTTCTCAGTGCATAAATAAGATGTCATAAACTCTCATTCACTACACTGATGATATAGCACATTAGCTTAGTGGTTAATAAACACAAGGGGACATTTATCATTGAGTTTGCACCAAAATGTGGGCGCCAGCCCCTAATATATCATTAAGACGTGTACTAACTTATATTATGCCCTGATAGTAGCATGTTTTACCATATAATTGGTGGTCTTGTATTTATTTCTATGTAGTTACATAGTGGGTGTCATGGGGTTACCATAACAGAGAGGAGCCAGAAGACTGCAGCATCTGATTGCTCCTACTCCTGCACGGAGAAGAAGCACTTCTCCTTTGTTTTAATGGTGTTTATTTCTTTTGGCAGAACAGGGGTTAATCGACCATTTTGGAAACGCTGAGCTCTCAGCTGATCTCAGCCACTCCCATCCACTTTATAATCAGGGTCCTGATTCAAATCCGTGTCAGAGCTAGCATTTGCTGCATTGCTTAGAAGAAGAGGTGTTCAAATGAGAAGGAGTTTTGGAGGAGTTATCTGTGACTGTTGCGTGGTTTGTAAGTGTGGTAATTCCCTTCCCTCCTCTACTTTGTTTTTTCCCCCCATCCTCCACTCCCCAGTGCATTCATCTGTTATATGTGAGTGATTATCTGTATGCCTTGTGTTTTCAGTTAACCCTTGTTTGTGTAGCCTAGTTTATTGGTTTGGTGTACTGCGGTGAACAGTAGCTCCCCTCTTCCCTGGGTGGGGGAAGAGAACAGATGGAGGGTTAACTCAGGAGATAAGGCAAGGGTGGCGGCCCCGGCATCTTCACCTTCAAAAGTATCCCGTGGAATAGGGTGAGCTAGGGTGCCCCCTAGTGTTAGGGACAGGGAAGGAGCTCACGGTCCCAGGTCACCTGACAGCTGTGTCATGTTGTGACAGTGGGCCCCAAGAATGATTTTCTCTGGTGGGCCAAAGGTGCTCCAGTCCTACACTGCCCATTTCTGCAGGTTAATAGTGTTTTTTTTGTGGGGGTGACAGGTTCCATTTAACCCCCGAAGCTTTTTTCGGTTTTGCGTTTTAGTTTTTCTCTAACTTCCTTCCCAGAGCCATAACTTTTTTATTTTTCCTTCAAGATGGCCATGTGAGGGCTTATTTTCTGCAGGAAGAGTTGTACTTTTAAACAACACCATTGGTTTTACCATGTCATGTACTAGAAAACGGGAAAAAAATTCCAAGTGCGGTGAAATTGCAAAAAAAGTGCAATCCCACACTTGTTTTTTGTTTGGCTTTTTTGCTAGGTTCATTAAATGCTAAAACCGACCTGCCATTATGATTCTTCAGGTCATTACGAGTTCATAGACACCAAACATGTCTAGGTTCTTTTTTATTTAAATCAAAATTAGAAAAACCTAGATATAGGAAAGCTTCAAAGGATAAATCATCAAAATAGAAAAAAGGAAGCCAAATCCAAATGATAAATAAAATGTAAACTTTATTGAAATATGATTAAAATAATCGCATGAAGATCAATAAAAGTATTAAAAATGAGGGTACTGCACAAAAAACACCACAACGAGAGGTAAATATATGAAAAATGCTACTGATGTTACCAGCATAATGCAATTAGATGCAGGAGAGAGTAAAATACAAGCTCATTAGAACCATTGTTGCTATATACTAGATAGAGATAATAATAACCATGTGAAAGTAGCGTAAACAAAAGACATCAGTAAGCCAATATAGGCCTGTGCAAAGAGTGGCATATGACGTCTTTGAAAACGAGGAATGTGAGAGGAGGAAATGAGCTGGTTTAAATTACCTCAGGCGATGGGCGGAGGGTCCCCGACGCGCGTTTCGCCGCTGCTTTCTCAAGGGGCGCATGGAGAGGCTGCTGAAGTGTCCTTTTATAGTGTAATCTATTGGGGCTATGGCTGTGTGACGCTGCTTCCTGTAGGCGGTTCAGAGCAGAGACGTCACCGATCGGCGTCAAGCCTAGCCGCGCCTCCCATCCGCCCGACGCGTCAGAGCGGGGGGAGGGAGCGGAGGCATAGAGACGCGTCACCATGGCAATGCTCTGACCCGGCCGTCATTGCAGCGCATAGTGTAACCTATGCGAGGTGAGATGTTTTCATGAATGAACATAGTAAAAAAAGGGAGGAAGGGCCATAGATACCCTTGATACCAAAGAAGAGACGTGACAGCAAAAACATCGAGTATGGTGTGAATGTGTAAAATGTGAGATTAGATGAAATAACATCAAAAAGAGTGAGAAATACAAAGTTGTATGTAATGTAAAAGAAAAAATAATAAATAATTATTTGCACGTTAGACTATTAGAAAGTTGTACTGAATTATAATGTATACAGTGTATGGGATAAGCATTAAAAAACAAATCCCAGTTACAATACTCTGGGATAATTGTGCAAAAAAGTGAAACATATACATCACAAAAAATGCATAAAAGATATACACTATTTATAAGATAAGAACAAATGAAGTCATATGGCATCACGGGTACAGAGACGTTGAAGGACGAGATCAAACAGCATCATGCAATGAGATAGATAGCCAACTATGAGAAAAGAATAAAAAAAGTTAATTACAAAGAGCATTAAAATAAACCAAAAAAAATATAAAATTAAAATTAAAACTGAGCTACAAGAAGGAGGCAAAACTAATGACCTCATGGAGACCATTAGGCTGCAAGGATTTGACTTTTGAGATCCATCGCGCTTCTAGTTGTGCAAGCGCCCTTCTCCAATTGCCACCTCTGCTGTCGATGTATATCTTATCTATGCCAAAGGCTTTCAAGAGGTTGGCATTGCAATTATGCACTTGCTTAAAGTGTCGCGCTATGGGTTTAAGAGAGGAAGTGTCCTGATTGTCCGCAGCATTAGAGATATCACGAAAATGCTCTCTAATTCTAGTTTTTAAAGGTCTAGATGTTAGGCCTATGTAAATTTTGGGACAAGGGCAATACGCATAGTAAACTACTACTATGGAGTTACAGGTGATGTGTTGCGTAATGGAAAAATTCTTACCATCACTGGAGCGGAAGGAGGAAGTCCGTACCATGTTGGGACAGGCAATGCAGTCCCCACAGGGAAAGAAGCCCCAAATAGGGCCTTGAGAACCAAACGCTTTTTCAGGTAAAGGCCCAGAGTAGTAGCTATGAACAATACGATCTTTAAGGTTTGGTGATTTCCTGAATGTAATGGAGGGATAATCAAGCAGATGTTTAGCCAGACATGTATCCTCCCGCAGGATAGGCCAAAATTTTTTTAGAATACTTTGCATACCCAGAGAGCTGGCATTGTAGGTGGTAATAAATCTTACCTTTGCTTCTTGCTTTTGCTTGGGTCGTGGCTTCAACAGTTGACTGCGATCAATTTTATTAACTGCCTTCAAACCCTTGCGAATGCATCTTCGTGAGTATCCTCTTTCCAAAAACCTATTAGATAGCTCATTTGCTTGTTCATTGAAGTTTTCTTCATTAGAGCAAATCCGTTTGGCCCTAAGAAATTGTCCTTTGGGTATGCTCTTGATAAGCGATTGGGGGTGCGAGGAGGATGCATGCAGTAATGAGTTAACGGCAGTTTCCTTGCGAAAAATGTTGGTCTCCAAAAATCCACCTGGTGGGATGGAAATTTTTATGTCGAGAAAGTCAATGGAGGTTTGACTATATTTGCATGTGAGACGTATATTCAAATTATTGCTGTTAAGAGTCTCAACAAAATCGAGGAGATCCCGATCTGAGCCCTGCCATACCATGAAAATATCATCGATATAGCGGGCCCAGAACAGGACCCCCTCGATATGCGCCACAGGTTTGGCAAAGAAAATTTCCCGTTCCCACATCCCCATGAAAAGATTTGCATAAGCAGATGCAAAAGCCGCACCCATGGCGGTACCCTGCTGTTGCAGATAGATGCTCTGCTTAAAAATAAAAAAGTTGTGCTCCAGGGCAAATTTCAAAAGGGATAACAGGAATTTAGCGAATTCTGGGCTATGTTCAGACGTAAGAAGAAAGGTTTTTACTGCTAATATACCATCTCGATGTTGGATTGAAGTATATAGGGCTTCTACATCCAAAGTGACCAGCCACATATCATCATCAAGGGGCATACCATCTATTTTCCTCAAGATGTCTCCTGAATCCTTAACATAAGAGGGAAGGTCACAAACTAAACGTTTTAGATGGAAATCCAAAAATTTTGAAATAGTTTCAGTTAAATTCCCATTGCCCGAAACAATGGGACGCCCGGGGGGTGAGGAGGCATTTTTATGTATTTTGGGTATAAAGTAGATACATGCCATCCTCGGATAAAGTGGTATCAGGTAGTCCCTACAGGTTTTTGGAATAAGACCCTCCTCAAACGCTTGATCAAGAATATCTTGTAACTCTCCTTTAAATTTTATAGTGGGGTTGAAGGTTAACTTTTTATAGCAAGTTTCATTTCTGAGTTGCCGAAAGGCCTCTTTCTCATACATATTGACTGGCCACACCACTACATTGCCCCCTTTGTCAGCTTGTTTTATAACAATTTCCTTCATGCTTTTTAATTCCCGCAAAGCCTTCCTTTGTTCAAAGGTTAAATTGTCCCTAGAGCCCAAAGGGTTCAGTTTTTCGAATTCTTTAGTAACAAGCTTAACAAAAAGCTCAATGTGGGGATACAAATTAAGAGGGGGAAATTTTTTAGGAATGGGAAGTTGAAAATTGTCATTACCTGAGACAGTAGTAGTGTGATCGCTATCCTCGAATTCCTCGAGAATAGAAATAGCGCGCAATTCGTCCTCAGTCCATGTTTCTCCGATTCCAGGTTTATCGTGTAATTTCTTGAGGATTAGTTTGCGGGCAAAGAGCTGGAGGTCTTTGGTGGCTAAAAAGGGGTCAAAAGGAGAGGAAGGTGAAAAAGAAAGACCCAAACTGAGTATTTCCAATTGGGAGGGCGTAAAACTGATGGAAGATAGGTTAATTACCTGCATTTTACCAGAAGAGTGAGCGGGACGTTCATATGATTTCTGCGGTGTACGTCCTTTTTTAATAACATCATTTTTCCTTAAGTTATAGGTTCGCTGTTGCGTCCCAGTACTCTCTCTTGAGGATATGGAGGAAACAGAGGAAGATCGAGAAGAAAATTGTTCGCGTGTCCCACCAGATTGCCATCTATAAATGGTACCATTGTTAAATTCCTTGAGATCTCGTTGATATTTTCTGGCTTTTAGTTCTTTTACCTCCTTTTCCCAAATTAAAAATTGATTGTCTAAATCCTTATTAAAGGCTTCAATTTCGGATGGAGTTGAGTTCTCCACAAGCTTTTGCCGTGCACAATCAATGTCCATGTCCATTTTTTCTATAGTTTTTTTATTGTTGCCAATGAGAAGCTCCATTAATGATTTAGAACAGGCAGTGCATGCTTCTTCCCATCTGGTCTTAAACAAGTGGTCATCAATTGTAAAGGACGGCATAATACGGACACGAAGTCCTCTCGGAATCAAATCTTTTGCCAAATAGGTCTCCAAAGAGGCTTTATTCCACCATGTTCTGGTTCTCTTTTTGAGACAAAATCTCAATACACTCTTGAGCTCAGTTTTTTGGCTATTTTCATTAGATCCTGAATGTGCAGTATCCCCACAAAAAACAGTTTCAACACAAGAGAGCCAATTTTTATCTCTTGCCTTATAGTCCATACTGGCAGTTTAACTGTAAACAAAGTACAGCATAATAATCATAAATCAAAATTAGAAAAACCTAGATATAGGAAAGCTTCAAAGGATAAATCATCAAAATAGAAAAAAGGAAGCCAAATCCAAATGATAAATAAAATGTAAACTTTATTGAAATATGATTAAAATAATCGCATGAAGATCAATAAAAGTATTAAAAATGAGGGTACTGCACAAAAAACACCACAACGAGAGGTAAATATATGAAAAATGCTACTGATGTTACCAGCATAATGCAATTAGATGCAGGAGAGAGTAAAATACAAGCTCATTAGAACCATTGTTGCTATATACTAGATAGAGATAATAATAACCATGTGAAAGTAGCGTAAACAAAAGACATCAGTAAGCCAATATCGGCCTGTGCAAAGAGTGGCATATGACGTCTTTGAAAACGAGGAATGTGAGAGGAGGAAATGAGCTGGTTTAAATTACCTCAGGCGGTGGGCGGAGGGTCCCCGACGCGCGTTTCGCCGCTGCTTTCTCAAGGGGCGCATGGAGAGGCTGCTGAAGCGTCCTTTTATAGTGTAATCTATTGGGGCTATGGCTGTGTGACGCTGCTTCCTGTAGGCGGTTCAGAGCAGAGACGTCACCGATCGGCGTCAAGCCTAGCCGCGCCTCCCATCCGCCCGACGCGTCAGAGCAGGGGGAGGGAGCGGAGGCATAGAGACGCGTCACCATGGCAACGCTCTGACCTGGCCGTCATTGCAGCGCATAGTGTAACCTATGCGAGGTGAGATGTTTTCATGAATGAACATAGTAAAAAAAGGGAGGAAGGGCCATAGATACCCTTGATACCAAAGAAGAGACGTGACAGCAAAAACATCGAGTATGGTGTGAATGTGTAAAATGTGAGATTAGATGAAATAACATCAAAAAGAGTGAGAAATACAAAGTTGTATGTAATGTAAAAGAAAAAATAATAAATAATTATTTGCACGTTAGACTATTAGAAAGTTGTACTGAATTATAATGTATACAGTTTATGGGATAAGCATTAAAAAACAAATCCCAGTTACAATACTCTGGGATAATTGTGCAAAAAAGTGAAACATATACATCACAAAAAATGCATAAAAGATATACACTATTTATAAGATAAGAACAAATGAAGTCATATGGCATCACGGGTACAGAGACGTTGAAGGACGAGATCAAACAGCATCATGCAATGAGATAGATAGCCAACTATGAGAAAAGAATAAAAAAAGTTAATTACAAAGAGCATTAAAATAAAAATGCTGCGGAGAATCAGGACACTTCCTCTCTTAAACCCATAGCGCGACACTTTAAGCAAGTGCATAATTGCAATGCCAACCTCTTGAAAGCCTTTGGCATAGATAAGATATACATCGACAGCAGAGGTGGCAATTGGAGAAGGGCGCTTGCACAACTAGAAGCGCGATGGATCTCAAAAGTCAAATCCTTGCAGCCTAATGGTCTCAATGAGGTCATTAGTTTTGCCTCTTTCTTGTAGCTCAGTTTTAATTTTAATTTTATATTTTTTTTGGTTTATTTTAATGCTCTTTGTAATTAACTTTTTTTATTCTTTTCTCATAGTTGGCTATCTATCTCATTGCATGATGCTGTTTGATCTCGTCCTTCAACGTCTCTGTACCCGTGATGCCATATGACTTCATTTGTTCTTATCTTATAAATAGTGTATATCTTTTATGCATTTTTTGTGATGTATATGTTTCACTTTTTTTGCACAATTATCCCAGAGTATTGTAACTGGGATTTGTTTTTTAATGCTTATCCCATACACTGTATACATTATAATTCAGTACAACTTTCTAATAGTCTAACGTGCAAATAATTATTTATTATTTTTTCTTTTACATTACATACAACTTTGTATTTCTCACTCTTTTTGATGTTATTTCATCTAATCTCACATTTTACACATTCACACCATACTCGATGTTTTTGCTGTCACGTCTCTTCTTTGGTATCAAGGGTATCTATGGCCCTTCCTCCCTTTTTTTACTATGTTCATTCATGAAAACATCTCACCTCGCATAGGTTACACTATGCGCTGCAATGACGGCCGGGTCAGAGCGTTGCCATGGTGACGCGTCTCTATGCCTCCGCTCCCTCCCCCCGCTCTGACGCGTCGGGCGGATGGGAGGCGCGGCTAGGCTTGACGCCGATCGGTGACGTCTCTGCTCTGAACCGCCTACAGGAAGCAGCGTCACACAGCCATAGCCCCAATAGATTACACTATAAAAGGACGCTTCAGCAGCCTCTCCATGCGCCCCTTGAGAAAGCAGCGGCGAAACGCGCGTCGGGGACCCTCCGCCCACCGCCTGAGGTAATTTAAACCAGCTCATTTCCTCCTCTCACATTCCTCGTTTTCAAAGACGTCATATGCCACTCTTTGCACAGGCCTATATTGGCTTACTGATGTCTTTTGTTTATGCTACTTTCACATGGTTATTATTATCTCTATCTAGTATATAGCAACAATGGTTCTAATGAGCTTGTATTTTACTCTCTCCTGCATCTAATTGCATTATGCTGGTAACATCAGTAGCATTTTTCATATATTTACCTCTCGTTGTGGTGTTTTTTGTGCAGTACCCTCATTTTTAATACTTTTATTGATCTTCATGCGATTATTTTAATCATATTTCAATAAAGTTTACATTTTATTTATCATTTGGATTTGGCTTCCTTTTTTCTATTTTGATGATTTATCCTTTGAAGCTTTCCTATATCTAGGTTTTTCTAATTTTGATTTATGATTATTATGCTGTACTTTGTTTACAGTTAAACTGCCAGTATGGACTATAAGGCAAGAGATAAAAATTGGCTCTCTTGTGTTGAAACTGTTTTTTGTGGGGATACTGCACATTCAGGATCTAATGAAAATAGCCAAAAAACTGAGCTCAAGAGTGTATTGAGATTTTGTCTCAAAAAGAGAACCAGAACATGGTGGAATAAAGCCTCTTTGGAGACCTATTAGGCAAAAGATTTGATTCCGAGAGGACTTCGTGTCCGTATTATGCCGTCCTTTACAATTGATGACCCCTTGTTTAAGACCAGATGGGAAGAAGCATGCACTGCCTGTTCTAAATCATTAATGGAGGTTCTCATTGGCAACAATAAAAAAACTATAGAAAAAATGGACATGGACATTGATTGTGCACGGCAAAAGCTTGTGGAGAACTCAACTCCATCCGAAATTGAAGCCTTTAATAAGGATTTAGACCATCAATTTTTAATTTGGGAAAAGGAGGTAAAAGAACTAAAAGCCAGAAAATATCAACGAGATCTCAAGGATTTTAACAATGGTACCATTTATAGATGGCAATCTGGTGGGACACGCGAACGATTTTCTTCTCGATCTTCCTCTGTTTCCTCCATATCCTCAAGAGAGAGTACTGGGACGCAACAGCGAACCTATAACTTAAGGAAAAATGATGTTATTAAAAAAGGACGTACACCGCAGAAATCATATGAACGTCCCGCTCACTCTTCTGGTAAAATGCAGGTAATTAACCTATCTTCCATCAGTTTTACGCCCTCCCAATTGGAAATACTCAGTTTGGGTCTTTCTTTTTCACCTTCCTCTCCTTTTGACCCCTTTTTAGCCACCAAAGACCTCCAGCTCTTTGCCCGCAAACTAATCCTCAAGAAATTACACGATAAACCTGGAATCGGAGAAACATGGACTGAGGACGAATTGCGCACTATTTCTATTCTCAAGGAATTAGAGGATAGCGATCACACCACTACTGTCTCAGGTAATGACAATTTTCAACTTCCCATTCCTAAAAAATTTCCCCCTCTTAATTTGTATCCCCACATTGAGCTTTTTGTTAAGCTTGTTACTAAAGAATTCGAAAAACTGAACCCTTTGGGCTCTAGGGACAATTTAACCTTTGAACAAAGGAAGGCTTTGCGGGAATTAAAAAGCATGAAGGAAATTGTTATAAAACAAGCTGACAAAGGGGGCAATGTAGTGGTGTGGCCAGTCAATATGTATGAGAAAGAGGCCTTTCGGCAACTCAGAAATGAAACTTGCTATAAAAAGTTAACCTTCAACCCCACTATAAAATTTAAAGGAGAGTTACAAGATATTCTTGATCAAGCGTTTGAGGAGGGTCTTATTCCAAAAACCTGTAGGGACTACCTGATACCACTTTATCCGAGGATGGCATGTATCTACTTTATACCCAAAATAAATAAAAATGCCTCCTCACCCCCCGGGCGTCCCATTGTTTCGGGCAATGGGAATTTAACTGAAACTATTTCAAAATTTTTGGATTTCCATCTAAAACGTTTAGTTTGTGACCTTCCCTCTTATGTT